>NW_026870927.1:3020890-3322979 GCF_033118175.1 Dama dama
TTTCTCCAAAGAAGACATACAGATGGCTAACAAACACATGAAAAGATGCTCAACATCACTCATTATTAGAGAAATGCAAATCAAAACCACAATGAGGTACCATTACACGCCAGTCAGGATGGCTGCTATCCAAAAGTCTACAAGCAATAAATGCTGGAGAGGGTGTGGAGAAAAGGGAACCCTCTTACACTGTTGGTGGGAATGCAAACTAGTACAGCCGCTATGGAAAACAGTGTGGAGATTTCTTAAAAAACTGGAAATAGAACTGCCATATGACCCAGCAATCCCACTTCTGGGCATACACACTGAGGAAACCAGATCTGAAAGAGACACGTGCACCCCAATGTTCATCGCAGCACTGTTTATAATAGCCAGGACATGGAAGCAATCTAGATGCCCATCAGCAGATGAATGGATAAGGAAGCTGTGGTACATATACAGCATGGAATATTACTCAGCCATTAAAAAGAATTCATTTGAACCAGTCCTAATGAGATGGATGAAGCTGGAGCCCATTATGCAGAGTGAAGTAAGCCAGAAAGATAAAGAACATTACAGCATACTGACACATGTATATGGAATTTAGAAAGGTGATAACAATAACCCTATATGCAGAACAGAAAAAGAGACACAGAAACACAGAACAGACTTTTGAACTTTGTGGGAGAATGTGAGGGTGGGATATTTGAAAAGAACAGCATGTATACTATCTATGGTGAAACAGATCACCAGCCCAGGTGGGATGCACGAGACAAGTGCTCGGGCCTGGTGCACTGGGAAGACCCAGAGGAATCGGGTGGAGAGGGAGGTGGGAGGGGGGATCGGGATTGGGAATACATGTAAATCCATGGCTGATTCATATCAATGTATGACAAAACCCACTGGGAAAAAAAAATAATAATAATAAAAATTAAAATAGAAAAAAAGAAAAAAAAAAGAAGGAAAAAAAACAAATATGAGGAGCATGAAACAGTCTGAAAAATAGGAGGAGCACGAAACGTTGTTGAAAAACATGAAGAGGTTGAAAAGGTGTGAAAAATATGAAGAGCATCAAAAGATGTCAAAAATATGAGGAGCATGGAACAGTCTGAAAAATAGGAGGAGCATGATGCATTGTTGTAAAACATGAAGAGCCTGAAAAGGTGTGAAAAATATGAAGAGCTTCAAAAGGTGTGAAAAATATGAGGAGCAGGAAAAAGTGTGAATAATAGGAGGATCATGAAACGGTGTTGAAAAACATGAAGAGCCTGAAAAGTTGTGAAAAATAGGAAGAGCTTCAAAAGGTTGAAATACGTGAGGAGAAGGAAAAGGTCTGTAAAATAGGAGGAGCAAGAAGCGGTGTTCAAACATGAAGAGCCTGAAAAGTTGTGAAAAATATGAAGAGCTTCAAAAGGTGTGAAATACATCAGGAGGATGAAACGGTCTGAAAACTAGGAGGAGCATGAAGCGGTGTTGAAAAACATGAAGAGCCTGAAAAGATGAGAAAAATATGAAGAGCTTCAAAAGGTGTGAAAAATATGAGGAGCATGAAACGGTCTGAAAACTAGGAGGAGAATGAAACGGTGTTGAAAAACATGAAGAGCCTGAAAACGTGTCAAATCTATGAAGAGCTTCAAAAGGTGTTAAAAATATGAAGAGCTTCAAAAGGTGTCAAAAATGCGATGAGAATGAAATGGTTTGAATAACAGGAGGAACATGAAGTGGTGTGGAAAAACATGAAGAACCTAAAAGGTGTGAAATATATGAAGAGCTTCAAAAGGTGTCAAAAATATGAGGAGCATGAAAAGGTCTGAAAAATAGGAGGAGCATGAAGCCGTGTTGAAAATCATGAAGAGCCTGAAAAGGTGTGAAAAACATGAAGAGCTTCAAAATGTGTGAAAAATATGAAGACCTTCAAAAGGTGTGAAAAATATGAAGAGCTTCAACAGGTGTCAAAAATATGAGGAGCATGAAACACGCTGAAAAATAGGAGGAGCATGAAGCGGTGTTCAAAACATGAAGAGTCTGAAAAGGTGTGAAAAATATGAAGAGCTTCAAAAGGTGTGAAAATTATGAACAGCTTCAAAAGCTGTCAAAATTGAGATGAGCATGAAACGGTCTGAAATATAGGAGGAGAATGAAGTGGTCTTCAAAAACATGAAGAGCATGAAAAGGTGTGAAAATATAAAGAGCTTCAAAAGGTGTGAAAAATATGAGGAGCATGAAACACTCTGAAAAATAGGAGGAGCATGAAGCGGTGTTCAAAACATGAAGAGTCTGAAAAGGTGTGAAAAATATGAAGAGCTTCAAAATGTGTCAAATATGAGGAGCAAGAAACGGTCTGAAAAATAGGAGGAGCATGAAACGGTGTTCCAAAACATGAAAGCTTGAAAAGGTGTGGAAAATATGAGGAGCTTCAAAACGTGTCAAAAATATTAGAAGCATGAAACGGTCTCAAAAATAGGAGGAGCATGAAGCGGTGTTGAAAAACATGAAGAGCCTGAAAACTTGTGAAAAATATGAAGAGCTTCAAAAGGTGTGAACAATATGTAAAGCTTCAAAATGTGTCAAAAATGACATGAGCCTGAAACGGTCTGAAAAATAGCAGGAGAATGAAATGGTGTTGAGAAACATGAACAGCCTAAAAATGTGTGAAATATATGAGGAGCTTCAAAAGGTGTCAAAAATATGAGGAGCATGAAACCGCCTGAAAACTAGGAGGAGTATGAAGCGGTGTTCAAAAACATGAAGAGCCTGAAAAGGTGTGAAAAATATGAAGAGCTTCAAAATGTGTCAAAAATATGAGGAGCATGAAACCGTGTAAAAAATAGAGATGCATGAAGTTGTGTTCAAAAACATGAAGAGCTTGAAAAGGTGTGAAAAATATGAAGAGCTTCAAAAGGTGGGAAATACATGAGGAGCAAGAAACGGACTGAAAAATAGGAGGAGCATGAAGCGGTGTTCAAAAATATGAAGAGCCTGAAAAGGTGTGAAAAATATGAAGAGCTTCAAATGGTGTCAAAAATATGAGGAGCATGAAATGATCTGAAAAATAGGAGGAACGTGAAACGGTCTGAAAAATAGGAGGAGCAAGAAGCGGTGTTCAAAAACATGAATAGCCTGAAAAGGTGTGAAAAATTTGAAGAGCTTCAAAAGGTGTGAAATCCATGAGGAGCATGAAACGGTCTGAAAAATAGAAGCGGCATGAAATGGTGTTGAAAAACATAAAGAGCCTGAAAAGGTGTGAAATATATGAAGAGCTTCAAAAGTGTGAAAAATATGAGGAGCTTGAAACGGTCTGAAAAATAAGAGGAGCATGAAACGGTGTTCAAAAACATGAAGAGCCTGGAAAGGTGCGAAAAATATGAAGAGCTTCAAAAGATTTGAAAAATATGAGGAGCATGAAAAGGTCTGAAAAATAGGAGGAGCATGAAGCGGTGTTTAAAAACATGAAGTTTCTGAAAAGGTGTGAAAAATATGAAGAGCCTGAAAAGGTGTGAAATATATCAAGAGCTTCAAAAGGTGTCAAAAATGAGATGAGCATGAAACGGTCTGAAAAATAGGAGGAGGATGAAGTGGTGTTGAAAACATGAAGGGCATGAAAAGGAGTGAAATATATGAAGAGCTTCAAAAGGTGTCAAAAATATGAGGAGCATGAAACGATCTGAAACATAGGAGGAGCATGAATTATTGTTGACAAACATAAAGAGCCTGAAAAGGTGTGAAAAATATGAAGAGCTTCAAAAGGTGTGAAATACATGAGGAGGATGAAACGGTCTGAAAACTAGGAGGAGCATGAAGCGGTGTTGAAAAACTTGAAGAGCCTGAAAAGGTGTGAAATATATGAAGAGCTTCACAAGGTGTGAAGTATATGAGGAGCTTGAAACGCTCTGAAAAACAGGAGGAGCATGAAGTGGTGTTGAAAAACATGAAGAGCATGAAAAAGTGTGAAAAATATGAAGAGCTTCAAAAGGTGTGAAAAATATGAAGAGCTTCAAAAGGTGTGAAAAATATGACGAGCTTCAAAAGGTGTCAAAAATATGAGGAGCATGAAACGGTCTGAAAATTAGGAGGAGCAAGAAGCTGTGTTGAAAAACAAGAAGAGTCTGAAAAGGTGTGAAATATATGAAGAGCTTCAAAAGGTGTCGAAAATGAGATGATAATGAAGCGGTCTGAAAAATTGGAGGAGCATGAAGCGCTGTTGATAACCATGAAGAGCCTGAAAAGGTGTGAAAAATATGAAGAGCTTCAAAAGCTGTGAAAAATATGAAGAGCTTCAAAAGGAGACAAACATATAAGGAGCATGAAACGGTCTGAAAAATAGGAGGAGCATGAAACGGTGTTGAAAAACATGAAGAGCCTGAAAACGTGTGAAAAATATGAAGAGTTTCAAAAGATGTGAAAAATAAGAAGAGCTTCAAAAGGTGTCAAAAATGATGTGAGCATGAAACGTTCTGAAAAATAGGAGGAGAATGAAGTGGGGTTGAAAAAAATGAAGAGCCTGAAAAGGTGTGAAATATATGAAGAGCTTCAATAGGTGTGAAAAATATGAGGAGCATGAAATGATCTGAAAAACAGGAGGAACATGAAACGGTCTGAAAAATAGGAGGAGCATGAAACGGTCTGAAAATAGGTGGAGCATGAAGCGGTGTTGAAAAACATGAAGAGCCTGAAAAAGTGTGAAAAATATGAAGAGCTTCAAAAGGTGTGAAACACATGAAGAGCATGAATCGGTCTGAAAAATAGGAGGAGCATGAAACGCTGTCCAAAAACATGAAGAGCCTGAAAAGCTGTGAAAAATATGAAGAACTTCAAAAGGTGTCAAAAAGATGAGGAGCATGAAACGGTCTGAAAAAAACGAGTAGCATGAAACTGTGTTCAAAAACATGAAGAGACTGAAAAGGTGTGAAAAATAGCAAGAGCTTCAAAAGTGTGAAATATAAGAGGAGCATGAAACGGTCTGAAAAATAGGAGGAGCATGAAAAGGTGTTCAAAATCATGAAGAGTCTGAAAAGCTGTGAAAAATATGAAGAGCTTCAAATGGTGTCAAAATATGAGGAGCATGAAACGGTCTAAAAAATATGAGGAGCATGAAGTGGCATTGAAAAACATTAAGAGACTGAAAAAGTGTGAAAAATATGAAGTGCTTCAAAAGCTGTGAAAAATGAGATGAGCATGAAAAGGACTGAAAAATAGGAGGAGCATGAAGTGGTGTTGAAAAACATGAAGAGCCTGAAAAGGTGTGAAAAATATGAAGAGCTTCAAAAGGTGTGAAATACATGAGGAGCATGAAGCGGTCTGAAAAATAGTAGGAGCATGAAGCGGTCTGAAAATTAGGAGGAGCAAGAAGCGGTGTTGAGAAACCTGAAGAGCCTAAAAATGTGTCAAAAATATGAAAAGCTTCAAAAGTTGTGAAAAATATGAAGAGCTTCAAAAGGTGTCAAAAATGAGATGAGCATGAAACGGTCTGAAAAATAGGAGGAGCATGAAGTGGTGTTGAAAAACATGAAGAGCCTGAAAATGTTTGAAATATTTGAAGAGCTTCAAAATGTGTCAGATATGAGAGGAGCATGAAACACTCTGAAAAATAGGAGGAGCATGAAGCGGTGTTGAAAAACATGAAGAGCCTGAAAAGATGAGAAAAATATGAAGAGCTTCAAAAGGTGTCAAAAATATGAGGAGCATGAAATGGTCTGAAATATAGGAGGAGCATGAAACGGTGTTCAAAAACATGAAGAGCCTGAAATGTTGTGAAAAATATGAAGAGCTTCAAAAGGTGTGAAAAATATGAAGAGCTTCAAAAGGTGTCAAAAATATGAGGAGCATGAAACAGTCTGAAATATAGGAGGAGCATGAAACGGTGTTCAAAAACATGAAGAGCCTGCAATGGTGTGAAAAATATGAAGAGCCCCAAACGTGTCGAAAACATGAGAAGCATGAAACGGTCTGAAAAATAGGAGCAGCATGAAGTGGTGTTGAAAAACATGAAGAGCCTGAAAAGGTGTGAAAAATATGAAGAGCTTCAAAAGGTGTCAATAATAAGAGGTGCATGAAACAGTTTGAAATATAGCAGGAGCAAGAAACGATCTGAAAAATAGGAGGAGCATGAAGCGGTGTTGAAAAACATGAAGAGCCTGAAAAGATGAGAAAAATATGAAGAGCTTCAAAAGGTGTGAAAAATATGAGGAGCATTAAACGGTCTGAAAAATAGGAGAAGCATGAAACGGTGTTAGAAACATGAAGAGCATGAAAAGGTGTGAATAATATGAAGAGCTTCAAAATGTGTCATAAATATGAGGAGCATGAAACCGTCTCAAAATTAGGAGGAGCACGAAGCGTTGTTCAAAATATGGAGAGCCTGAAAAGGTATGAAAAATATGAAGAGCCTCAAAAGGTGTCTAAAATATGAAGAGCATGAAACGGTCTGAAAAATAGGAGGAGCATGAAACGGTGTTCAAAAACATGAAGTGCCTGAAAAGGAGTGAAAAATATGAACAGCTTCAAAAGATGTCAAAAATATGCGGAGCATGAAATGGTCTGAAAAATAGGAGGAGCATGAAACGGTGTTCCAAAACATGAAGAGCCTGAAAAGGTATGGAAAATATGAAGAGCTTCAAAAGGTGTTAAAAATATGAGGAGCAGGAAAGGGTCTTAAAAATAGGAGGAGCATGAAACGGTGTTTTAAAAACATGAAGAGCTTCAAAAGGTGTCAAAATATGAGGAGCATGAAACGGTCTGAAAAGTAGGAGGAGCATGAATCGGTGTTAAAGAACATGAAGAGCCTGAAAAGTTGTGAAAAATAGGAAGAGCTTCAAAAGGTGTCAAAAATATGAGGAGCATGAAACGGTCTGAAAAATATGAGGAGCATGAGGTTGTGTTGAAAAATATGAAGAGCCTGAAAAGGTGTGAAAAATATGGAGAGCTTCAAAAGGTGTCAAAATATGAGCAGCATGAATCGGTCTGAAAAACAGGAAGAGCATGAAACAGTGTTCAAAAACAAGAAGAACCAGGAAAGGTGTGTAAAATATGAAGAGCTTCAAAAGGTGTCAAAAATAAGAGAAGCATGAAACGGTCTGAAAAATAGGAGGAGCATGAAACAGTGTTGAAAAACATGAAGAGCCTGAAAAGGTGTGAAATATATGAAGAGCTTCAAAAGATGTCAAAAATATTAAGAGCAAGAAACGGTCTGAAAAATAGGAGGAGCATGCAGCGGTGTTGAAAACCATGAAGAGCCTGAAAACGTGTGAAAAATATGAAGAGTTTCAAAAGGTGTCAAATATATAGGAGCATGAAACTGTCTGAAAAATAGTATGAGAATGAAACGGTTTTGAAAAAGAAGAAGAGCATGAAAACCTGTGAAAAATATGATGAGCTTCAGAAGGTGTCAAAAATATGAGGAGCATGAAACGGTCTCAAAAATAGTACGAGCATGAAGCTGTGCTGAAAAACATGAAGAGAATGAAAAGGTGTGAAAAATATGAAGAGATTCAAAGGGTGTCAAAAATATGAGGAGGATGAAACGGTCTGTAAAAGAGGAGGAGCATGAAGCTCTGTGGAAAAACATGAAGAGAATGAAAGGTGTTAAAAATATGAAGAGCTTCAAAAGTTGTCAAAAATATGAGGAGCATGAAACGTTTTGAAAAATAGGAGGAACATGAAGCGTTGTTTAAAAACGTGAAGAACCTGAAAAGGTGTGAAAAATATGAAGAGCTTCAAAAGGTGTCAAAAATATGAGGAGCATGAAACAGACTGAAAAAAAATGAGGAGCATGAAACTGTGTTGAAAAACATGAAGAGATTGAAAATGTGTGAAAAATATGAAGAGCTTCAAAAGGTGTCAAAATATGAGGAGCATGAAACGGTCTGAAAAATAAGAGGAGCATGAAGTGGTGTTGAAAAACAAGAAGAGCCTGAAAAGGTGTGAAAAATATGAAAGGCTTCAAAAGGTGTCAAAAATATTTGGAGCATGAAAAGGTCTGAAAAATAGCAGCAGCAAGAAACGGTGTTGAAAAACATGAAGAGCCAGAGAAGGTGTGAAAAATATGAAGAGCTTCAAAAGGTGACAAAAATATTAACAGCATGAAACGTTCTGAAAAAAGGAGGAGCATGAGGCGGTGTTGAAAAACATGAAGAGACTGAAAAGGTGTGAAAAATATGAAGAGCTTCAAAAGGTGTCAAAAATATGAGGTGTATGAAACTGTCTGAAAATAGGAGGTGTAAGAAGTGGTGTTTCAAAATATGAAGAGCCTGAAATGGGGTGAAAAATATGAAGAGCTTCAAAAGGTGTCAAAAATATGAGGAGCATGAAACAGTCTGAAAAATTGGAGGCACATCAAACGTTCTGAAAAATAGGAGGAGCATGAAGCGGTGTTCAAAATCATGAAGAGCCTGAAAAGGTGTGAAGAATATGAAGAGCTTCAGAAGGTGTCAAATATATGAGGAGCATGAAACGGTCTGCAAAATATGAGGAGCATGAGGTTGTGTTGAAATATACGAAGAGCCTGAAAAGGTGTGAAAAATATGGAGAGCTTCAAAAGGTGTCAAAATATGAGCAGCATGAAACGGTCTGAAAAATAGGAGGAGAATGAAGTGGTTTTCAAAAACATGAAGCGCCTGAAAAGTTGTGAAAAATAGGAAGAGCTTCAAAAGGTGTCAAAAATATGAGGAGCATGAAACGGTCTGAAAAATATGAGGAGCATGAGGTTGTGTTGAAACATATGAAGAGCCTGAAAAGGTGTGAAAAATATGGAGAGCTTCAAAAGGTGTCAAAATATGAGCAGCATGAAACGGTCTGAAAAACAGGAAGAGCATGAAACAGTGTTCAAAAACAAGAAGAACCAGGAAAGGTGTGTAAAATATGAAGAGCTTCCAAAGGTGTCAAAAATAAGAGAAGCATGAAACGGTCTGAAAAATAGGAGGAGCATGACACAGTGTTGAAAAACATGAAGAGCCTGAAAAGGTGTGAAATATATGAAGAGCTTCAAAAGATGTCAAAAATATTAAGAGCATGAAACGGTCTGAAAAATAGGAGGAGCATGCAGCGGTGTTGAAAACCATGAAGAGCCTGAAAACGTGTGAAAAATATGAAGAGTTTCAAAAGGTGTCAAATATATAGGAGCATGAAACTGTCTGAAAAATAGTATGAGAATGAAACGGTTTTGAAAAAGATGAAGAGCATGAAAACCTGTGAAAAATATGATGAGCTTCAGAAGGTGTCAAAAATATGAGGAGCATGAAACGGTCTCAAAAATAGTACGAGCATGAAGCTGTGCTGAAAAACATGAAGAGAATGAAAAGGTGTGAAAAATATGAAGAGCTTCAAAAGGTGTCAAAAATATGAGGAGGATGAAACGGTCTGTAAAAGAGGAGGAGCATGAAGCTCTGTGGAAAAACATGAAGAGAATGAAAGGTGTTAAAAATATGAAGAGCTTCAAAAGTTGTCAAAAATATGAGGAGCATGAAACGTTTTGAAAAATAGGAGGAACATGAAGCGTTGTTTAAAAACGTGAAGAACCTGAAAAGGTGTGAAAAATATGAAGAGCTTCAAAAGGTGTCAAAAGTATGAGGAGCATGAAACAGACTGAAAAAAAATGAGGAGCATGAAACTGTGTTGAAAAACATGAAGAGATTGAAAATGTGTGAAAAATATGAAGAGCTTCAAAAGGTGTCAAAAATATGAGGAGCATGAAACGGACTGAAAAATAAGAGGAGCATGAAGTGGTTTTGAAAAACAAGAAGAGCCTGAAAAGGTGTGAAAAATATGAAAGGCTTCAAAAGGTGTCAAAAATATTTGGAGCATGAAAAGGTCTGAAAAATAGTAGCAGCAAGAAACGGTGTTGAAAAACATGAAAAGCATGAAAAGGTGTGAAAAATAAGAAGAGCTTCAAAAGATGTCAAATATATGAGGAGCAGGAAACGGTCTGAAAAATAGGAGGAGCATGAAGTGGTATTGAAAAACAGAAAGAGCCTGAAATGGTGTGAAAAATATGAAGAGCTTCAAAAGGTGTGAAAAATACCAAAAGCTTCAAAAGGTGTCAAAAATGAGATGAGCATGAAACGGTCTGAATAATAGGAGGAACATGAAGTGGTGTTGAAAAACATGAAGAGCCTGAAAAGGTGTGAAAAATATGAAGAGCTTCAAAAGGTGTGAAAAACATGAGGAACATGAAACAGTCTGAAATTTAGTAGGAGCATATAGCGGTGTTGAAAAACATGAAGAGCCTGAAAAGGTGTGAAAAATATGAAGAGCTTCCAAAATTGTCAAAAATATGAGGAGCATGAAACGGTCTGAAATATAGGAGGAGCATGAAACGGTAGGAAAAATAAGAGGAACATGATACGGTGTTGAAAAACATGAAGAGCCTGAAAACGTGTGGAAAATAGGAGGAGCTTCAAATTGTTTCAAAAATATGAGGAGCATGAACGGTCTGAAAAATAGGAGGAGCATGAAGACGTGTTGAAAAACATCAAGAGCTTCAAAAGGTGTAAAATATATGAAGAGCTTCAAAAGGTGTGAAAAATATGAAGAGCTTCAAAAGGTGTGAAATACATGAGGAGAATGAAACGGTCTGAAAAATAGGAGGAGCATGAAGCAGTGTTCAAAAAATGAAGAGCCTGAAAAGGTGTGAAAAATATGAAAAGCTTCAAAAGGTGTCAAAAATATGAGGATCATGAAACGGTCTGAAAAATAGGAGGAGCATGAAGCGGTGTTCAAAATATGCAGAGACAGAAAAGGTGTGAAAAATATGAAGAGCTTCAAAAGTTGTCAAAAATATGAAGAGCATACAACGGTCTGTAAAATAGGAGGAGCATGAAGAGGTGTTCAAAAACATGAAGAGCCTGAAAAGGTCTGAAAAATATGAAGAGCTTCAAAAGGTGTGAAATACATGTGGAGCATTAAACTTTCTGAAAAATAGGAGGAACATGAAGCGGTGTTCAAAATCATGAAAATCCTGAAAAGGTGTGAAAAATATGAAGAGCTTCAAAAGTTGTCAAAAATATGAGGAGCATGAAACAGTGTTGAAAAACATGAAAAGCCTGAAAAGTTGTGAAATATATGAAGAGCTTCAAAAGGTGTTAAAAATGTGAGGAGCATGAAACGGTCTGAAAAATAGGAGGAACATGAATCGGTGTTGAAAAACATGAAGAACCTGAAAAGGTGTGAAAAATATGAAGAGCTTCAAAAGGTGTCAAAAATATGAGGAGCATGAACAGTCTGAAAAATAGTAGGAGCAGTAAACAGTGTTCGAAAACATGAAGAGCCTTAAATGGTGTGAAAAATATGAAGAGCTTCAAAAGGTGTCAAAAATATGAGGAGAATGAAACAGTCCGAAAAATAGGAGCAGCATGAATCGGTTTGGAAAAACATGAAGAGCCTTAAAAGATGTGAAAAATATGAAGCACTTCAAAAGGTTTCAAAAATATGAGGAGCATGAAACGGTCTGAAAAATAGGAGGAGCATGAAACGCTTTTCAAATCGTGAAGAGCCTGAAAATGTGTGAAATATATGAAGAGCTCCAAAAGGTGTCAAAAATAGGAGGAGCATGAACCGGTGTAGAAAAACCTGAATAGCCTGAAAAGGTGTGAAAAATATGAAGATCTTCAAAAGGTGTCAAAAATATGAGGAGCATGACACGGTCAGAAATATAGCAGGAGCATGAAGTGGTTTTGAAAACATGAAGAACCTGAAAAGTTGTGAAATGATGAAGAGCTTCAAAAGGTGTCAAATATATGAGCAGCATGAAACGTTCTGAAAAACTGGAGGTGCAAGAAACGATGTTCAAAACATGAAGAGCCTGAAAAGGTGTGAAAAATATGAAGAGCGTCAAAAGGTGTGAAATACATGAGGAGAATGAAACGGTCTGAAAAATAGGAGGAGCATGAAGCAGTGTTCAAAAACATGAAGAGCCTGAAAAGGTGTGAAAAATATGAAAAGCTTCAAAAGGTGTCAAATATATGCGGATCATGAAACGGTCTGAAAAATAGGAGGAGCATGAAGCGGTGTTCAAAATATGCAGAGACAGAAAAGGTGTGAAAAATATGAAGAGCTTCAAAAGGTGTCAAAAATATGAAGAGCATACAACGGTCTGTAAAATAGGAGGAGCATGAAGAGGTGTTCAAAAACATGAAGAGCCTGAAAA
The DNA here is from genome assembly GCF_033118175.1 of Dama dama. NCBI lineage: Eukaryota > Metazoa > Chordata > Mammalia > Artiodactyla > Cervidae > Dama > Dama dama. Next base: position 3,033,009 of record NW_026870927.1, read on the forward strand.
GGTCTGAAAAATATGAAGAGCTTCAAAAGGTGTGAAATACATGAGGAGCATTAAACTTTCTGAAAAATAGGAGGAGCATGAAGCGGTGTTCAAAAACATGAAAATCCTGAAAAGGTGTGAAAAATATGAAGAGCTTCAAAACGTCTCAAAAACAAGAGTAGCATGAAACAGTCTGAAAATAGAAGGAGCATGAATCGGTGTTCAAAAACATGAAGAGCCAGAAAAGGTTTGAAAAATATGAAGAGCTTCAAAAGGTGTCAAAAATATGAGGAGCATGAAACAGTGTTGAAAAACATGAAAAGCCTGAAAAGTTGTGAAATATATGAAGAGCTTCAAAAGGTGTTAAAAATGTGAGGAGCATGAAACGGTCTGAACAATAGGAGGAACATGAATCGGTGTTGAAAAACATGAAGAACCTGAAAAGGTGTGAAAAATATGAAGAGCTTCAAAAGGTGTCAAAAATATGAGGAGCATGAACAGTCTGAAAAATAGTAGGAGCAGTAAACAGTGTTCGAAAACATGAAGAGCCTTAAATGGTGTGAAAAATATGAAGAGCTTCAAAAGGTGTCAAAAATATGAGGAGAATGAAACAGTCCGAAAAATAGGAGCAGCATGAATCGGTTTGGAAAAACATGAAGAGCCTTAAAAGATGTGAAAAATATGAAGCACTTCAAAAGGTTTCAAAAATATGAGGAGCATGAAACGGTCTGAAAAATAGGAGGAGCATGAAACGCTTTTCAAATCGTGAAGAGCCTGAAAATGTGTGAAATATATGAAGAGCTCCAAAAGGTGTCAAAAATAGGAGGAGCATGAAGCGGTGTAGAAAATCCTGAATAGCCTGAAAAGGTGTGAAAAATATGAAGATCTTCAAAAGGTGTCAAAAATATGAGGAGCATGACACGGTCAGAAATATAGCAGGAGCATGAAGTGGTGTTGAAAACATGAAGAACCTGAAAAGTTGTGAAATGATGAAGAGCTTCAAAAGGTGTCAAATATATAAGCAGCATGAAACGTTCTGAAAAACTGGAGGTGCAAGAAACGATGTTCAAAACATGAAGAGCCTGAAAAGGTGTGAAAAATATGAAGGGCTTCAAAACGTATCAAAAATATGAGGAGCATGAAACGGTTTGAAAAACAGGAGGAGCATGAAGCCGTGTTGAAAAACATGAAGAGCCTGAAAAGGTGTGAAAAATATGAAGAGCTTCAATATGTATCAAAAATATGAGGAGCATGAAACGGTCTGAAAAATAAGAGGAGCATGAAGCGGTGTTGAAAAATATGAAGAGCATGAAAACGTGTGAAAAATATGAAGAGCTTCAAAAGGTGTGAAAATTATGAAAAGCTTCTAAAGGTGTCAAAAATGAGATGGGCATGAAACGGTCTGAAAATGAGGAGGAGCATGAAGTGGTGTTGAAAAACATGAAGAGACTGAAAAGGTGTGAAATATACGATGAGCTTCAAAAGGTGTGAAAATATGAAGAGCTTCAAAAGGTGTCAAAAATATGAGGAGCATGAAGCGGTCTGAAAAATAGGAGGAGCATGAAGTGGTGTTGAAAACCATGAAGAGTTTGAAAAAGGTGTGAAACATATGAGTAGAATAAAACGGTCTGAAAAATAGGAGGAGCATGAAGTAGTCTTGAAAAACATGAAGAGCCTGAAAAGGTGTGAAAAATATGAAGAGTTTCAAATCGTGTCAAAAATATGAGGAGTATGAACCAGTGTGAAAAATAGGAGGAGCATGAAGAGGTGTTGAAAAACATGAAGAGCGTGAAAGGTGTGAAAAATATGAAGAGCCTGAAAAGGTGTGAAAAATATGAAGAGCTTCTAAACGTGTCAAAAATATGAGGAGCATGAAACCTTCTTAAAAATTGGAGGAGCATGAAGCGGTGTTCAAAAATCTAAAGAGCCTGAAAAGGTGTGAAAAATATGAAGAGCTTCAAACGGTGTCAAAAATATGAGGAACATGAAACGGTCTTAAATATAGGAGGAGCATGAAATGGTGTTCAATAACATGAAGAGCCTGAAGAGGTGTGAAAAATATGAAGAGCTTCAAAAGGTGTCAAAAATATGAGAAGCATGAAACGTTCTGAAAAAAGGAGGAGCATGAAGCGGTGTTGAAAAACATGAAGAGCCTGAAATGGTGTGAAAAATATGAAGAGCTTCAAAAGGTGTCAGAAATATGAGGTGCATGAAACGGTCTGAAAATAGGAGGAGTAAAAAGTGGTGTTTAAAAATATGAAGAGCCTGAAATGGGGTGAAAAATATGAAGAGCTTCAAAAGGTGTCAAAAATATGAGGAGCATGAGACGGTCTGAAAAATAGGAGGAGCATTAAGCGGTGTTGAAAAACATGAAGAACCTGAAAAGCTGTGAAAAATATGAAAAGCTTCAAAAGGTGTGAAAAATATGAGGAGCAGGAAACGGTCTTAAAATAGGAGGAGCATGAAACGGTGTTGAAAAACATGAAGAGCTTCAAAAGGTGTCAAAATATGAGGAGCATGAAACGGTCTGAAATGTAGGAGGAGCATGAATCGGTGTTAAAGAACATGAAGAGCCTGAAAAGGTGTGAAAAATATGAAGAGCTTCAAAAGGTGTCAAAAATATGAGGAGCATGAAAGGGTCTGAAAAATAGGAAGATCATGAAGCGGTGTTGAAAAACAGGAAGCGCCTGAAAAGGTGTGAAAAATATGAAGATCCTCACAAGGTGTCAGAAATACGAGGAGCATGAAACGGTCTGAAAAATAGGAGGAGCATGAAAGGGTGTTGAAAAACATGAACAGCATGAAAAGCTTTGAAAAATATGAAGAGCTTCACAAGGTGTCAGAAATACGAGGAGCATGAAACGGTCTGAAAAATATGAGGATCATGAAACGGTGTTCAAAAACATGAAAACCCTGAAAAGTTGTGAAATCTATGAAGAGCTTCAAAATATGTTAAAAATTGGAGGAGCAGGAAACGGTGTGAAAAATAGGAGGATCATGTAGCGGTGTTGAAAAACATGAAGAGCCTGAAAAGGTGTGAAAAACATGAAGAGCTTCAAAAGGTGTCACAAGTGAGATGAGCCTGAAACGGTCTGAAAAATAGGAGGAGCATGAAGCGGTGTTCAAAAACATGAAGAGCCTGAAAAGTTGTGAAAAATATGAAGAGCTTCAAAAGGTGTGAAAGACATGAGGAGCATTAAACGGTCTGACAAATAGGAGAAGCATGAAGTTTTGTTCAAAAACATGAAGAGCCTGAAAAGGTGTGAAATATAAGAAGAGCTTCAAAAGGTGTGATAAATATGAAGAGCTTCAAAAGGTGTCAAAAATATGAGGAGCATGATACGTTCTGAAAAATAGGAGGAACGTGAAGTGCTTGTGAAAAACATGAAGAGCCTGAAAAGGTGTGCAAAATATGAAGAGCTTCAAATGGTGTCAAAAATATGAGGAGCATGAAACGGTCTTAAAAATAGGAGAAGGATGAAGCGGTGTTCAAAAACATGAAGAACATGAAAAGGTGTGAAAAATAAGAAGAGCTTTAAAAGGTGTGAAAAATATGAGGAGCATGAAACGGTCTGAAAAATAGGAGGAGCATGAAGCAGTGTTCAAAAACATGAAGAGCCTGAAAAGTGTGAAAAATATGAAGAGCTTCAAAAGGTGTCAAAAATATGAGGAGCATGAAAGGGTCTGAAAAATAGGAGGAGCATGAAAGGGTGTTGAAACACATGAACAGCATGAAAAGCTTTGAAAAATATGAAGAGCTTCACAAGGTGTCAGAAATACGAGGAGCATGAAACGGTCTGAAAAATATGAGGATCATGAAACGGGTTTCAAAAACATGAAAATCCTGAAAAGTTGTGAAATCTATGAAGAGCTTCAAAATATGTTAAAAATTGGAGGAGCAGGAAACGGTCTGAAAAATAGGAGGATCATGTAGCGGTGTTGAAAAACATGAAGAGCCTGAAAAGGTGTGAAAAACATGAAGAGCTTCAAAAGGTGTCACAAGTGAGATGAGCCTGAAACGGTCTGAAAAATAGGAGGAGCATGAAGCGGTGTTCAAAAACATGAAGAGCCTGAAAAGTTGTGAAAAATATGAAGAGCTTCAAAAGGTGTGAAAGACATGAGGAGCATTAAACGGTCTGACAAATAGGAGAAGCATGAAGTTTTGTTCAAAAACATGAAGAGCCTGAAAAAGTGTGAAATATAAGAAGAGCTTCAAAAGGTGTGATAAATATGAAGAGCTTCAAAAGGTGTCAAAAATATGAGGAGCATGATACGTTCTGAAAAATAGGAGGAACGTGAAGTGCTTGTGAAAAACATGAAGAGCCTGAAAAGGTGTGCAAAATATGAAGAGCTTCAAATGGTGTCAAAAATATGAGGAGCATGAAACGGTCTGAAAAAAAGGAGGAGCATGAAGCAGTGTTCAAAAACATGAAGAGCCTGAAAAGGTGTGAAAAATATGAAGAGCTTCAAAAGGTGTGAAATATATGAAGAGCTTCAAAAGGTGTGAAAAATATGAAGAGCTTCAAAAGATGTCAAAAATATGAAGAGCATGAAACGGTCTGAAAAATAGGAGGAGCATGAAATGGTGTTCAAAAACATGAAGAGCCTGAAAATGTGTGAAAAATATGAAAAGCTTCAAATGTTTGAAATACATGAGGAGCATGAAACGGTCTGAAAAATAGGAGAAGCATGAAGTGGTGTGGAAAAACATGAAGAGCCTGAAAAGGTGTGAAAAATATGAAGAGCTTCAAAAGGTGTGAAATATATGTGGAGCATGAATCTCTCTGAAAAATAGGAAGAGCATGAAGTGGTGTTGAAAAACATGAAGAGCCTGAAAAGATGTGAAAAATATGAAGAGCTCCAAAAGGTGCGAAAAATATGAGAAGCATGATACGGTCTGAAAAATAGGGGGAGCATGAAGTGGTGTTCAGAAACATGGAGAGCCTAAAAAGGTGTGAAAAATATGAAGAGCTTCAAAAGGTGTCAAAAATAGGAGGAGCATGAAGCGGTGTTCAAAAACATGAAGAGCCTGAAAAAGTGTGAAAAATATGAAGAGCTTATAAAATTGTCAAAAATATGAGGAGTATGAAACGGTCTGAAAAATACGAGCAGCCTGAAAACGTCTGAAAAATAGGAGGAGCATGAAGCGGTGTTCAAAAACATGAAGGGCCTGAAAACGTGTGAAAAATATGAAGAGCTTCAAATGGAGTAAAAAATATGGGGAGCCTGAAACGATCTGAAAAATAGGAGGAGCATGAAGCGGTGTTGAAAAAAATGAAGAGCCGGAAAAGGTGTGAAAAATGTGAAAAGCTTCAAAAGGTGTCAAAAATATGAGGAGCATGAAACTGTCTGAAATATAAGAGGATCATGAAGCGGTGTTGAAAAACATGAAGAGCCGAAAAGATGTGATAAATGTGAAGAGCTTCAAAAGGTGTCAAAAATATGAGGAGCATGAAATGGTCTAAAAAATAGGAGGAGCATGAAACGGTGATCAAAAACATGAAGAGTCTGAAAACGTGTGAAAAATATGAAGAGCTTCAAAATGTGTCAAAAATATAAGGAGCATGAAAAGGTCTGAAAAATAAGAGGAGTATGAAGTGGTGTTGAAAAACATGAAGAGCCTGAAAAGTTGGGAAAATATGAAGAGCTTCAAAAGGTGTCAAAAACATGAGGAGCATTAAATGGTCTGATAAATAGGAGGATCATGAAGCGGTGTTGAAAATCATGAAGAGCCTGAAAAGCTGTGAAAAAAATGAAGAGCTTCAAAAGGTGTCAAAAATATGAGGAGCATGAAACGGTCTGAAAAATAGGAGGAGCATGAAACGGTCTGATAAATAGGAGGAGCATGAAGCGGTGTTGAAAAACATGAAGAGCCTGAAAACGTGTAAAAAATATGAAGAGCTTTAAAAGGTGTGAAAAATATGAAGAGTTTCAAAAGGTGTCCAAAATGAGATGAGCATGAAACGGTCTGAAATATAGGAGGAGCATGAAGTGGTGTTGAAATCATGAAGAGTCTGAAAAGGTGTGAAATATATGAAGAGCTTCAAAAGGTGTCAAAAATATGAGGAGCATGAAACAGTTTGAAATATAGGAGGAGCATGATCCGGTTTTGTAAAACATGAAGAGCCTGAAAAGGTGTGAAAAATATGAAGAGCTTCAAAATGTGTCAAAAAAATGACGACCATGATATGGTATGAAAAATAGGAGGAGCATGTAACGGTGTTTCAAAAACATGAAGAGCCTGAAAGGTATGAAAAATATGCAGAGCTTCAAAACGTCTCAAAAACATGAGGAGCATGAAACGGTCTGAAAAATAGGAGGAGCATGAAACGGTGTTCAAAAACATGAAGAGCCTGAAAAGGTGTGAAAAATATGAAGAGCTTCAAAAGGTGTCAAAAATATGAGGACCATGAGACGGTCTGAAAAATAGGAGGAGCATGAAGCGGTGTTGAAAAACATGAAGAGCCTGAAAAGGTGTGAAATATATGAAGAGCTTCAAAAGGTGTAAAAAATATGAGGAGTTTGAAACGGTCTGAAAAATAAGAGGATCTGGTTTCCTCAGTGTGTATGCCCAGAAGTGGAATTGCTGGGTCATATGGCAGTTCTATTTCCAGTTTTTTAGGAAATCTCTACACCGTTTTCCATAGCGGCTGTACTAGTGTGCATTCCCACCAACAGTATAAGAGGGTTCCCTTTTCTCCACTCCCTCTCCAGCATTTATTGCTTGTAGACTTTTGGATAGCAGCCATCCTGACTGGCATGTAATGGTACCTCATTGTGGTTTTGATTTGCATTTCTCTAATAATGAGTGATGTTGAGCATCTTTTCATGTGTTTGTTATCCATCTGTATGTCTTCTTTGGAGAAATGTCTGTTTAGTTCTTTGGCTCATTTTTTATTGGGTCATTTATTTTTCTGGAATTGAGCTGCAGGATTTGCTTGTATATTTTTGAGATTAATCCTTTGTCTGTTTCTTCATTTGCTATTATTTTCTCCCAATCTGAGGGCTGTCTTTTCACCTTACTTATAGTTTCCTTTGTAGTGCAAAAGCTTTTAAGTTTCATTAGGTCCCATTTGTTTAGTTTTGCTTTTATTTCCAATATTCTGGGAGGTGGGTCATAGAGGATCTTGCTTTGATTTATGTCGGAGAGTGTTTTGCCTATCTTCTCCTCTAGGAGTTTTATAGTTTCTGGTCTTACATTTAGATCTTTAATCCATTTTGAGTTTATTTTTGTGTATGGTGTTAGAAAGTGTTCTATTTTCATTCTTTTACAAGTGGTTGACCAGTTTTCCCAGCACCACTTGTTAAAGAGGTTGTCTTTTTTCCATTGCATATCCTTGCCTCCTTTGTCAAAGATAAGGTGTCCATAGGTTCGTCTGAAAGAGACACGTGCACCCCAATGTTCATCGCATCACTGTTTATAATAGCCAGGACATGGAAGCAACCTAGATGCCCGTCAGCAGATGAATGGATAAGAAAGCTGTGGTACATATACACCATGGAATATTACTCAGCCATTAAAAAGAATTCATTTGAATCAGTCCTAATGAGATGGATGAAGCTGGAGCCCATTATACAGAGTGAAGTAAGCCAGAAAGATAAAGAACATTACAGCATACTGACACATGTATATGGAATTTAGAAAGGTGACAACGATAACCCTATATGCAGAACAGAAAAAGAGACACAGAAATACAGAACAGACTTTTAAACTTTGTGGGAGAATGTGAGGGTGGGATATTTCAAAAGAACAGCATGTATGCTATCTATGGTGAAACAGATCACCAGCCCAGGGAGGATGCACGAGACAAGTCCTCCGGCTTGGTGCACTGGGAAGACCCAGAGGAATCGGGTGGAGAGGGAGGTGGGAGGGGGAATCGGGACTGGGAATACATGTAAATCCATGGCTGATACATATCAAGGTATGACAAAACCCACTGGAAAAAAAAATAAAAATAATAAAAAAAAATTAAAAAAAAAATAACAATAAAAAAAAAATAAGAGGAGCATGAAACGGTGTTCAAAAACATGAAGAGCCTGAAAAGGTGTGGAAATTATGAAGAGCTTCAAAAGGTGTCAAATATATGAGGAGCATAAAACGGTCTGAGAAAAAGGAGGAGCATGAAGTGGTGTTGAAAAACACGAAGAGCCTGAAAAGGTGTGATAAATATGAAGAGTTTCAAAACGTGTCAAAAAGATGAGGAGCATGAAACGGTCTGAAAAATAGGAGGAGCATGAAGCGGTGTTGAAAAATATGAAGAGCCTGAAAAGGTGTGAAAAATCTGAAGAGCTTCAAAAGGTGTCAAATATATGAGGAGCATGAAACGGTCTGAAAAATAGGAGGAGCATGAAGTGGTGTTGAAAACCATGAAGAGCCTGTAAGGTGTGAAAAATATGAAGAACTTCAAAAGGTGTCAAAAATATAAGGAGCATGAAACGGCCTGAAAAATAGGAGGAGCATGAAGTGGTGTTGAAAAACGTGAAGAGCCTGAAAAGGTGTGAAAAATATGAAGAGCTTCAAAAGGTGTCAAAAATATGAGGAGCATGAAACCGTCTGAAAAATAGGAGGAGCATGAAACGGTCTGAAAAATAGGAGGAGCATGAAGCGGTGTTCAAAAACATGAAGAGCCTGAAAAGGTGTGAAATATATGAAGAGGCTCAAAGGTGTCAAAAATATGAGGAGCAAGAAACGGTCTGAAAAATAGGAGGAGCTTAAGCGGGTTGAAAAATATGAAGAGCCTGAAAAGATGTGAAAAATATGAAGAGCTTCAAAAGGTATCAAATATATGAGGAGCATGAAACGGTCTGAAAAAATGGAGAAGCATGAAGTGGTGTTCAAAAAAATGAAGAGCCTGAAAAGGTGCGAAAAATATGAAGAGCTTCAAAAGGTGTCAAAAATATGACGACCATGAAACGGTCTGAAAAATATGAGGAGCAAGAAACTGTTTTCAAAAACATGAAGAGCCTCAAAAGGTGTGAAAAGTATGAAGAGCTTCAAACTGTGTCAAAAATATGATGAGCATGAAACGGTCTGATAAATAGGAGGAGCATGAAGTGGTGTTGAAAAACATGAAGAGCCTGAAAATTGTGTGAAACATATGAGGAGCATGAAACGGTCTGAAAAATAGGAGGCACATGAGACGGTGTTGAAATAAATGAAAAGCCTGAAAAGGTGTGAAAAATATGAAGAGCTTCAATGGATGTCAAAAATATGAGGAGCATGAAAATGTCTGAAAAATAGGAAGAGAATGAAGCGGTGTAGAAAAACATGAAAAGCCTGAAAAGGTGTGAAAAATATAAAGAGCTTCAAAAGGTGTCAAAAAGATGAGGAGCATGAAACGGTCTGAAATAAAGGAGGAGAATGAAACAGTGTTGAAAAACATGAAAAGGTGTGAAAAATATGAAGAACATCAAAAGGTGTCAAAAATATGAGGAGCATGAAACGGTCTGAAAAATAGGAGGAGCATGAAGTGGTGTTGAGAAACATGAAGAGCCTGAAAAAGTTGTGAAACATATGAGGAGAATGAAATGGTCTGAAAAATAGGAGGAGCATGAAGTGGTGTAGAATAACATGAAGAACCTGAAAAAATGTGAAAAATATGAAGAGCTTCAAAAGGTGTCAAAAATATGAGGAGCTTGAAACGGTCTGAAATATACGAGGAGCGTGAAAAGGTGTAAAAACATGAAGAGCTTAAAAAGGTGTGAAACATATGAGGAGCATGAAAAGGTCTGAAAAATAGTAGGAGCATGAAGCGGTGTTGAAAAACATGAAAAGCCTGAAAAGGTGTGAAAAATATGAAGAGCTTCAAAAGGTGACAAAAATATGAGGAGCATGAAAAGCTCTGAAAAATAGGAGGAGCATGAAGTGGTGTAGAAACACATGAAGAGTCTGAAAAGGTGTGAAATCTATGGAGAGCTTCAAAAGGTGTCAAAAACATGAGGAGCATGAAACGGTCTCAAATAAAGGAGGAGCATGAAGTTGTGTTGAAAAATATGAAGAGCCTGAAAAGGTGTGAAATCTATGGAGAGCTTCAAAAGTTGTCAAAAATATGAGGAGCATGACACGGACTGAAAAATAGGAGGAGCATTAATCGGTGTTCAAAAATATGAAGAGCCTGGAAACCTGTGAAAAATATGAAGAGCTTCAAAAGGTGTCAAAAATATGAGGACGATGAAACGGTCTGAAAAATAGGAGGAGCATGAAGCGGTGTTGAAAAACATGAAGAGCCTGAAAAGGTGTGAAATATATGAGGGCTTCAAAAGGTGTCAAAAATATGAGGAGCTTGAAATGGTCTGAAATATAGGAGGAGCATGAATCGGTGTTGAAAAACATGAGGAGCATGGAAAGGTGTGAAAATATGAAGAGCTTCAAAAGGTGTCAAAAATATGAGGAGCATGAAACTGTCTAAAAAATAGGAGGAGCATGAATCGGTGTTGAAAATCATGAAGAGCCTGAAAAAGTGTGAAGAATAAGAAGAGCTTCAAAAGGTGTCAAAAATATGAGGAGCATGAAACGATCTGAAAATTAGGAGGAGCATGAAACCGTGTTGAAAAATATGAATACCATGAAAGTGTGTGAAAAACATGAAGAGCTTCAAAAGGTGTCAAAAATATGAGGAGCATGAAACGGTCTGAAAAATAGGAGGAACATGAAACGGTTTGACAAATAGGAGGAGCATGAAACGGTGTTGAAAAACATGAAGAACCTGAAAGGTGTCGAAAATATGAAGAGCTTCAAAATGTGTCAAAAATATGAGGAGCATGAAACGGTTTGAAAAATAGGAGGAGCACGAAACGGTGTTGAAAAACATGAAGAAGCTGAAAGGGGTCGAAAATGTGAAGAGCTTCAAAATGTGTCAAAAATATGAGGAGCATGAAACGATCTGAATAATCGGAGGAGCATGAAAGCGTGTTGAAAAACATGAAGAGCACGGAAAGGTGCGAAAAATATGAAGAGTTTCAGATGGTGTCAAAAATATAAGGAGCATTAAACGGTCTGAAATATAGGAGGAGCATGAATCGGTGTTCAAAAACTTGAAGAGCCTGAAAAGGTGTGAAATATATGAAGAGCCTCAAAGGTGTCAAAAATATGAGGAGCAAGAAACGGTCTGAAAAATAGGAGGAGCTTAAGCGGGTTGAAAAATATGAAGAGCCTGAAAAGATGTGAAAAATATGAAGAGATTCAAAAAGTGTCAAATATATGAGGAGCATGAAACGGTCTGAAAAATTGGAGAAGCATGAAGTGGTGTTGAAAAATATGAAGAGCCTGAAAGGTGCGAAAAATATGAAGAGTTTCAGATGGTGTCAAAAATATAAGGAGCATTAAACGGTCTGAAATATAGGAGGAGCATGAAAAGGTGTTAAAAAATATGAAGAGCTTCAAAAGGTGTGAAACATATGAGGAGCATGAAACGGTCTGAAAAATAGGAGGATCATGAAACGGTGTTCAAAAACATGAAGAGCCTGGAAAGGTGTGAAAAATATGAAGAGCTTCAAAAAGTGTCAAAATTATGAGGAGCATGAAACGGTCTGAAAAATAGGTGGAGCATGAAGTGGTGTTGAGAAACATGAAGAGCCTGAAAAAGTTGTGAAACATATGAGGAGAATGAAACGGCCTGAAAAATAGGAGGAGCATGAAGTGGTGTAGAAAAACATGAAGACCATGAAAAAGTGTGAAAAATATGAAGAGCTTCAAAAGGTGTCAAAAATATGAGGACCATGAAACGGTCTGAAAAATATGAGGAGCAAGAAACTGTTTTCAAAAACATGAAGAGCCTCAAAAGGTGTGAAACGTAGGAAGAGCTTCAAACTGTGTCAAAAATATGATGAGCATGAAACGGTCTGAAAAATAGGAGGAGCATGAAGTGGTGTTGAAAAACATGAAGAGCCTGAAAAAGGTGTGAAACATATGAGGAGCATGAAACGGTCTGAAAAATAGGAGGCGCATGGGACGGTGTTGAAATACATGAAAAGCCTGAAAAGGTGTGAAAAATATGAAGAGCTTCAAAGGATGTCAAAAATATGAGGAGCATGAAAATGTCTGAAATAAGGAAGAGAAGAAGTGGTGTTGAAAACCATGAAGAGCCTGTAAGGTGTGAAAAATATGAAGAACTTCAAAAGGTGTCAAAAATATAAGGAGCATGAAACGGCCTGAAAAATAGGAGGAGCATGAAGTGGTGTTGAAAAACGTGAAGAGCCTGAAAAGGTGTGAAAAATATGAAGAACTTCAAAAGGTGTCAAAAATATGAGCAGCATGAAACGGTCTGAAAAACAGGAGGAGCATGAAACGGTGTTCAAAAACATGAAGAGCGTGGAGAAGTGTGAAAAATATGAAGAGCTTCAAAAGGTGTGAAAAATACGAGGAGCATGAAATGGTCTGAAAAATAGGAGAAGCATGAAGCGGTGTTCAAAAACATGAAAAGCCTGAAAAGGTGTGAAATATATGAAGAGCTTCAAAAGGTGTCAAAAATATGAGGACCATGAAACGGTCTGAAAAATAGGAGGAGCATGAAGCGGTGTTGAAAAACATGAAGAGCCTGAAAAGGTGTGAAATATATGAAGAGCTTCAAAAGGTGTAAAAAATATGAGGAGTTTGAAACGGTCTGAAAAATAAGAGGATCTGGTTTCCTCAGTGTGTATGCCCAGAAGTGGAATTGCTGGGTCATATGGCAGTTCTATTTCCAGTTTTTTAAGAAATCTCTACACCGTTTTCCATAGCGGCTGTACTAGTGTGCATTCCCACCAACAGTATAAGAGGGTTCCCTTTTCTCCACTCCCTCTCCAGCATTTATTGCTTGTAGACATTTGGATAGCAGCCATCCTGACTGGCATGTAATGGTACCTCATTGTGGTTTTGATTTGCATTTCTCTAATAATGAGTGATGTTGAGCATCTTTTCATGTGTTTGTTATCCATCTGTATGTCTTCTTTGGAGAAATGTCTGTTTAGTTCTTTGGCTCATTTTTTATTGGGTCATTTATTTTTCTGGAATTGAGCTGCAGGATTTGCTTGTATATTTTTGAGATTAATCCTTTGTCTGTTTCTTCATTTGCTATTATTTTCTCCCAATCTGAGGGCTGTCTTTTCACCTTACTTATAGTTTCCTTTGTAGTGCAAAAGCTTTTAAGTTTCATTAGGTCCCATTTGTTTAGTTTTGCTTTTATTTCCAATATTCTGGGAGGTGGGTCATAGAGGATCTTGCTTTGATTTATGTCGGAGAGTGTTTTGCCTATCTTCTCCTCTAGGAGTTTTATAGTTTCTGGTCTTACATTTAGATCTTTAATCCATTTTGAGTTTATTTTTGTGTATGGTGTTAGAAAGTGTTCTATTTTCATTCTTTTACAAGTGGTTGACCAGTTTTCCCAGCACCACTTGTTAAAGAGGTTGTCTTTTTTCCATTGCATATCCTTGCCTCCTTTGTCAAAGATAAGGTGTCCATAGGTTCGTCTGAAAGAGACACGTGCACCCCAATGTTCATCGCATCACTGTTTATAATAGCCAGGACATGGAAGCAACCTAGATGCCCGTCAGCAGATGAATGGATAAGAAAGCTGTGGTACATATACACCATGGAATATTACTCAGCCATTAAAAAGAATTCATTTGAATCAGTCCTAATGAGATGGATGAAGCTGGAGCCCATTATACAGAGTGAAGTAAGCCAGAAAGATAAAGAACATTACAGCATACTGACACATGTATATGGAATTTAGAAAGGTGACAACGATAACCCTATATGCAGAACAGAAAAAGAGATACAGAAATACAGAACAGCCTTTAAACTTTGAGGGAGAATGTGAGGGTAGGATATTTCAAAAGAACAGCATGTATGCTATCTATGGTGAAACAGATCAGCAGCCCAGGTAGGATGCACGAGACAAGTCCTCCGGCTTGGTGCACTGGGAAGACCCAGAGGAATCGGGTGGAGAGGGAGGTGGGAGGGGGAATCGGGACTGGGAATACATGTAAATCCATGGCTGATTCATATCAAAGTATGACTAAACAACTGGAAAAATAAATAATAAAAAAAAATAAAAAAAAATAACAATAAAAAAAAAAATAAGAGGAGCATGAAACGGTGTTCAAAAACATGAAGAGCCTGAAAAGGTGTGGAAATTATGAAGAGCTTCAAAAGGTGTCAAATATATGAGGAGCATAAAACGGTCTGAAAAAAAGGAGGAGCATGAAGCGGTGTTGAAAAACATGAAGAGCCTGAAACGGTGTGAAAAATATGATGAGCTTCAAAGGTGTCAAAAATATGAGGAGTATGAAACGGTCTGAAAAATAGGATTAGCATGAAACGGTGTTGAAAACGTGGAGAGCCTGAAAATGAGTGGAAAATATGAAGAGCTTCAAAAGGTGTCAAAAATATGAGGAGCATGAAAAGGTCTGAATAATAGGAGGAGCATGAAACAGAGTTCAAAACATGAAGAGCCTGAAAAGGTGTGAAAATTATGAAGAGCTTTAAAAGGCGTGAAATACATGAGGAGAATGAAACTGTCTGAAAAATAGGAGGAGCATGAAGCGGTGTCGAAAAACATGAAGAGCATGAAGAGTTGTGAAAAATAGGAAGAACTTCAAAAGGTGTCGAAAATATGAGGAGCATGAACGGTATGAAAAATAGGAGGATCATGAAGCCGTGTTGAAAAACATGAAGAGCCTGAAAACGTGTGAAAATTATGAAGAGCTTCAAAAGGTGTGAAATATATGAAGAGCTTCCAAATGTGTCAAAAATGAGATGAGCATGAAACGGTCTGAAAAATAGGAGGAGCATGAAGTGGTCGTGGAAATCATGAAGTGCCTGAAAAGGTGTGAAATATATGAAGAGTTTCAAAAGTTGTGAAAAAATGAGGAGGTTCAAAAGGTGTCAAAAATGAGATGTGCATGAAACGGTCTAAAAAATAGGAGGAGCATGAAGCGGTGTTCAAAAAAATGCAGAGACTGAAAAATTGTGAAAAATATGAAGAGCTTCAAAAGGTGTAAAAAATAGGAGGAGCATGAAACGGGTTGAAAAATAGGAGGAGCATGAACCGGTGTTCCAAAACATAAAGAGCATGAAAAGGTGTGAAAAACATGAAGAGCTTCATAAGGTGTCAAATTTAGTTTAGCATGAAAGGGTCTGAAAAATAGGAGGAGCATGAAGTGGTGTTGAAAACATGAAGAGGCTGAAAAGGTGTGAAATATATGAAGAGCTTCAAAAGGTGTGAAAAATATGAAGTGCATCAAAAGGTGTCAAAAAGGAGATGAGCATGAAACGGTCTGAAAAATAGGAGGAGCATGAAGTGGTATTGAAAATCATGAAGAGCCTGAAAACGTGTGAAAAATATGAAGAGCTTCAAAAATATGAAAAATATCAAGAGATTCAAAAGGTGTCAAAAATATGAAGAGATTCAAAAGATGTCAAAAATGAGATGAGCATGAAACGGTCTGAAGAAAAGGAGGAGCATGAAGCGGAGTTCACAAAAATGAAGAGCCTGAAAAGGTGGAAAGTATATGAAGAGCTTCAAAAGCTGTCAAAAATTTGAGGAGCATGAAACGGTATGAAAAATAGGAGGAGTGTGAAGCGGTGTTCAAAAACATGAAGAGTTTAAAAGGTGTGAAAAATATGAAGAGCTTCAAAAGTTGTGAAAAATATGAACAGCATGAAACGGTCTGAAAAATAGGAGGAGCATGAAGCGGTGTTCAAAAACATGAAGAGCCTGAAAAGGTATAAAAATATGAAGAGCTTCAAAAGGTGTAAAAAATACGAAGAGCTTCAAAAGGTGTCAAAAATGAGATGAGCATGAAACGGTCTGAAAAATAGGAGGAGCAAGAAGCAGTGGTGAAAAACATAAAGAGCCTGAAAATGTGTGAAAAATATGAAGAGCTTCAAAAGGTGTGAAAAGTATGAGGAGCATGAAGCGGTGTTCAAAAACATGAAGAGCCTGAAAATGTGTGAAAAATATGAAGAGACTGAAAACGTGTCAAAAATATGAGGAGCATGAAACGTTCTGAAAAATAGGATAAGCATGAGAAGGTGTTGAAAAACATGAAGAGCCTGAAAACGTGTGAAAATATGAAGAGCTTCAAAAGGTGTCAAAAATATGAGGGACATGAACGGTCTTAAAAACAAGAGGAGGATGAAGTGGTGTTGAAGAACATGAAGAGCCTGAAAAGGTGTAAAAAATATGAAGAGCTTCAAAATGTTTCAAAATTATGAGGGGCATGAACGGTCTGAAAAATAGGAGGAACATAAAGCAGTGTTGAAAAATACGAAGAGCTCAAAAGGTGTGAAAAATATGAAGAGCTTCAAAAGGTGTCAAAAAAGAGATGAGCATGAAATGGTCTGAAAAATAGGAGGAGCATGAAGCGGTGTTGAAAAACATGAAGAGCCTGAAAAGGTGTGAAATATATGAAGAGCTTCAAAAGGTGTCAAATATATGAGGAACATGAAACGGTCTGAAAAATAGGAGGAGCATGAAGCGGTGTTGAAAATCATGAAGAGCCTGAAAAGGTGTGAAAAATAAAAGAGCTTGAAAAGTTGTGAAAAATATGAAGAGCTTCAAAAGGTGTCAAAAATATGAGGAGCATGAAACGGTCTAAAAAATAGGAGGAGCATGAAACGTTGTTGAAAAACACGAAGACCTTGAAAACTTGTGAAAAATATGAAGAGTTTCAAAAGATGTGGAAAATAAGAAGAGCTTCAAAAGGTGTCAAAAATGAGATGAGCATGAAACGGTCTGAAAAATAGGAGGAGCACGAAGCGGTGTTGAAAAACATGAAGCGCCTGAAAAGGTGTTAGAAATATGAAGAGCTTCAAATGTTGTCAAAAATATGAGGAGCATGAAACTGTCTGCAAAATGGGAGGAGCATGAAGTGGTGTTGAAAAACATGGGGAGTCTGGAAAGGTGTGAATAATATGAAGAGCTACAAAAGGTGTCAAAAATATGAGGAGCATGAAACGGTCTGATAATTAGGAGGAGCATGAAGTGGTGTTAAAAAACATGAAGAGCCTGAAAAGGTGTGAAAAATATGAACAGCTTCAAAACGTGTCAAAAATATGAGGAGCATGAAACTGTCTGAAAAATAGGAGGAGCATGATGCGGTGTTGAAAAATATGAAGAGCCTGAAAACGTGTGAAAAATATGAAGATCTTCAAAGGTATGAAAAATATGAAGAGCTTCAAAAGGTGTCAAAAATGAGATGACCATGAAACGGTCTGAAAAATACAAGGAGCATGAAGTTGTTTTCAAAAAAATGAAAAGCCTGAAAAGGTGTGAAGTATATGAAGATTTCAAAAGGTGTCAAAAATATGAGGAGCATGAAACTGTCTGAAAAATAGGAGGAGCATGAAGTCATGTTGAAAAACATGAAGAGCCTGAAAATGTGTGAAAAATATGAAGATCTTCAAAGGTATGAAAAATATGAAGAGCTTCAAAAGGTGTCAAAAATGAGATGACCATGAAACGGTCTGAAAAATACAAGGAGCATGAAGTTGTTTTCAAAAAAATGAAGAGCCTGAAAAGGTGTGAAAAATATGAAGAGCTTCAAAATGGGTCAAAAATATGAGGAAAATTAATCGGTCTGAAAAATAGGAGGAGCATGAAGCGGTGTTGAAAGACATGAAGACCCTGAAAAGGTGTGAAAAATATGAAGAGCTTCTAAAGGTGTCAAAATATGAGGAGCATGAAACTGTCTGAAATATATCAGGAGCATGAAAAGGTGTTAAAAAACATGAAGAGCTTCAAAAGGTGTGAAACATATGAGGAGCATGAAACGGTCTGAAAAATAGGAGGAGCATGAAACGGTGTTAAAAAACATGAAGAGCTTCAAAAGGTGTGAAACATATGAAGAGCTTCAAAAAGTGTCAAAAATATGAGGAGCATGATACGGTCTGAAAAATACGAGGAGCATTAAGCGGTTTTGAAAAACATGAAGTTCCTGAAAAGCTGTGAAAATAAGACAAGCTTCAAAAGGTGTGAAAAATATGAGGAGCATGAAACGGTATGAAAAATACGAGGAGCATGAAGCGGTGTTGAAAGACATGAAGACCCTGAAAAGGTGTGAAAAATATGAAGAGCGTCAAACGGTGTCAAAAATGAGATGAGCATGAAATGGCCTAAAATATAGGAGGAGCATGAATTGTTGGTGAAAAACATGAAGAGCCTGAAAAAATGTGCAGTATATGAAGAGATTGAAAAGGTGTCAAAAATATGAGGAGCATGAAACGGTCTGAAAAATAGAAGGAGAATGAAGTGGTGTTGAAAAACATGAAGAGCCTGAAAAGGTGTGCAAAATATGAAGAGCTTCAAAAGGTGTGAAAAATATGAGGAGCATGAGACGGTCTGAAAAATAGGAGGAGAATGAAGCGGTGTTGAAAAACAAGAAGAGTCTGAAAAGGTGTGAAAAATATGAAGAGCTTCAAAAGGTGTGAAAAATATGAAGAGCTTCAAAATGTGTCAAAAATGAAATGAGGATGAAACGGTCTGAATATTAGGAGGAACATGAATTGGTGTTGAAAAACATGAAGAGACTGAAAAGGTGTGAAAAATATGAAGAGCTTCAAAAGTGTGAAATATTCGAAGAGCTTCAAAAGGTGTCAAAAATATGAGGAGCATGAAACGGTGTGAAAAATAGGAGGAGCATGAAACGGTATTCAAAAACATGAAGAGCCTGATATGGTGTGAAAAATATGAGGAACTTCAAAAGGTGTCAAAAATATGAGGAGCATGAAACGCTCTGAAAAATTGGAGGAGCATGAAGTGGTATTGAAAAACATGAAGAGCCTGAAAAGGTGTGAAATATATGAAGAGCTTCAAATGGTGTCAAATGTATGAGGACCATGAAACGGGTTGAAAAATAGGAGAAGCATGAAGTGGTGTGGAAAAATATGAAGAGCGTGAAAAGGTGTGAAAAATATGAAGAGCTTCAAAAGGTGTGTAATACATGAGGAGCATGAAACGGGCTGAAAAATAGGAGAAGCATGAAGTGGTGTGGAAATATATGAAAAGCGTGAAAAGATGTGAAAAATATGAAGAGCCTCAAAAGGTGTGGAAAATATGAGGAGCATGATATGGTTTGAAAAATAGGATTAGCATGAAGCGGTGTTCAAAAACATGAAGAGCCTGAAAAATTGTGAAAAGTATGAAAAGCTTCAAAAGGTGTCAAAAATATGAGGAGCATGAAACGGTCTGAAAAATAGGAGGAGCATGAAGCGGTGTTGAAAAACATGAAAACCTGAAAAGGTGTGAAAAATATGAAGAGCTTGAAAACGTGTGAAATATATGAAGAGCTTCAAAAGGTGTTAAAAATGAGATGAGCATGAAACCGTCTGAAAAATATGAGGAGCATGAAACGGTGATCAAAAACATGAAGAGCCTGAAAAGCTGTGAAAAATATGAAGAGCTTCAAAAGGTGTGAAATACATGAGGAGCATGAAACTCTCTGAAAAATAGAAATAGCATGAAGTGGTGTTCAAAAACAAGAAGAGCCTGAAAAGGTGTGAAAAATATGAAGAGCTTCAAAAGGTGTGAAAAATATGAGGAGCATGATACAGTTTCAAAAATAAGAGGAGCATGAAGCCATGTTGAAATACATGAAGAGTCTGAAAACGTGTGAAAATATGAAGAGCTTCAAAAATATGAAAAATATGAAGAGCTTCAAAAGGTGTGAAAAATATGAAGAGCTTCAAAAGGTGTCAAAATGAGATGAGCATGAAACGGTCTGCAAAATAGGAGGAGCATGAAATGGTGTTCAAAAACATGAAGAGCCTGAAAAGGTGTGAAAAACATGAAGAGCTTAAAAAGGTGTCAAAAATATGAGGAGCATGAAACGGTCTGAAAAAGAAGAGGAGCATGAAGCGGTGTTGAAAAACATGAAGAGCCAGAAAAGGTGTGAAAAATATGAAGAGCTTCTAAAGGTATCAAAAATATGAGGAGCATGAAACGGTCTTAAAAATACGAGGAGCATGCAGTGGTGTTGAAAAACATGAAGAGCCTGAAAAGTTGTGAAAAATATGCATAGCTTCAAAAGGTGTCAAAAATTAGATGAGCATGAAACGGTCTGAAAAATTGGAGGAGCAAGAAGTACTGTTGAAAAAAAGGAAGAGCCTGAAAAGGTGTGAAAAATATGAAAAGCTTCAAAAGGTGTCAAAAATATGAGGACCTTGAAACGGTCTGAAAAATAGGAGGAGCATGAAGCGGTGTTGAAAAATATGAAGAGCCTGAAAAGGTGTGAAAAATATGAAGAACTTCTAAAGGTGTCAAAAATATGAGGAGCAAGTAACGGTCTGAAAAATAGGAGAAGCATGAAGCGATGTTGAAAAACATGAAGAGCCTCAAAAGGTGTGAAAAATATGAAGAGCTTGAAAAGGTGTGAAATATATGAAGAGCTTCAAAAGATGTCAAAATTGAGATGAGCATGAAACTGTCTGACAAATAGGAGGAGCATGAAACGGTGATCAAAAACATGAAGAGCC
Source organism: Dama dama (assembly GCF_033118175.1). Lineage (NCBI taxonomy): Eukaryota > Metazoa > Chordata > Mammalia > Artiodactyla > Cervidae > Dama > Dama dama. The sequence continues at coordinate 3,053,443 of NW_026870927.1, forward strand.
TGAAAAGGTGTGAAAAATATGAAGAGCTTCAAAAGGTGTGAAATACATGAGGAGTTTGAAACGGGCTGAAAAATAGGAGAAGCATGAAGTGGTGAGGAAAAATTTGAAGAGCCTGAAAAGGTGTGAAAAATTTGAAGAGCCTGAAAAGGTGTGAAAAATATGAAGAGCCTGAAAAGGTGTGAAAAATTAGAAGAGCCTGAAAAGGTGTGAAAAATTTGAAGAGCCTGAAAAGGTGTGAAAAATTTGAAGAGCCTGAAAAGGTGAGAAAAATTTGAAGAGCCTGAAAAGGTGTGAAAAATATGAAGAGCTTCAAATCGTGTGAAATAAAAGAGGAGCATGAAACTCTCTGAAAAATAGAAGGAACATGAAGTGGTGTTCAAAAACATGAAGAGCCTGAAAAGTTGTGAAAATATGAAGAGCTTCAAAAATATGAAAAATATGAAGAGCTTCAAAGGGTGAGAAAAATATGAAGAGCTTCAAAAGGTGTCAAAAATATGAGGAGCATGAAACGGTCTGAAAAATAGGCGGAGCATGAAGCGATGTTGAAAAACATGAAGAGCCTGAAAAGGTGTGAAAAATATGAAGAGCTTCAAAAGGTGTGAAAAATATGAGGAGCATGATACAGTTTTAAAAATAGGAGGAGCATGAAGCGGTGTTGAAAAACATGAAGAGCCTGAAAACGTGTGAAAATATGAAGAGCTTCAAAAATATGAAAAATATGAAGAGCTTCAAAGGGTGAGAAAAATATGAAGAGCTTCAAAATGTGTCAAAAATATGAGGAGCATGAAACGGTCTGAAACATAGGAGGAGCATGAATCGGTGTTGAAAAACATGAAGAGCCTGAAAAGGTGTGAGAAATATGAAGAGCTTCAAAGTGTGAAAAATATGAAGAGCTTCAAAAGTTGTCAAAAATTAGATGAGCATGAAACGGTCTGAAAAATAGGAGGAGCATGAAGTGGTGTTGAAAAACATGAAGAGCCTGAAATGGTGTGAAATATATGAAGACCTTCAAAACGTGTGAAAAATATGAGGAGCTTCAAAAAGTGTCAAAAATGAGATGGGCATGAAACGGTCTGAAAAATAGGAGGAGCATGAAGCGGTGTTCAAAAATACGAGGAGCATGAAGAGGTGTTGAAAAAAATGAAGAGCCTGAAAAGGTGTGAAAAATATGAAGAGCTTCAAAAGTTGTCAAAAATTAGATGAGCATGAAACGGTCTGAAAAATAGGAGGAGCATGAAGTGGTGTTGAAAAACATGAAGAGCCTGAAATGGTGTGAAATATATGAAGACCTTCAAAATGTGTGAAAAATATGAGAAGCTTCAAAAAGTGTCAAAATTATGAGGAGCATGAAACGGTCTGAAAAATAGGAGGAGCATGAAGCGGTGTTGAAAAATACGAGGAGCATGCAGAGGTGTTGAAAAAAATGAAGAGCCTGAAAAGGTGTGAAAAATATGCAGAGCTTCTAAAGGTGTCAAAAATATGAGGAGCCTGAAACAGTCTGAAAAATAGGAGGGGCATGAAGCGATGTTGAAAAACATGCAGAGCCTGATAATGTGTGAAAAATATGAAGATCTTCTACAGGTGTCAAATATATGAGGATAATGAAACGGCCTGAAAAATTGGAGGAGCATGAAGTGGTGTTGAAAAACATGAAGAGCTTGAAAAGGTGTGAAAAATATAAGGAGTTTCAAAAGGTGTCAAAATTATGAGGAGCATGAAACGGTCTGAAAAATAGGAGGAGCATGAAGTGGTGTTGAAACACATGAAGATCCTGAAATGGTGTGAAATATATGAAGACCTTCAAAATGTGTGAAACATATGAGGAGCTTCAAAACGTGTCAAAAATATGAGGAGCATGAAATGGTCTGAAAAATCGGAGGAGCATGAAGCGGTGTTCAAAAACATGAAGAGCCTGAAAAGGTGTGAAAAATATGAAAAGCTTCAAAAGGTGTCAAATTATTAGGATCATGAAACGGTCTGAACATACGAGGAGCATGAAGCGGTGTTCAAAAACATGAACAGCCTGAAAAGCTGTGAAAAATATGAAGAGCTTCAAAAGCTGTCAAAAATATGAGAAGCTTGAAAAGGTCTGAAAAATAGGAGGAGCATGAAGCGGTGTTCAAAAACATGAAGAGCCTGAAAAGGTGTGAAAAATATGAAGAGCTTCAAAAAGGATGAAAAATATGAGGAGCATGAAACTGTCAGAAAAATAGGAGGATCATGAAGCGGTGTTGAAAAACATGAAGAGCCTGAAAAGGTGAGAAAAATACGAAGAGCTTCTAAAGGTGTGAAAAATATGAGGAGCATGAAACGGTCTCAAAATAGAGGGAGCATGAAACGGTCTGAAAAATAGGAGGAGCATGAAGCGGTGATGAAAAAAAAGAAGAGAATGAAATGGTTTGAAGAATATAAGGAGCTTCAAAAGGTATCAAAAATAGTAGTAGCATGAAACGGTGTTCAAAAACTTGAAGAGCCTGAAAATGTGTAAAATATGAACAGGTTAAAAGGTGTCAAAATATGAGGAGCATGAAACGGTCTGAAAAATAGGAGGAGCATGAAGCGGTGATGAAAAAAAAGAAGAGCATGAAATGGTTTGAAGAATATGAAGAGCTTCAAAAGGTATCAAAAATAGGAGTAGCATGAAGCCGTGTTGAAAAACATGAAGAGCCTGAAAAGGTGTGAAAAATATGAAGAGCATGAAACCGTCTGAAAAATAGGAGGAGCATTAAGCGGTGTTCAGAAACATGAAGAGCCTGAAAACTGTGAAAAATATGAAGAGCTTCAAAAAGTGTGAAAAATATGAAGAGCTTCAAAAGGTGTGAAAAATATGAGGAGCATGAAACGGTCTGAAAAATAGGAGGAGCATGAAACAATGTGGAAATAATGAAGAGCATGAATAGGTGTGAAAATTATGAAGAGCTTTAAAAGGTTTGAAAAATATGACGAGCATGAAATTGTCTGAAAAATTGGAGGAGCAGGAAGCGGTGTTGAAATACATGAAGAGCCTGTAAAGGTTTGAAAAATATGAAGAGCACCAAAAGGTGTGAAAAATATGAAGAGCTTCAAAATGTGTCAAAAATAGGAGGAGCATGACACGGTCTGAAAAATAGGAAGAGCATGAAGCGGTGTTGAATAACATGAAGATCTTGAAAAGGTGTGAACAATATTAGGAGCATGAAACGGTCTCAAAAATATGAGGAGCATGAAGCGGTGTTGAAAATCATGAAGAGCCTGAAAAGGGGTGAAAAATATGAAGAGCTTCAAAAAGTGTGAAAAATATGAGGAGCATGAAACGATCTGAAAAATAGGTGGAGCAGGAAGCGGTGTTCAAAAACATGAAGAGCCTGACATGTGTGAAAAGTATGAAGAGCTTCAAAAAGTGTGAAAAATATGAAGAGCTTCAAAAAGTGTGAAAAATATGAGGAGCATGAAATGGTCTGAAAAACAGGAGAAGAATGAAGAGGTGTTTAAAAACATGAAGAGCCTGAAAAGGTGTGAAATATATGAAGAACTTCAAAAGGTTTCAAAAATATGAGGAGCATGAAACGGTCTGAAACATAGGAGGAGCATGAAGCAGTGTTCAAAAACATGAAGAGCATGAAAAGGTGTGAAGAAAATGAAGAGTTTCAAAAGTTGACATAAATATGAGGAGAATGAAACGGTCTGAAAAATATGAGGAGCATGAAACGGTGTTGAAAAAGATGAAGAGCCTGAAAAGGTGTGAAAAATATGAAGAGCTTCAAAAGGTGTGAAAAATATGAGGAGCATGAAACGGTCTGAAAAATAGGAAGAGCATCAAGTGGTGTTGAATAACATGAAGATCTTGAAAAGGTGTGAACAATATTAGGAGCATGAAACGGTCTCAAAAATATGAGGAGCATGAAGCGGTGTTGAAAATCATGAAGAGCCTGAAAAGGTGTGAATAAAATGAAGGGATTCAAAAGGTGTCAAACATATGAGGAGCATGAAACTGTGTTGAAAAACAAGAAGAGCATGAAAAGGTGTGAAAAATATGAGGAGCATGAAAAGGTCTGAAAAATAGGAGGAGCATGAAGTGGTATTGAAAAACATGAAGAGCATGAAAAGGTGTGAAAAATATGGAGAGCTTCAAAAGGTGTCAGAAATATGAGGAGCATGAAACGGTCTGAAAAATAGGAGGAGCATGAAACGGTGTTGAAAAACATGAACAGTCTTAAAACTTGTGAAAAATATGAAGAGCTTCAAAAGGTGTGAAAAATATGAAGAGCTTCAAAAGGTGTCAAAAATATGAGGAGCATGAAACGGTCTGAAAAATAGGAGGAGGATGAAGCGATGTTGAAAAACATGAAGAGTCTGAAAAGGTGTGAAATATATGAAGAGCTTCAAAATGTGTCAGAAATATGGGGAGCATGAAACGGTCTGAAAAATAGGAGGAGCATGAAACGGTGTTGAAAAACCTGAAGAACAGGAAAAGGTGAGAAATATATGAAGAGCTTCAAAAGGTGTGAAAAATATGAGGAACATGAAACGGTCTGAAAAATAGGAGGAGCATTAAACGGTGTTCAAAAACATGAAGAGCCTGAAAATGTGTGAAAAATATTAAGAGCTTTAAAAGGTGTGAAAAATATGAGGAGCATGAAGCGGTGTTCAAAAACATGAAGAACTTGAAAAGGTGTGAAATATATGAAGATCTTCAAAAGGTGTGAAAAATAGGAGGTGCATGAAGCGGTGTTCAAAAACATGAAGAGCCTGAAAAGGTGTGAAATATATGAAGAGCTTCCAAAGGTGTCAGAAATATGAGGAGCATGAAACAGTCTGAAAAATAGGAGGAGCTTGAAATGGTGTTGAAAAACAAGAAGAGCCTGAAATGGTGTGAAAAATATGAAGAGCTTCAACAGGTGTGAAAAGATGACGAGCATGAAACGGTTTGAAAAATAAGAGGAGCATGAAGCTTTGTTGACAAAAATGAAGAACATGAAAAGGTGTGAAAAATATGAAGAGCTTCAAAAGGTGTCAAAAATTTGAGAAGCATGAAACGGTCTGAAAAATACGAGGAGCATGAAGCGATGTTGAAAAACATGAAGAGCCTGAAAAGGTGTGAAATAAATGAAGAGCTTCAAAACGTGTCAAAAATATGAGGAGCATGAAACGGTCTGAAAAATAGGAGGAGCATGAAACGATGTTCAAAAACATGAAGAGCCTGAAAAAGTGTGAAAAATATGAAGAGCTTCAAAAAGTGTGAAAAATATGAGGAGCATGAAACGATCTGAAAAATAGGTGGAGCAGGAAGCGGTGTTCAAAAACATGAAGAGCCTGACAGGTGTGAAAAGTATGAAGAGCTTCAAAAAGTGTGAAAAATATGAAGAGCTTCAAAAAGTGTGAAAAATATGAGGAGCATGAAATGGTCTGAAAAACAGGAGAAGAATGTAGAGGTGTTTAAAAACATGAAGAGCCTGAATAGGTGTGAAATATATGAAGAACTTCAAAAGGTTTCAAAAATATGAGGAGCATGAAACGGTCTGAAAAATAGGAGGAGCATGAAGCGGTGTTGAAAAACATGAAGAGCCTGAAAAGGTGTTAAAAATATGAAGAGCTTCAAAAGGTTTCAAATATATGAGCAGCAAGAATCGGGCTGAAATATAGGAGTAGCAAGAAACGGTGTTCAAAAACATGCAGAGCCTGAAAAGTTGTGAAAAATATGAAGAGCTTCAAATGGTGTCAAATATATGAAGAGCTTCAAAAGGTGTCAAAAATGAGATGAGCATGAAACGGTCTGAAAAATACGAGGAGCATGAAGTGATGTTGAAAAACATGAAGAGCCTGAAAAGGTGTGAAATAAATGAAGAGCTTCAAAACGTGTCAAAAATATGAGGAGCATGAAACGGTCTGAAAAATAGGAGGAGCATGAAGCGGTGTTGAAAAATATGAAGACCCTGAATAGGTGTGAAAAATATGAAGAGGTTCAAAATGTGTCAAAAATATGAGGAGCATGAAACGGTCTGAATAAAAGGAGGAGCATGAAACGATGTTCAAAAACATGAAGAGCCTGAAAAAGTGTGAAAAATATGAAGAGCTTCAAAAAGTGTGAAAAATATGAGGAGCATGAAACGATCTGAAATATAGGTGGAGCAGGAAGCGGTGTTCAAAAACATGAAGAGCCTGACAGGTGTGAAAAGTATGAAGAGCTTCAAAAAGTGTGAAAAATATGAAGAGCTTCAAAAGTGTGAAAAATATGAGGAGCATGAAATGGTCTGAAAAACAGGAGAAGAATGAAGAGGTGTTTAAAAACATGAAGAGCCTGAAAAGGTGTGAAATATATGAAGAACTTCAAAAGGTTTCAAAAATATGAGGAGCATGAAACGGTCTGAAACATAGGAGGAGCATGAAACGGTGCTGAAAAAGATGAAGAGCCTGAAAAGGTCTGAAAAATATGAAGAGCTTCAAAAAGTGTCAAACATATGAAGAGAATGAAACGGTCCGAAAAATATGAGGAGCATGAAACGGTGCTGAAAAAGATGAAGAGCCTGAAAAGGTGTGAAAAATATGAAGAGCTTCAAAAGGTGTCAAAAATATTAGGAGCATGAAACGGTCTGAAAAATAGGCGGAGCATGAAGCGATGTTGAAAAACATGAAGAGCCTGAAAAGGTGTGAAAAATATGAAGAGCTTCAAAAGGTGTCAAAAATATGAGAAACATGAAACGGTCTGAAAAATTGGAGGAGCATGAAGCGGTGGTGAAAAACATAAAGAGCCGCAAAAGGTGTGAAAAATATGAAGAGCTTCCAAAGGTGACAAAAATATGAGAAGCATGTAACGGTCTGAAAAATAGGAGGAGCATGAAGCGGTGTTCATAAACATGGAGACCCTGAAAAGGTGTGAAAAATATGAAGAGCATCAAAAGGTGTCAAAAAAATGTGGATCGTGAAACGGTCTGAAAAATAGGAGGAGAACGAAATCGTGTTAAAAAGCATGAAGAGCCTGAAAAGGTGTGAAAAATATGAAGAACTTCAAAAGGTGTGAAAAATATGAAGAGCTTCAAAATGTATCAAAAAGAGATTAGCATGAAACGGTCTGCAAAATAGGAGGAGCATGAAGTGGTGTTGAAAAACATGAAGAGCCTGAAAAGGTGTGAGAAATATGAAGAATTTCAAAAGGTGTCAAAAATATGAGGAGACTGAAACCGTCTGAAAAATAAGAGGAGCATGAAGTGGTGTTCAAAAACATGAAGAGCCTGAAAAGGTGTGAAATATATGAAGACCTTCAAAAGGTGTCAAAAATATGAGGAGAATGAAACGGTCTGAAAAATAGGCGGAGCATGAAATGGTGATCAAAAACATGAAGAGCCTGAAAAGGTGTGAAAAATATGAAGAGCTTCAAAAGGAGTCAAAAATGAAATGTGCATGAAACGGTCTGAAAAATATGAGGAGCATGAAGTGGTTGTTAAAAACATGAAAAGCCTGAAAATGTGTGCAAAATACGAAGAGCTTCAAAAGGTGTGAAATACATGAGGAGCATGAAACGGTCTGAGAAATAGGAGGAGCATGAAGCGGTGTTCATAAACATGTAGAGACTGAAAAGGTGTGAAAAATATGAAGAGCTTCAAAAGGAGTGAAAAATAGGAGGAGCATGAAACGGTCTGAAAAATAGGAGGAGCATGAACCGGTGTTCAAATACATGAAAAGCCTGAAAAGGTGTGAAAAATATGAAGAGCTTCAAAAATATGAAAAATATGAAGAGCTTCAAAAGGTGTGAAAAATATGAAGAGCTTCAAAAGGTGTCAAAAATATGAGAAACATGAAACGGTCTGAAAAATTGGAGGAGCATGAAGCGGTGTTCAAAAACATGAAGAGACTGAAAAGGTGTGAAAAACATGAAGAGCTTCAAATGGTGTGAAAAACATGAGGAGCATGAAACGGTCTGAAAAATAGGAGGAGCAAGAAGGTGTGCTCAAAAACATGAAGAACCTGAAAAAGTGTGAAAAATATGAAGAGCTTCAAAAATATGAAAAATATGAAGACCTTCAAAAGGTGTGAAAAATATGAGGAGCATGAAACGGACTGAAAAATATGAGGAGCATGAAGCGCTGTTCAAAAACATGAAGAGCCTAAAAGGTGTGAAAAATATGAAGAGATTCAAAAGGTGTCAAAAATATGAGGAGCATGAAACGGCCTCAAAAATAGGAGGAGCATGAATCGGTGATGAAAAACATGGAGAGCCTGAAAAGGTGTGAAAAATATGAAGAGCTTCAAAAGGTTTCAAAATGTGTGGAGCATGAAACGGTCTGAAAAATAGGAGGAGCATGAAGCGGTGTTGAAAAACATGAAGAGCCTGAAAAGGTGTGAAAAATATGAAGAGCTTGAAAAGGTGTGAAAAATATGAAGAACTTCAAAAGGTGTGAAACATATGAAGAGCTTCAAAACGTGTGAAATACATGAGGAGCATGAAACTCTCTGAAAAATAGAAGGAGCATGAAGTGGTGTTCAAAAACATGAAGAGCCTGAAAAGGTGTGAAAAATATGAAAAGCTTCAAAAGGTGTCAAAAATATGAGGAGCATGAAACGGGTTGAAAAATAGGAGAGCATGAAGTGGTGTTGAAAAACATGAAGATCCTGAAAAGGTGTGAAAAATATGAAGAGCTTCAAAAGTGTGAAATACATGACGAGCATGAAATGGCCTGAAAAATAGGAGAAGAATGAAGTGGTGTTGAAAAACATGAAGAGCCTGAAAAAGTGTGAAAAATATGAAAAGCTTCAAAAGGTGTCAAAAATATGAGGAGCATGAAATCGTATGAAAAATAGGAGAAGCATGAAGTGGTGTTGAAAAACATAAAGAGCCAGAAATGGTGTGAAAAATATGAAGAGCTTCAAAAGGTGTCAAAAATATGAGAAGCATGAAACGGTCTGAATAATAGGAGGAGCATGAAGCGGTGTTCAAAAACATGAAGAGTCTGAAAAGGTGTGAAAAATATGAACAGCGTCAAAAGGTGTCAAAAATATGAGGAGCATGAAACGGTCTGAAAAATGGGAGGAGCATGAAATGGTGATCAAAAACATGAAGAGCCTGAAAAGGTGTGAAAAATATGAAGAGCTTCAAAAGGTGTGAAATACATGAGGAGCATGAAACGGGCTGAAAAATAGGAGAAGAATGAAGTGGTGTTGAAAAACATGAAGAGCCTGAAAAAGTGTGAAAAATATGAAAAGCTTCAAAAGGTGTGAAATACATGAGGAGCATGAAACTCTCTGAAAAATAGAAGGAGCATGAAGTGGTGTTCAAAAACTTGAAGAGCCTGAAAAGTTGTGAAAATATGAAGAGCTTCAAAAATATGAAAAATATGAAGAGCTTCAAAGGGTGAGAAAAATATGAAGAGCTTCAAAAGGTGTCAAAAATATGAGGAGCATGAAACGGTCTGAAAAATAGGCGGAGCATGAAGCGATGTTGAAAAACATGAAGAGCCTGAAAAGGTGTGAAAAATATGAAGAGCTTCAAAAGGTGTGAAATACATGAGGAGCATGAAATGGCCAGAAAAATACGAGGAGAATGAAACTGTGTTAAAAAACATGAAGAGCCTGAAAAGGTGTGAAAAATATGAAGAGCTTCAAAAGATGTCAAAAATATGAGGAGCATGAAACGGTCTGAAAAATAGAAGCAGCATGAAGCGGTGTTGACATAGATGAAGAGCCTTAAAACGTGTGAAAAATATGAAGAGATTCAAAAGGTTTGAAAATTATGAAGAGCTTCAAAAGGTGTCAAAATTAGATGAGCATGAAACGGTATGAAATATAGGAGGAGCAAGAAGTAGTGTTGAAAAAATGAAGAACCTGAAAAGGTGTGAAAAATATGAAGAGCTTCAAAAGGTGTCAAAAATATGAGGAGCATGAATCGGTCTGAAAAATAGGAGGAGCATGAAGCGGTGTTGAAAAACATGAAGAGCCTGAAAAGGTGTGAAAAATATGAAGAGCTTCAAAAGGTGTCAAAAATATGAGGAGCATGTAACGGTCTGAAAAATAGGAGGAGCATGAAGCGGTGTTGAAAAACATGAAGAGCCTTAAAATGTGTGAAATATATGAAGAACTTCAAAAGGTGTAAAAAATATGAGGAGATTCAAAAGGTGTCAAAAATATGAGGAGCATGAAACGGTCTGAAAAAGAGGAGGAGCATGAATCGGTGTTGAAAATCATGAAGAGCCTGAAAACGTGTGAGAAATATGAAGAGCTTCAAAAGGTGTCAAAAATATGAAGAGCTTCAAAAGATGTCAAAAATGAGAGGAGTATGAAGCGGTCTCAAAAATAGGAGGAGCATGAAGCGGTGTTCAAAAACATGAAGAGCCTCAAAAGGTGTGAAAAATATGAAGAGCTTCAAAAGGTGTCAAAAATGAGATGAGCATGAAACGGTCTGAAATATATGAGGAGCATGAAGCGGTGTTCAAACACATGAAGAGCGTGAAAAGGTGTGAAAAATATGAAGAGCTTCAAAAGGTGTGAAATAAATGAGGAGCATGAAACGGGCTGAAAAATAGGAGAAGCATGAAGTGGTGTAGAAAAACATGAATAGCCTGAAAATGTGTGAAAAATATGAAGAGCTTCAAAAGGTGTGAAAAATATGAGGAGAATGAAACGGTCTCAAAAATAGAAGCAGCATGAAACGGTGTTGAAAAACATGAAGAGCCTGAAATGGTGTGAAAAATATGAAGAGCTTCAAAAGGTGTGAAAAATATGAAGAGCTTCAAAAGGTGTCAAAAATTTGATGAGCATGAAACGGTCTGAAAAATAGGAGGAGCATGAAGCGGTGTTGAAAAACATGAAGAGCCTGAAAAAGTGTGAAAAATATGAAGAGCTTAAAAGGTGTGAAAAATATGAGGAGCATGATATGGTTTGAAAAAGAGGATTAGCATGAAGCGGTGTTCAAAAACATGAAGAGCCTGAGAAGGTGTGAAAAATATGAAAAGATTCAAAAGGTGTCATAAATGAGATGAGCATGAAACGGTCTGACAAATAGGAGGTGCATGAAGTGTTGTGGAAAAACATGAAGAGCCTGAAAAGGTGTGAGAAATATGAAGAGCTTAAAAAGGTGTGAAAAATATGAAGAGCTTAAAAAGGTGTCAAAAATATGAGGAGCATGAAACGGTCTTAAAAATACAAGGAGCATGAAGCGGTGTTGAAAAACATGAACAGCCTGAAAATGTGTGAAATATATGAAGAGCTTAAAAATGTGTCAAGTATATGAGGAGCATGAAACGGTCTGAAAAATAGGAGGATCATGCAACAGTGTTGAAAAACATGAAGAGCCTGAAAATGTGTGAAAAATATGAAGAGCTTCCAAAGTTGTCAAAAATATGAGGAGCATGAAATGGTCTGAAAAATAGGAGGAGCATGAAGCTGTATTCAAAAACATGAAGAGCCTGAAAATGTGTGAAATATATAAAGAGCTTCAAAAAGTGTCAAAAATATGAGGAGCATGAAACGGTCTGAATAACAGGAGGAGAATGTAACGGTAATCAAAAAGATGAAGAGCCTGAAAAGGTGTGAAAAATATGAAGAGCTTCAAAAGGTGTGAAATATGAGGAGCATGAAACGGTCTGAAAAATAGGAGGAGCATGAAGCGGTGTTCAAAAACATGAAGAGCCTGAAAAGTTGTGAAAAATATGAAAAGCTTCAAAAGGTGTCAAAAATGAGATGAGCATGAAACGGTCTGAAAAATAGGAGGAGCATGAAGCGGTGTTCAAAAACTTGAAGAGCCTGAAACGTTGTGAAAAATATGAAAAGTTTCAAAAGGTTTCAAAAATGAGATGAGCATGAAACGGTCTGAAAAATAGGAGGAGCATGAAGCGGTGTTGAAAAAATGAAGAGCCTGAAAAGGTGTGAAAAATATGAAGAGCATCAAAAGGTATCAAAATTATGAGGAGCATGAAACGGTCTGCAAAAAAGGAGGAGCATGAAGTGGTGTTGAAAAACTTGAAGAGCCTGAAAAGGTGTGAAAAATATGAAAAGCTTCAAAAGATGTCAAAAATATGAGGAGCATGAAACGGTCTGAAAAATAGGAGGAGCATGAAGTGGTGTAGAAAAACATGAAGAGCCTGAAAAGGTGTGAAAAATATGAAGAGCTTCAAAAGGTGTGAAATACATGATGAGCATGAAACGGGCTGAAAAATAGGAGAAGCATGAAGTGGTGTAGAAAAACATGAAGAGCCTGAAAAGGTGTGAAAAATATGAAGAGCTTCAAAAGGTGTGAAAAATATGAGGAGCATGAAACGGTTTGAAAAATAGAAGCAGCATGAAATGGTGTTGAAAAACATGAAAAGCCTGAAAAGGTGTGAAAAATATGAAGAGCTTCAAAAGGTGTGAAATACATGAGGAGCATGAAACGGGCTGAAAAATAGGAGAAGCATGAAGTGTTGTAGAAAAACATGAAGAGCTTGAAAAGGTGTGAGAAATATGAAGAGCTTCAAAATGTGTGAAAAATAGAAGGAGCATGAAACGGTGTTGAAAAACATGAAGATACTGAAAAAGTCTGAAAAATATGAAGAGCTTCAAAAGGTGTGAAAAATATGAAGAGCTTCAAAAAGTGTCAAAAATGAGATGAGCATGAAACGGTCTGAAAAATAGGAGGAGCATGAAGCGGTGTTGAAAAACATGAAGAGCCTGAAAAGGTGTGAAAAATATGAAGAGCTTCAAAAAGTGTCAAAAATGAGATGAGCATGAAACGGTCTGAAAAATTGGAGGTGCTGAAGAGTTGTTGAAATACATGAAGAGCCAGAAAATGTGTGAGAAATATGAAGAGCTTAAAAAGGTGTCAAAAATATGAGGAGCATGAAACGGTCTTAAAAATACAAGGAGTATGAAGCGGTGTTGAAAAACATGAATAGCCTGAAAATGTGTGAAATATATGAAGAGCTTAAAAATGTGTCAAGTATATGAGGAGCATGAAACGGTCTGAAAAATAGGAGGATCATGCAACGGTGTTGAAAAAAATGAAGAGTCTGAAAAGGTGTGAAAAATATGAAGAGCTTCCAAAGCTGTCAAAAATATGAGGAGCATGAAATGGTCTGAAAAATAGGAGGAGCAACAAGGGGTGTTGAAATACATGAAGAGCCTGAAAATGTGTGAAAAATATAAAGAGCTTCAAAAGGTGTCAAAAATATGAAGAGCTTCAAAAGGTGTCAAAAATATGAGGAGCATGAAACTGTCTGAAAAATAGGAGGAGCATGAAGCGGTGTTGAAAAACATGAAGAGCCTGAAAAGGTATGAGAAATATGAAGAGCTTCAACAGGTGTCAAAATATGATTAGCATGAAACGGTCTGAAAAATAGGAGGAGCATGAAGCGGTGTTGAAAAACATGAATAGCCTGAAAATGTGTGAAATATATGAAGAGCTTAAAAATGTGTCAAATATATGAGGAGCATCAAACGGTCTGAAAAATAGGAGGATGATGAAACGGTGTTGAAAAACATGAAGAGCCTGAAAAGGTGTGAAAAATATGAAGAGCTTAAAAAGGTGTCAAAAATATGAGGAGCATGAAACGGTATGAAAAATAGGAGGAGAATGAAGCTGTTTTCAAAATCATGAAGAGCCTATAAATTTGTGAAAAATATGAAGAGCTTCAAAAGGTGTAAAAATTTGAAGAGCAGGAAACGGTCTGAACAACAGGAGGAGCATGAAGTGGTGTCCAAAAACATGAAGAGCCTGAAAAGGTGTGAAAAATATGAAGAGCTTCAAAATGTGTCAAAAATATGAGGAGCATGAAAGGGTCTGAAAAATAGGTGGAGCATGAGGCAGTGTTCAAAAACATGAAGAGACTGAAAAGGTGTGAAAAATATGAAGAGCTTCAAAAAGTGTCAAAAATATGAGGAGCATGAAACGGTCTGAAAAATAGGAGGAGCATGAAACGGTGATCAAATACATGAAGAGCCTGAAAAGGTGTGAAAAATATGAAGAGCTTCAAAAGGTGTGAAATTCATGAGGAGCATGAAATGAGCTGAAAAATAGCAGAAGCATGAAGTGGTGTGGAAAAACATGAAGAGCCTGTAAAGGTGTGAAAAATATGAAGAGCTTCAAAAGGTGTGTAATACATGTGGAGCATGAAACTCTCTGAAAAATAGAAGGAGCATGAAGTAGTGTTCAAAAATATGAAGAGCCTGAAAAGGTGTGAAAAATATGAAGAGCTTAAAAAGGTGTGAAAAATATGAGGAGCATGATATGGTTTGAAAAATAGGATTAGCATGAAGCGGTGTTCAAAAACATGAAGAGCCTGAGAAGGTGTGAAAAATATGAAAAGCTTCAAGAGGTGTCAAAAATGAGATGAGCATGAAACGGTCTGAAAAATAGGAGGAGCATGAAGCGGTGTTGAAAAAATGAAGAGCCTTAAAAGGTGTGAAAAATATGAAGAGCATCAAAAGGTATCAAAAATATGAGGAGCATCAAACGGTCTGCAAAAACGGAGGAGCACGAAGTGGTATTGAAAAACTTGAAGAGCCTGAGAAGGTGTGAAAAATATGAAAAGCTTCAAAAAATGTCAAAAATACGAGGAGCATGAAACGGTCTGATAAATATGAGGAGCATGAAGCGGTGTTCAAAAACATGAAGATCCTGAAAAGGTGTGAAAAATATAAAGAGCTTCAAAAGGTGTGAAATATATGAGGAGCATGAAACGGTCTGAGATATAGGAGGAGCATGAAGCGCTGTTCAAAAACAGGAAGAGCCTGAAAAGTTTTGAGAAATATGAAGAGCTTCAAAAGGTGTGAAATACATGAGGAGCATGAAACTTGCTGAAAAATAGGAGAAGCATGATGTGGTGTGGAAAAACACGAAGAGCCTGAAAAGGTGTGAAAAATATGAAAAGCTTCAAAAGGTATCAAAAATGAGATGAGCATGAAACGGTCTGATAAATAGGAGGTGCATGAAGCGTTGTTGAAAAACATGAAGAGCCTGAAAAGGTGTGAGAAATATGAAGAGCTTAAAAAGGTGTCAAAAATATGAGGAGCATGAAACGGTCTTAAAAATACAAGGAGCATGAAGCAGTGTTGAAAAACATGAATAGCCTGAAAATGTGTGAAATATATGAAGAGCTTAAAAATGTGTCAAGTATATGAGGAGCATGAAACGGTCTGAAAAATAGGAGGATCATGCAACAGTGTTGAAAAACATGAAGAGCCTGAAAATGTGTGAAAAATATGAAGAGCTTCCAAAGTTGTCAAAAATATGAGGAGCATGAAACGGTCTGAAAAATAGGAGGAGCATGAAGCTGTGTTCAAAAACATGAAGAGCCTGAAAATGTGTGAAATATATAAAGAGCTTCAAAAGGTGTCAAAAATATGAGGAACATGAAACGGTCTGAATAATAGGAGGAGAATGTAACGGTGATCAAAAACATGAAGAGCCTGAAAAGGTGTGAAATATATAAAGAGCTTCAAAAAGTGTCAACAATATGAGGAGCATGAAACGGTCTGAATAATAGGAGGTGAATGTAACGGTGATCAAAAACATGAAGAGCCTGAAAAGGTGTGAAAAATATGAAGAGCTTCAAAAGGTGTAAAATATGAGGAGCATGAAACGGTCTGAAAAATAGGAGGAGCATAAAGCGGTGTTCAAAAACATGAAGAGCCTGAAAATTTGTGAAAAATATGAAAAGCTTCAAAAGGTGTCAAAAATGAGATGAGCATGAAACGGTCTGAAAAATAGGAGGAGCATGAAGCGGTGTTCAAAAACTTGAAGAGCCTGAAACGTTGTGAAAAATATGAAAAGCTTCAAAAGGTTTCAAAAATGAGATGAGCATGAAACGGTCTGAAAAATAGGAGGAGCATGAAGTGGTGTTGAAAAAATGAAGAGCCTGAAAAGGTGTGAAAAATATGAAGATCATCAAAAGGTATCAAAAATATGAGGAGCATGAAACGGTCTGCAAAAAAGGAGGAGCATGAAGTGGTGTTGAAAAACTGGAAGAGCCTGAAAAGGTGTGAAAAATATGAAAAGCTTCAAAAGATGTCAAAAATATGAGGAGCATGAAACGGTCTGAAAAATAGGAGGAGCATGAAGCGGTGTTCAAAAACATGAAGAGCCTGAAAAGGTGTGAAAAATATGAAGAGCTTCAAAAGGTGTGAAATACATGAGGAGCATGAAACGGGCTGAAAAATAGGAGAAGCATGAAGTGGTGTAGAAAAACATGAAGAGCCTGAAAAGGTGTGAAAAATATGAAGAGCTTCAGAAGGTGTGAAAAATATGAGGGGCATGAAACGGTCTGAAAAATAGAAGCAGCATGAAACAGTGTTGAAAAACATGAAGAGCCTGAAAAGGTGTGAAAAATATGAAGAGCTTCAAAAGGTGTGAAATAAATGAGGAGCATGAAACGGGCTGAAAAATAGGAGAAGCATGAAGTGGTGTAGAAAAACATGAAGAGCCTGAAAAGGTGTGAAAAATATGAAGAGCTTCAAAAGGTGTGAAAAATATGAGGAGCATGAAACGGTCTGAAAAATAGAAGCAGCATGAAACGGTGTTGAAAAACATGAAGAGCCTGAAATGGTGTGAAAAATATGAAGAGCTTCAAAAGGTGTGAAAAATATGAAGAGCTTCAAAAGGTGTCAAAAATTTGATGAGCATGAAACGGTCTGAAAAATAGGAGGAGCATGAAGCGGTGTTGAAAAACATGAAGAGCCTGAAAAAGTGTGAAAAATATGAAGAGCTTAAAAGGTGTGAAAAATATGAGGAGCATGATATGGTTTGACAAATAGGATTAGCATGAAGCGGTGTTCAAAAACATGAAGAGCCTGAGAAGGTGTGAAAAATATGAAAAGATTCAAAAGCTGTCATAAATGAGATGAGCATGAAACGGTCTGACAAATAGTAGGTGCATGAAGCGTTGTTGAAAAACATGAAGAGCCTGAAAAGGTGTGAGAAATATGAAGAGCTTAAAAAGGTGTGAAAAATATGAAGAGCATAAAAAAGTGTCAAAAATATGAGGAGCATGAAACGGTCTTAAAAATACAAGGAGCATGAAGCGGTGTTGAAAAACATGAATAGCCTGAAAATGTGGGAAATATATGAAGAGCTTAAAAATGTGTCAAGTATATGAGGAGCATGAAACGGTCTGAAAAATAGGAGGATCATGCCACAGTGTTGAAAAACAAGAAGAGCCTGAAAATGTGTGAAAAATATGAAGAGCTTCCAAAGTTGTCAAAAATATGAGGAGCATGAAATGGTCTGAAAAATAGGAGGAGCATGAAGCTGTGTTCAAAAACATGAAGAGCCTGAAAATGTGTGAAATATATAAAGAGCTTCAAAAAGTGTCAAAAATATGAGGAGCATGAATCGGTCTGAATAATAGGAGGAGAATGTAACGGTGATCAAAAACATGAAGAGCCTGAAAAGGTGTGAAAAATATGAAGAGCTTCAAAAGGTGTGAAATATGAGGAGCATGAAACGGTCTGAAAAATAGGAGGAGCATGAAGCGGTGTTCAAAAACATGAAGAGCCTGAAAAGTTGTGAAAAATATGAAAAGCTTCAAAAGGTGTCAGAAATGAGATGAGCATGAAACGGTCTGAAAAATAGGAGGAGCATGAAGCGGTGTTCAAAAACTTGAAGAGCCTGAAACGTTGTGAAAAATATGAAAAGCTTCAAAAGGTTTCCTAAATGAGATGAGCATGAAACGGTCTGAAAAATAAGAGGAGCATGAAGCGGTGTTGACAAAATGAAGAGCCTGAAAAGTTGTGAAAAATATGAAGAGCATCAAAAGTATCAAAAATATGAGGAGCATGAAACGGTCTGCAAAAAAGGAGGAGCATGAAGTGGTGTTGAAAAACTTGAAGAGCCTGAAAAGGTGTGAAAAATATGAAAAGCTTCAAAAGATGTCAAAAATATGAGGAGCATGAAAGGGTCTGAAAAATAGGAGGAGCATGAAGTGGTGTAGAAAAACATGAAGAGCCTGAAAAGGTGTGAAAAATATGAAGAGCTTCAAAAGGTGTGAAACATATGAGGAGCATGAAACGGGCTGAAAAATAGGAGAAGCATGAAGTGGTGTTGAAAAACATGAAGAGTCTGAAAAGGTGTGAAAAATATGAAGAGCTTCAAAAGGTGTGAAATACATGAGGAGCATGAAACGGGCTGAAAAATAGGAGAAGCATGAAGTGGTGTAGAAAAACATGAAGAGCCTGAAAAGGTTTGAGAAATAAGAAGAGCTTCAAAAGGTGTGAAAAATATGAGGAGCATGAAACGGTCTGAAAAATAGAAAGAGCATGAAACGATATTGAAAAACATGAAGAGCCTGAAAAAGTGTGAAAAATATGAAGAGCTTCAAAAGGTGTGAAAAATATGAAGAGCTTCAAAAGGTGTCAAAAATGAGATGAGCATGAAACGTTCTGACAAATAGGAGGAGCATGAAGCGGTGTTGAAAAACATGAAGAGCCTGAAAAAGTGTGACAAATATGAAGAGCTTAAAAAGGTGTGAAAAATATGAAGAGCTTCAAAAGGTGTCAAAAATTTGATGAGCATGAAACGGTCTGAAAAATAGGAGGAGCATGAAGCGGTGTTGAAAAACATGAAGAGCCTGAAAAAGTGTGAAAAATATGAAGAGCTTAAAAGGTGTGAAAAATATGAGGAGCATGATATGGTTTGAAAAATAGGATTAGCATGAAGCGGTGTTCAAAAACATGAAGAGCCTGAGAAGGTGTGAAAAATATGAAAAGATTCAGAAGGTGTCAAAAATACGAGGAGCATGAAACGGTCTTAAAAATACGAGGAGCATGAAGCGGTGTTCAAAAATATGAAGACCCTCAAAATATGTGAAAAATATGAAGAGCTTCAAAAGGTGTAAAAATTATGAGGAGTATGAAACGGTCTGAAAAATAGGAGGAGCATGAAGTGGTGTTCAAAAACATGAAGAGCCTGAAAAGGTGTGAAAAATATGAAGAGCTTCAAAATGTGTCAAAAATATGAGAAGCATGAAACGGTATGAAAAATAGGAGGAGCATGAAGCTGTGTTCAAAAACATGAAGAGCCTATAAAAGTGTGAAAAATATGAATAGCTTCAAAAGGTGTCAAAAATTTGAGGAGCAGGAAACAGTCTGAAAAACAGGCGGAGCATGAAGCAGTGTTCTAAAACATGAAGAGCCTGAAAAGGTGTGAAAAATATCAAGAGCTTCAAAATGTGTCAAAAATATGAGGAGCATGAAACGGTCTGAAAAATAGGAGGAGCATGAAGTGGTGTTGAAAAACATGAAGAGCCTGAAAAGGTGTGAAAAATATGTAGAACTTCAAAATGTGTCAAAAATATGAGGAGCATGAAATGGTATGAAAAATAGGAGGAGCATGAAGCTGTGTTCAAAAACATGAAGAGCCTATAAAAGTGTGAAAAATATGAATAGCTTCAAAAGGTGTCAAAAATTTGAGGAGCAGGAAACGGTCTGAAAAACAGGCGGAGCATGAAGCGGTGTTCAAAAACATGAAGAGCCTGAAAAGGTGTGACAAATATGAAGAGCTTCAAAATGTGTCAAAAATATGAGGAGCATAAAACGGTCTGAACAATAGGAGGAGCATGAAACGCTGTTGAAAAACATGAAGAGCCTGAAAAGGTGTGAAAAATATGAAGAGCTTCAAAACGTGTCAAAAATATGAGGATCATGAAACGGTCTGAAAAATAGAAGCAGCTTGAAGCGGAGTTCAAAAACATGAAGAGCCTGAAAAGGATTGAAAAATATGAAGAGCTTCAAAAGGTGTGAAATACATGAGGAGCATGAAACTCTCTGAAAAATAGAAGGAGCATGAAGTGGTGTTCAAAAACATGAAGAGCCTGAAAAAGTGTGAAAAATATGAAGAGCTTAAAAAGGTGTGAAAAATATGAAGAGCTTCAGAAGGTGTCAAATGTATGAGGCACATGAAACGGTCTGAAAAATATGACCAGCCTGTAACGGTGTTGAAAAACATCAAGAGCCTGAAAAACTGTGAAAAATATGAAGAGCTTCAAAAGGTTTCAAAATTATGAGGTGCATGAAACGGTCTTAAAAATAGGAAGAGCATGAAGCGGTGTTGAAAAACATGATGAGCCTGAAAAGGTGTGAAATAAATGAAGAATTTCAAAAGGTGTCAAAAATAGGAGGAGCATGAAACTGTTTGAAAAATAGGAGGAGCATGAATTGGTGTTGAAATACATGAGGAGCCTCAAAAGGTGTGAAATATATGAAGAGCATCAAAAGGTGTCAAAAATATGAGGAGCATGAAACGGTCTGAAAAATAGGAGGAGCATGAAACGGTGTTCAAAAACATGAATAGCCTGAAAAGGTGTGAAATATATGAAGAGCTTCAAAAGTTTTCAAAAGTATGAGGAGCATGATACGGTCTGAAAAATAAGATGAGCATGAAGCGGTGTTGAAAAATGAAGAGCCTGAAAAGGTGTGAAAAACAGGAAGAGCTTCAAAAGCTGTCAAAAATAAGAGGCGCAAGAAACGGTCTGAAAAATAGGAGTGGCAAGAAGCAGTGTTGAAAAACATGAAGAGCCTGAAAAGTAGTGAAATATATGAAGAGCTTCAAAATGTGTAAAATATATGAGGAGAATGAAACGGTCTGAAAAATAGGAGGAGCATGAAGCGGTGTTGAAAGCATGAAGAGCCTGAAAATGTGTGAAAAATATGAAGAGCTTCATAAGGTGTGAAAATATGAAGAGCTTCAAAAGGTGTCAAACATATGAGGAGCAAGAAATGGTCTGAAATATAGGAGGAGCATGAAGTGGTGTTGAAAAACATGAAGAGCCTGAAAAGATGTGAAAAACATGAAGAGCTTCAAAAGGTGCCAAAAATATGAGGAGGATGAAACCGTCTGAAAAATAGGAGGACCATGAAACCGAGTTCACAAACATGAAGAGCCTGAAAAGCTGTGAAATATATGAAGAGCTTCAGAAGGTTTCAAAAATATGAGGAGCAGGAACAGGTCTGAAAAATAGGAGGAGCATGAAGTGGTTTTGAAATACATGAAGAGACTGAAAAGGTGTGAAAAATATGAAGAGTTTCAAAAGATGTCAAAAATATGAGGAGCATGATACGGTCTGAAAAATAGGATGAGCATGAAACCGTTTTTAAAAAGATGAAGAGCATGAAAAGGTTTTAAAAATATGAAGAGCTTCAAAACGTGTCAAAAATATGAGAAGCATGAAACCATCTGAAAAATAAGGGGAGCATGAAACGGTGTTGAAAAACATGAAGAACATGAAAAGGTGTGGAAAATATGAAGAGCTTCAAAAGGTGTCAAAAATATGAGGAGTATGAAGCGCTGTTTAAAAACAAGAAGAGCCTGAAAAGGTGTGAAATATATGACGAGCTTCAAAAGGTGTCAAAAATAGGAGGAGCATGAAGAGGTGTTCAAAATCTTGAAGAGCCGGAAAAGGTGTGAAAAATATGAGGAGCATGAAACGGTCTGAAAAATAGGTGGAGAATGAAGTCGTGTTCAAAAACATGAAGAGCCCGAAAGGGTGCGTAAAATATGAAGAGCTTCAAAGGTGTCAAAAATATGAGGAGCATGAAACGGTCTGAAAAATAGGAGGAGCAAGAAACAGTGTTCAAAAACATGAAGAGCCTGAAAATGTGTGAAAAATATGAAGAGCTTCAGAAGGTGTGAAAAATATGAGGAGCATAAAGCGGTGTTCAAAAATTTGAAGATACGGAAAAGGTCTGAAAAATATGAAGAGCTTCAAAAAGTGTCAAAAATATGAGGAGCATGAAACGTTCTGAAAATAAGAGGAGCATGAAACGGTGTTCAAAGATATTAAGAGCCTGAAAAGGTGAGAAAAATATGAAGAGCTTCAGAAGCTGTGAGAAATATGAGGGGCATGAAACGGTCTGAAAAATAGGAGGAGCATGAAGCGGCGTTGAAAAAATGAAGAGCGTGAAAAGGTGTCAAAATTGTGAAGAGCTTCAAAATGTGTCAAAAATATGAGGAGCATGAAACGGTCTGAAAATTACGAGGAGCATGAGGCACTGTTGAAAAACATGAAGAGCCTGAAAAGGTGTGAAAAATATAAAGAGTTTCAAAACGAGTCAAAAATATGAGGAGCATGAAACGGTCTGAAAAATAGGAGGAGCATGAAGTGGTGTTGGAAAACATGAAGAGCCTGAAAAGGTGTGAAAAATATGAAGAGCTTCAAAAGGTGTGAAAACTATGAAGAGCTTCAAAAGGTGTGAAAAATATGAGGAGCATGAAACGGTCTGAAAAATTGGTGGAGAATGAAGTCGTGTTCAAAAACATGAAGAGCCTGAAAGGTGTGAAAAATATGAAGAGCTTCAAAATGTGTCAAAAATATGAGGAGCATGAAACGGTATGAAAAATAGGAGGAGCATGAAGCTGTGTTCAAAAACATGAAGAGCCTATAAAAGTGTGAAAAATATGAATAGCTTCAAAAGGTGTCAAAAATTTGAGGAGCAGGAAACGGTCTGAAAAACAGGCGGAGCATGAAGCAGTGTTCTAAAACATGAAGAGCCTGAAAAGGTGTGAAAAATATCAAGAGCTTCAAAATGTGTCAAAAATATGAGGAGCATGAAACGGTCTGAAAAATAGGAGGAGCATGAAGTGGTGTTGAAAAACATGAAGAGCCTGAAAAGGTGTGAAAAATATGTAGAACTTCAAAATGTGTCAAAAATATGAGGAGCATGAAATGGTATGAAAAATAGGAGGAGCATGAAGCTGTGTTCAAAAACATGAAGAGCCTATAAAAGTGTGAAAAATATGAATAGCTTCAAAAGGTGTCAAAAATTTGAGGAGCAGGAAACGGTCTGAAAAATAGGAGGAGCATGAAGTGGTGTTGAAAAACATGAAGAGCCTGAAAAGGTGTGAAAAATATGTAGAACTTCAAAATGTGTCAAAAATATGAGGAGCATGAAATGGTATGAAAAGTAGGAGGAGCATGAAGCTGTGTTCAAAAACATGAAGAGCCTATAAAAGTGTGAAAAATATGAATAGCTTCAAAAGGTGTCAAAAATTTGAGGAGCAGGAAACGGTCTGAAAAACAGGCGGAGCATGAAGCGGTGTTCAAAAACATGAAGAGCCTGAAAAGGTGTGACAAATATGAAGAGCTTCAAAATGTGTCAAAAATATGAGGAGCATGAAACGGTCTGAAAAATAGGTGGAGAATGAAGTCGTGTTCAAAAACATGAAGAGCCCGAAAGGGTGCGTAAAATATGAAGAGCTTCAAAGGTGTCAAAAATATGAGGAGCATGAAACGGTCTGAAAAATAGGAGGAGCAAGAAACAGTGTTCAAAAACATGAAGAGCCTGAAAATGTGTGAAAAATATGAAGAGCTTCAGAAGGTGTGAAAAATATGAGGAGCATAAAGCGGTGTTCAAAAATTTGAAGATACGGAAAAGGTCTGAAAAATATGAAGAGCTTCAAAAAGTGTCAAAAATATGAGGAGCATGAAACGTTCTGAAAATAAGAGGAGCATGAAACGGTGTTCAAAAATATTAAGAGCCTGAAAAGGTGAGAAAAATATGAAGAGCTTCAGAAGCTGTGAGAAATATGAGGGGCATGAAACGGTCTGAAAAATAGGAGGAGCATGAAGCGGCGTTGAAAAAATGAAGAGCGTGAAAAGGTGTCAAAATTGTGAAGAGCTTCAAAATGTGTCAAAAATATGAGGAGCATGAAACGGTCTGAAAATTACGAGGAGCATGAGGCACTGTTGAAAAACATGAAGAGCCTGAAAAGGTGTGAAAAATATAAAGAGTTTCAAAACGAGTCAAAAATATGAGGAGCATGAAACGGTCTGAAAAATAGGAGGAGCATGAAGTGGTGTTGGAAAACATGAAGAGCCTGAAAAGGTGTGAAAAATATGAAGAGCTTCAAAAGGTGTGAAAACTATGAAGAGCTTCAAAAGGTGTGAAAAATATGAGGAGCATGAAACGGTCTGAAAAATTGGTGGAGAATGAAGTCGTGTTCAAAAACATGAAGAGCCTGAAAGGTGTGAAAAATATGAAGAGCTTCAAAATGTGTCAAAAATATGAGGAGCATAAAACGGTATGAAAAATAGGAGGAGCATGAAGCTGTGTTCAAAAACATGAAGAGCCTATAAAAGTGTGAAAAATATGAATAGCTTCAAAAGGTGTCAAAAATTTGAGGAGCAGGAAACGGTCTGAAAAACAGGCGGAGCATGAAGCAGTGTTCTAAAACATGAAGAGCCTGAAAAGGTGTGAAAAATATCAAGAGCTTCAAAATGTGTCAAAAATATGAGGAGCATGAAACGGTCTGAAAAATAGGAGGAGCATGAAGTGGTGTTGAAAAACATGAAGAGCCTGAAAAGGTGTGAAAAATATGTAGAACTTCAAAATGTGTCAAAAATATGAGGAGCATGAAATGGTATGAAAAATAGGAGGAGCATGAAGCTGTGTTCAAAAACATGAAGAGCCTATAAAAGTGTGAAAAATATGAATAGCTTCAAAAGGTGTCAAAAATTTGAGGAGCAGGAAACGGTCTGAAAAATAGGAGGAGCATGAAGTGGTGTTGAAAAACATGAAGAGCCTGAAAAGGTGTGAAAAATATGTAGAACTTCAAAATGTGTCAAAAATATGAGGAGCATGAAATGGTATGAAAAGTAGGAGGAGCATGAAGCTGTGTTCAAAAACATGAAGAGCCTATAAAAGTGTGAAAAATATGAATAGCTTCAAAAGGTGTCAAAAATTTGAGGAGCAGGAAACGGTCTGAAAAACAGGCGGAGCATGAAGCGGTGTTCAAAAACATGAAGAGCCTGAAAAGGTGTGACAAATATGAAGAGCTTCAAAATGTGTCAAAAATATGAGGAGCATGAAACGGTCTGAAAAATAGGTGGAGAATGAAGTCGTGTTCAAAAACATGAAGAGCCCGAAAGGGTGCGTAAAATATGAAGAGCTTCAAAGGTGTCAAAAATATGAGGAGCATGAAACGGTCTGAAAAATAGGAGGAGCAAGAAACAGTGTTCAAAAACATGAAGAGCCTGAAAATGTGTGAAAAATATGAAGAGCTTCAGAAGGTGTGAAAAATATGAGGAGCATAAAGCGGTGTTCAAAAATTTGAAGATACGGAAAAGGTCTGAAAAATATGAAGAGCTTCAAAAAGTGTCAAAAATATGAGGAGCATGAAACGTTCTGAAAATAAGAGGAGCATGAAACGGTGTTCAAAAATATTAAGAGCCTGAAAAGGTGAGAAAAATATGAAGAGCTTCAGAAGCTGTGAGAAATATGAGGGGCATGAAACGGTCTGAAAAATAGGAGGAGCATGAAGCGGCGTTGAAAAAATGAAGAGCGTGAAAAGGTGTCAAAATTGTGAAGAGCTTCAAAATGTGTCAAAAATATGAGGAGCATGAAACGGTCTGAAAAATAGGATGAGCATGAAACCGTTTTTAAAAAGATGAAGAGCATGAAAAGGTTTTAAAAATATGAAGAGCTTCAAAACGTGTCAAAAATATGAGAAGCATGAAACCATCTGAAAAATAAGGGGAGCATGAAACGGTGTTGAAAAACATGAAGAACATGAAAAGGTGTGGAAAATATGAAGAGCTTCAAAAGGTGTCAAAAATATGAGGAGTATGAAGCGCTGTTTAAAAACAAGAAGAGCCTGAAAAGGTGTGAAATATATGACGAGCTTCAAAAGGTGTCAAAAATAGGAGGAGCATGAAGAGGTGTTCAAAATCATGAAGAGCCGGAAAAGGTGTGAAAAATATGAGGAGCATGAAACGGTCTGAAAAATAGGTGGAGAATGAAGTCGTGTTCAAAAACATGAAGAGCCCGAAAGGGTGCGTAAAATATGAAGAGCTTCAAAGGTGTCAAAAATATGAGGAGCATGAAACGGTCTGAAAAATAGGAGGAGCAAGAAACAGTGTTCAAAAACCTGAAGAGCCTGAAAATGTGTGAAAAATATGAAGAGCTTCAGAAGGTGTGAAAAATATGAGGAGCATAAAGCGGTGTTCAAAAATTTGAAGATACGGAAAAGGTCTGAAAAATATGAAGAGCTTCAAAAAGTGTCAAAAATATGAGGAGCATGAAACGTTCTGAAAATAAGAGGAGCATGAAACGGTGTTCAAAAATATTAAGAGCCTGAAAAGGTGAGAAAAATATGAAGAGCTTCAGAAGCTGTGAGAAATATGAGGGGCATGAAACGGTCTGAAAAATAGGAGGAGCATGAAGCGGCGTTGAAAAAATGAAGAGCGTGAAAAGGTGTCAAAATTGTGAAGAGCTTCAAAATGTGTCAAAAATATGAGGAGCATGAAACGGTCTGAAAATTACGAGGAGCATGAGGCACTGTTGAAAAACATGAAGAGCCTGAAAAGGTGTGAAAAATATAAAGAGTTTCAAAACGAGTCAAAAATATGAGGAGCATGAAACGGTCTGAAAAATAGGAGGAGCATGAAGTGGTGTTGGAAAACATGAAGAGCCTGAAAAGGTGTGAAAAATATGAAGAGCTTCAAAAGGTGTGAAAACTATGAAGAGCTTCAAAAGGTGTGAAAAATATGAGGAGCATGAAACGGTCTGAAAAATTGGTGGAGAATGAAGTCGTGTTCAAAAACATGAAGAGCCTGAAAGGTGTGAAAAATATGAAGAGCTTCAAAATGTGTCAAAAATATGAGGAGAATGAAACGGTATGAAAAATAGGAGGAGCATGAAGCTGTGTTCAAAAACATGAAGAGCCTATAAAAGTGTGAAAAATATGAATAGCTTCAAAAGGTGTCAAAAATTTGAGGAGCAGGAAACGGTCTGAAAAACAGGCGGAGCATGAAGCAGTGTTCTAAAACATGAAGAGCCTGAAAAGGTGTGAAAAATATCAAGAGCTTCAAAATGTGTCAAAAATATGAGGAGCATGAAACGGTCTGAAAAATAGGAGGAGCATGAAGTGGTGTTGAAAAACATGAAGAGCCTGAAAAGGTGTGAAAAATATGTAGAACTTCAAAATGTGTCAAAAATATGAGGAGCATGAAATGGTATGAAAAATAGGAGGAGCATGAAGCTGTGTTCAAAAACATGAAGAGCCTATAAAAGTGTGAAAAATATGAATAGCTTCAAAAGGTGTCAAAAATTTGAGGAGCAGGAAACGGTCTGAAAAATAGGAGGAGCATGAAGTGGTGTTGAAAAACATGAAGAGCCTGAAAAGGTGTGAAAAATATGTAGAACTTCAAAATGTGTCAAAAATATGAGGAGCATGAAATGGTATGAAAAGTAGGAGGAGCATGAAGCTGTGTTCAAAAACATGAAGAGCCTATAAAAGTGTGAAAAATATGAATAGCTTCAAAAGGTGTCAAAAATTTGAGGAGCAGGAAACGGTCTGAAAAACAGGCGGAGCATGAAGCGGTGTTCAAAAACATGAAGAGCCTGAAAAGGTGTGACAAATATGAAGAGCTTCAAAATGTGTCAAAAATATGAGGAGCATGAAACGGTCTGAAAAATAGGTGGAGAATGAAGTCGTGTTCAAAAACATGAAGAGCCCGAAAGGGTGCGTAAAATATGAAGAGCTTCAAAGGTGTCAAAAATATGAGGAGCATGAAACGGTCTGAAAAATAGGAGGAGCAAGAAACAGTGTTCAAAAACATGAAGAGCCTGAAAATGTGTGAAAAATATGAAGAGCTTCAGAAGGTGTGAAAAATATGAGGAGCATAAAGCGGTGTTCAAAAATTTGAAGATACGGAAAAGGTCTGAAAAATATGAAGAGCTTCAAAAAGTGTCAAAAATATGAGGAGCATGAAACGTTCTGAAAATAAGAGGAGCATGAAACGGTGTTCAAAAATATTAAGAGCCTGAAAAGGTGAGAAAAATATGAAGAGCTTCAGAAGCTGTGAGAAATATGAGGGGCATGAAACGGTCTGAAAAATAGGAGGAGCATGAAACGGCGTTGAAAAAATGAAGAGCGTGAAAAGGTGTCAAAATTGTGAAGAGCTTCAAAATGTGTCAAAAATATGAGGAGCATGAAACGGTCTGAAAATTACGAGGAGCATGAGGCACTGTTGAAAAACATGAAGAGCCTGAAAAGGTGTGAAAAATATAAAGAGTTTCAAAACGAGTCAAAAATATGAGGAGCATGAAACGGTCTGAAAAATAGGAGGAGCATGAAGTGGTGTTGGAAAACATGAAGAGCCTGAAAAGGTGTGAAAAATATGAAGAGCTTCAAAAGGTGTGAAAACTATGAAGAGCTTCAAAAGGTGTGAAAAATATGAGGAGCATGAAACGGTCTGAAAAATTGGTGGAGAATGAAGTCGTGTTCAAAAACATGAAGAGCCTGAAAGGTGTGAAAAATATGAAGAGCTTCAAAATGTGTCAAAAATATGAGGAGCATGAAACGGTATGAAAAATAGGAGGAGCATGAAGCTGTGTTCAAAAACATGAAGAGCCTATAAAAGTGTGAAAAATATGAATAGCTTCAAAAGGTGTCAAAAATTTGAGGAGCAGGAAACGGTCTGAAAAACAGGCGGAGCATGAAGCAGTGTTCTAAAACATGAAGAGCCTGAAAAGGTGTGAAAAATATCAAGAGCTTCAAAATGTGTCAAAAATATGAGGAGCATGAAACGGTCTGAAAAATAGGAGGAGCATGAAGTGGTGTTGAAAAACATGAAGAGCCTGAAAAGGTGTGAAAAATATGAAGAGCTTCAAAATGTGTCAAAAATATGAGGAGCATGAAACGGTCTGAAAAGTAGGAGGAGCATGAAGCTGTGTTCAAAAACATGAAGAGCCTATAAAAGTGTGAAAAATATGAATAGCTTCAAAAGGTGTCAAAAATTTGAGGAGCAGGAAACGGTCTGAAAAATAGGAGGAGCATGAAGCTGTGTTCAAAAACATGAAGAGCCTGAAAAGGTGTGACAAATATGAAGAGCTTCAAAATGTGTCAAAAATATGAGGAGCATGAAACGGTCTGAAAAGTAGGAGGAGCATGAAGCTGTGTTCAAAAACATGAAGAGCCTATAAAAGTGTGAAAAATATGAATAGCTTCAAAAGGTGTCTAAAATTTGAGGAGCAGGAAACGGTCTGAAAAATAGGAGGAGCATGAAGCTGTGTTCAAAAACATGAAGAGCCTGAAAAGGTGTGACAAATATGAAGAGCTTCAAAATGTGTCAAAAATATGAGGAGCATGAAACGGTCTGAACAATAGGAGGAGCATGAAACGCTGTTCAAAAACATGAAGAGCCTGAAAAGGTGTGAAAAATATGAAGAGCTTCAAAACGTGTCAAAAATATGAGGATCATGAAACGGTCTGAAAAATAGAAGCAGCTTGAAGCGGAGTTCAAAAACATGAAGAGCCTGAAAAGGATTGAAAAATATGAAGAGCTTCAAAAGGTGTGAAATACATGAGGAGCATGAAACTCTCTGAAAAATAGAAGGAGCATGAAGCGGTGTTCAAAAACATGAAGAGCCTGAAAAAGTGTGAAAAATATGAAGAGCTTCAAAAGGTGTGAAAAATATGAAGAGCTTCAGAAGGTGTCAAATATGAGATGAGCATGAAACGGTCTGAAAAATAGGAGGAGCATGAAGCGGTGTTGAAAAACATCAAGAGCCTGAAAAAGTGTGAAAAATATGAAGAGCTTCAAAAGGTGTCAAATGTATGAGGCACATGAAACGGTCTGAAAAATATGACCAGCCTGTAACGGTGTGAAAAACATGAAGAGCCTGAAAAGGTGTGAAAAATATGAAGAGCTTCAAAAGGTTTCAAAATTATGAGGTGCATGAAACGGTCTTAAAAATAGGAAGAGCATGAAGCGGTGTTGAAAAACATGATGAGCCTGAAAAGGTGTGAAATAAATGAAGAATTTCAAAAGGTGTCAAAAATAGGAGGAGCATGAAACTGTTTGAAAAATAGGAGGAGCATGAATTGGTGTTGAAATACATGAGGAGCCTCAAAAGGTGTGAAATATATGAAGAGCATCAAAAGGTGTCAAAAATATGAGGAGCATGAAACGGTCTGAAAAATAGGAGGAGCATGAAACGGTGTTCAAAAACATGAATAGCCTGAAAAGGTGTGAAATATATGAAGAGCTTCAAAAGTTTTCAAAAGTATGAGGAGCATGATACGGTCTGAAAAATAAGATGAGCATGAAGCGGTGTTGAAAAATGAAGAGCCTGAAAAGGTGTGAAAAACAGGAAGAGCTTCAAAAGCTGTCAAAAATAAGAGGCGCAAGAAACGGTCTGAAAAATAGGAGTGGCAAGAAGCAGTGTTGAAAAACATGAAGAGCCTGAAAAGTAGTGAAATATATGAAGAGCTTCAAAATGTGTAAAATATATGAGGAGAATGAAACGGTCTGAAAATAGGAGGAGCATGAAGCGGTGTTGAAAGCATGAAGAGCCTGAAAATGTGTGAAAAATATGAAGAGCTTCATAAGGTGTGAAAATATGAAGAGCTTCAAAAGGTGTCAAACATATGAGGAGCAAGAAATGGTCTGAAATATAGGAGGAGCATGAAGTGGTGTTGAAAAACATGAAGAGCCTGAAAAGATGTGATAAACATGAAGAGCTTCAAAAGGTGCCAAAAATATGAGGAGGATGAAACCGTCTGAAAAATAGGAGGACCATGAAACCGAGTTCACAAACATGAAGAGCCTGAAAAGCTGTGAAATATATGAAGAGCTTCAGAAGGTTTCAAAAATATGAGGAGCAGGAACAGGTCTGAAAAATAGGAGGAGCATGAAGTGGTTTTGAAATACATGAAGAGCCTGAAAAGGTGTGAAAAATATGAAGAGTATCAAAAGATGTCAAAAATATGAGGAGCATGATACGGTCTGAAAAATAGGATGAGCATGAAACCGTTTTTAAAAAGATGAAGAGCATGAAAAGGTTTTAAAAATATGAAGAGCTTCAAAACGTGTCAAAAATATGAGAAGCATGAAACCATCTGAAAAATAAGGGGAGCATGAAACGGTGTTGAAAAACATGAAGAACATGAAAAGGTGTGGAAAATATGAAGAGCTTCAAAACGTGTGAAAATTATGAGGAGGATGAAACGGTCTGAAAAACTGGAGGAGCATGAAACGGTGTTGAAAAACATGAGGAGCATGAAACGGTGTTGAAAAACATGAAGAGCCTGAAAAGGTGTGAAAAATATGAAGAGCTTCAAAAGGTGTCAAAAATATGAGGAGTATGAAGCGCTGTTTAAAAACAAGAAGAGCCTGAAAAGGTGTGAAATATGTGACGAGCTTCAAAAGGTGTCAAAAATAGGAGGAGCATGAAGAGGTGTTCAAAATCATGAAGAGCCGGAAAAGGTGTGAAAAATATGAGGAGCATGAAACGGTCTGAAAAATAGGTGGAGAATGAAGTCGTGTTCAAAAACATGAAGAGCCCGAAAGGGTGCGTAAAATATGAAGAGCTTCAAAGGTGTCAAAAATATGAGGAGCATGAAACGGTCTGAAAAATAGGAGGAGCAAGAAACAGTGTTCAAAAACATGAAGAGCCTGAAAATGTGTGAAAAATATGAAGAGCTTCAGAAGGTGTGAAAAATATGAGGAGCATAAAGCGGTGTTCAAAAATTTGAAGATACGGAAAAGGTCTGAAAAATATGAAGAGCTTCAAAAAGTGTCAAAAATATGAGGAGCATGAAACGTTCTGAAAATAAGAGGAGCATGAAACGGTGTTCAAAAATATTAAGAGCCTGAAAAGGTGAGAAAAATATGAAGAGCTTCAGAAGCTGTGAAAAATATGAGGAGCATGAAGCGGTGTTCAAAAACTTGAATACTGAAAAGGTGTGAAAAATATGAAGACCTTCAAAAGGTGTCAAAAGATGAGGAGCATGAAACGATCTGAAAATCAGGAGGAGCATGAAGCGGTGTTGAAAAACATGAAGAGGCTGAAAAGGTGTTAAAAATATGAAGAGCTTCAAAAGGTGTGAAAAATATGAGGGGCATGAAACGGTCTGAAAAATAGGAGGAGCATGAAGCGGCATTGAAAAAATGAAGAGCGTGAAAAGGTGTCAAAATTGTGAAGAGCTTCAAAATGTGTCAAAAATATGAGGAGCATGAAACGGTCTGAAAATTACGAGGAGCATGAGGCACTGTTGAAAAACATGAAGAGCCTGAAAAGGTGTGAAAAATATAAAGAGTTTCAAAACGAGTCAAAAATATGAGGAGCATGAAACGGTCTGAAAAATAGGAGGAGCATGAAGTGGTGTTGGAAAACATGAAGAGCCTGAAAAGGTGTGAAAAATATGAAGAGCTTCAAAAGGTGTGAAAACTATGAAGAGCTTCAAAAGGTGTCAAAAATATGAGGAGCATGAAACGGTCTGAACAATAGGAGGAGCATGAAACGCTGTTCAAAAACATGAAGAGCCTGAAAAGGTGTGAAAAATATGAAGAGCTTCAAAACGTGTCAAAAATATGAGGATCATGAAACGGTCTGAAAAATAGAAGCAGCTTGAAGCGGAGTTCAAAAACATGAAGAGCCTGAAAAGGATTGAAAAATATGAAGAGCTTCAAAAGGTGTGAAATACATGAGGAGCATGAAACTCTCTGAAAAATAGAAGGAGCATGAAGCGGTGTTCAAAAACATGAAGAGCCTGAAAAAGTGTGAAAAATATGAAGAGCTTCAAAAGGTGTGAAAAATATGAAGAGCTTCAGAAGGTGTCAAATATGAGATGAGCATGAAACGGTCTGAAAAATAGGAGGAGCATGAAGCGGTGTTGAAAAACATCAAGAGCCTGAAAAAGTGTGAAAAATATGAAGAGCTTAAAAAGGTGTGAAAAATATGAAGAGCTTCAAAAGGTGTCAAATGTATGAGGCACATGAAACGGTCTGAAAAATATGACCAGTCTGTAACGGTGTGGAAAAACATGAAGAGCCTGAAAAGGTGTGAAAAATATGAAGAGCTTCAAAAGGTTTCAAAATTATGAGGTGCATGAAACGGTCTTAAAAATAGGAAGAGCATGAAGCGGTGTTGAAAAACATGATGAGCCTGAAAAGGTGTGAAATAAATGAAGAATTTCAAAAGGTGTCAAAAATAAGAGGAGCATGAAACTGTTTGAAAAATAGGAGGAGCATGAATTGGTGTTGAAATACATGAGGAGCCTCAAAAGGTGTGAAATATATGAAGAGCATCAAAAGGTGTCAAAAATATGAGGAGCATGAAACGGTCTGAAAAATAGGAGGAGCATGAAACGGTGTTCAAAAACATGAATAGCCTGAAAAGGTGTGAAATATATGAAGAGCTTCAAAAGTTTTCAAAAGTATGAGGAGCATGATACGGTCTGAAAAATAAGAGGAGCATGAAGCGGTGTTGAAAAATGAAGAGCCTGAAAAGGTGTGAAAAACAGGAAGAGCTTCAAAAGCTGTCAAAAATAAGAGGCGCAAGAAACGGTCTGAAAAATAGGAGTGGCAAGAAGCAGTGTTGAAAAACATGAAGAGCCTGAAAAGTAGTGAAATATATGAAGAGCTTCAAAATGTGTAAAATATATGAGGAGAATGAAACGGTCTGAAAAATAGGAGGAGCATGAAGCGGTGTTGAAAGCATGAAGAGCCTGAAAATGTGTGAAAAATATGAAGAGCTTCATAAGGTGTGAAAATATGAAGAGCTTCAAAAGGTGTCAAACATATGAGGAGCAAGAAATGGTCTGAAATATAGGAGGAGCATGAAGTGGTGTTGAAAAACATGAAGAGCCTGAAAAGATGTGAAAAACATGAAGAGCTTCAAAAGGTGCCAAAAATATGAGGAGGATGAAACCGTCTGAAAAATAGGAGGACCATGAAACCGAGTTCACAAACATGAAGAGCCTGAAAAGCTGTGAAATATATGAAGAGCTTCAGAAGGTTTCAAAAATATGAGGAGCAGGAACAGGTCTGAAAAATAGGAGGAGCATGAAGTGGTTTTGAAATACATGAAGAGCCTGAAAAGGTGTGAAAAATATGAAGAGTTTCAAAAGATGTCAAAAATATGAGGAGCATGATACGGTCTGAAAAATAGGATGAGCATGAAACCGTTTTTAAAAAGATGAAGAGCATGAAAAGGTTTTAAAAATATGAAGAGCTTCAAAACGTATCAAAAATATGAGAAGCATGAAACCATCTGAAAAATAAGGGGAGCATGAAACGGTGTTGAAAAACATGAAGAACATGAAAAGGTGTGGAAAATATGAAGAGCTTCAAAACGTGTGAAAATTATGAGGAGGATGAAACGGTCTGAAAAACTGGAGGAGCATGAAACGGTGTTGAAAAACATGAGGAGCATGAAACGGTGTTGAAAAACATGAAGAGCCTGAAAAGGTGTGAAAAATATGAAGAGCTTCAAAAGGTGTCAAAAATATGAGGAGTATGAAGCGCTGTTTAAAAACAAGAAGAGCCTGAAAAGGTGTGAAATATGTGACGAGCTTCAAAAGGTGTCAAAAATAGGAGGAGCATGAAACGGTCTGAAAAATAGGAGGAGCAAGAAACAGTGTTCAAAAACATGAAGAGCCTGAAAATGTGTGAAAAATATGAAGAGCTTCAGAAGGTGTGAAAAATATGAGGAGCATAAAGCGGTGTTCAAAAATTTGAAGATACGGAAAAGGTCTGAAAAATATGAAGAGCTTCAAAAAGTGTCAAAAATATGAGGAGCATGAAACGTTCTGAAAATAAGAGGAGCATGAAACGGTGTTCAAAAATATTAAGAGCCTGAAAAGGTGAGAAAAATATGAAGAGCTTCAGAAGCTGTGAGAAATATGAGGGGCATGAAACGGTCTGAAAAATAGGAGGAGCATGAAGCGGCGTTGAAAAAATGAAGAGCGTGAAAAGGTGTCAAAATTGTGAAGAGCTTCAAAATGTGTCAAAAATATGAGGAGCATGAAACGGTCTGAAAATTACGAGGAGCATGAGGCACTGTTGAAAAACATGAAGAGCCTGAAAAGGTGTGAAAAATATAAAGAGTTTCAAAACGAGTCAAAAATATGAGGAGCATGAAACGGTCTGAAAAATAGGAGGAGCATGAAGTGGTGTTGGAAAACATGAAGAGCCTGAAAAGGTGTGAAAAATATGAAGAGCTTCAAAAGGTGTGAAAACTATGAAGAGCTTCAAAAGGTGTGAAAAATATGAGGAGCATGAAACGGTCTGAAAAATTGGTGGAGAATGAAGTCGTGTTCAAAAACATGAAGAGCCTGAAAGGTGTGAAAAATATGAAGAGCTTCAAAATGTGTCAAAAATATGAGGAGCATGAAACGGTATGAAAAATAGGAGGAGCATGAAGCTGTGTTCAAAAACATGAAGAGCCTATAAAAGTGTGAAAAATATGAATAGCTTCAAAAGGTGTCAAAAATTTGAGGAGCAGGAAACGGTCTGAAAAACAGGCGGAGCATGAAGCAGTGTTCTAAAACATGAAGAGCCTGAAAAGGTGTGAAAAATATCAAGAGCTTCAAAATGTGTCAAAAATATGAGGAGCATGAAACGGTCTGAAAAATAGGAGGAGCATGAAGTGGTGTTGAAAAACATGAAGAGCCTGAAAAGGTGTGAAAAATATGAAGAGCTTCAAAATGTGTCAAAAATATGAGGAGCATGAAACGGTCTGAAAAGTAGGAGGAGCATGAAGCTGTGTTCAAAAACATGAAGAGCCTATAAAAGTGTGAAAAATATGAATAGCTTCAAAAGGTGTCAAAAATTTGAGGAGCAGGAAACGGTCTGAAAAATAGGAGGAGCATGAAGCTGTGTTCAAAAACATGAAGAGCCTGAAAAGGTGTGACAAATATGAAGAGCTTCAAAATGTGTCAAAAATATGAGGAGCATGAAACGGTCTGAAAAGTAGGAGGAGCATGAAGCTGTGTTCAAAAACATGAAGAGCCTATAAAAGTGTGAAAAATATGAATAGCTTCAAAAGGTGTCTAAAATTTGAGGAGCAGGAAACGGTCTGAAAAATAGGAGGAGCATGAAGCTGTGTTCAAAAACATGAAGAGCCTGAAAAGGTGTGACAAATATGAAGAGCTTCAAAATGTGTCAAAAATATGAGGAGCATGAAACGGTCTGAACAATAGGAGGAGCATGAAACGCTGTTCAAAAACATGAAGAGCCTGAAAAGGTGTGAAAAATATGAAGAGCTTCAAAACGTGTCAAAAATATGAGGATCATGAAACGGTCTGAAAAATAGAAGCAGCTTGAAGCGGAGTTCAAAAACATGAAGAGCCTGAAAAGGATTGAAAAATATGAAGAGCTTCAAAAGGTGTGAAATACATGAGGAGCATGAAACTCTCTGAAAAATAGAAGGAGCATGAAGCGGTGTTCAAAAACATGAAGAGCCTGAAAAAGTGTGAAAAATATGAAGAGCTTCAAAAGGTGTGAAAAATATGAAGAGCTTCAGAAGGTGTCAAATATGAGATGAGCATGAAACGGTCTGAAAAATAGGAGGAGCATGAAGCGGTGTTGAAAAACATCAAGAGCCTGAAAAAGTGTGAAAAATATGAAGAGCTTCAAAAGGTGTCAAATGTATGAGGCACATGAAACGGTCTGAAAAATATGACCAGCCTGTAACGGTGTGAAAAACATGAAGAGCCTGAAAAGGTGTGAAAAATATGAAGAGCTTCAAAAGGTTTCAAAATTATGAGGTGCATGAAACGGTCTTAAAAATAGGAAGAGCATGAAGCGGTGTTGAAAAACATGATGAGCCTGAAAAGGTGTGAAATAAATGAAGAATTTCAAAAGGTGTCAAAAATAGGAGGAGCATGAAACTGTTTGAAAAATAGGAGGAGCATGAATTGGTGTTGAAATACATGAGGAGCCTCAAAAGGTGTGAAATATATGAAGAGCATCAAAAGGTGTCAAAAATATGAGGAGCATGAAACGGTCTGAAAAATAGGAGGAGCATGAAACGGTGTTCAAAAACATGAATAGCCTGAAAAGGTGTGAAATATATGAAGAGCTTCAAAAGTTTTCAAAAGTATGAGGAGCATGATACGGTCTGAAAAATAAGATGAGCATGAAGCGGTGTTGAAAAATGAAGAGCCTGAAAAGGTGTGAAAAACAGGAAGAGCTTCAAAAGCTGTCAAAAATAAGAGGCGCAAGAAACGGTCTGAAAAATAGGAGTGGCAAGAAGCAGTGTTGAAAAACATGAAGAGCCTGAAAAGTAGTGAAATATATGAAGAGCTTCAAAATGTGTAAAATATATGAGGAGAATGAAACGGTCTGAAAAATAGGAGGAGCATGAAGCGGTGTTGAAAGCATGAAGAGCCTGAAAATGTGTGAAAAATATGAAGAGCTTCATAAGGTGTGAAAATATGAAGAGCTTCAAAAGGTGTCAAACATATGAGGAGCAAGAAATGGTCTGAAATATAGGAGGAGCATGAAGTGGTGTTGAAAAACATGAAGAGCCTGAAAAGATGTGATAAACATGAAGAGCTTCAAAAGGTGCCAAAAATATGAGGAGGATGAAACCGTCTGAAAAATAGGAGGACCATGAAACCGAGTTCACAAACATGAAGAGCCTGAAAAGCTGTGAAATATATGAAGAGCTTCAGAAGGTTTCAAAAATATGAGGAGCAGGAACAGGTCTGAAAAATAGGAGGAGCATGAAGTGGTTTTGAAATACATGAAGAGCCTGAAAAGGTGTGAAAAATATGAAGAGTATCAAAAGATGTCAAAAATATGAGGAGCATGATACGGTCTGAAAAATAGGATGAGCATGAAACCGTTTTTAAAAAGATGAAGAGCATGAAAAGGTTTTAAAAATATGAAGAGCTTCAAAACGTGTCAAAAATATGAGAAGCATGAAACCATCTGAAAAATAAGGGGAGCATGAAACGGTGTTGAAAAACATGAAGAACATGAAAAGGTGTGGAAAATATGAAGAGCTTCAAAACGTGTGAAAATTATGAGGAGGATGAAACGGTCTGAAAAACTGGAGGAGCATGAAACGGTGTTGAAAAACATGAGGAGCATGAAACGGTGTTGAAAAACATGAAGAGCCTGAAAAGGTGTGAAAAATATGAAGAGCTTCAAAAGGTGTCAAAAATATGAGGAGTATGAAGCGCTGTTTAAAAACAAGAAGAGCCTGAAAAGGTGTGAAATATGTGACGAGCTTCAAAAGGTGTCAAAAATAGGAGGAGCATGAAGAGGTGTTCAAAATCATGAAGAGCCGGAAAAGGTGTGAAAAATATGAGGAGCATGAAACGGTCTGAAAAATAGGTGGAGAATGAAGTCGTGTTCAAAAACATCAAGAGCCCGAAAGGGTGCGTAAAATATGAAGAGCTTCAAAGGTGTCAAAAATATGAGGAGCATGAAACGGTCTGAAAAATAGGAGGAGCAAGAAACAGTGTTCAAAAACATGAAGAGCCTGAAAATGTGTGAAAAATATGAAGAGCTTCAGAAGGTGTGAAAAATATGAGGAGCATAAAGCGGTGTTCAAAAATTTGAAGATACGGAAAAGGTCTGAAAAATATGAAGAGCTTCAAAAAGTGTCAAAAATATGAGGAGCATGAAACGTTCTGAAAATAAGAGGAGCATGAAACGGTGTTCAAAAATATTAAGAGCCTGAAAAGGTGAGAAATATATGAAGAGCTTCAGAAGCTGTGAAAAATATGAGGAGCATGAAGCGGTGTTCAAAAACTTGAATACTGAAAAGGTGTGAAAAATATGAAGACCTTCAAAAGGTGTCAAAAGATGAGGAGCATGAAACGATCTGAAAATCAGGAGGAGCATGAAGCGGTGTTGAAAAACATGAAGAGGCTGAAAAGGTGTTAAAAATATGAAGAGCTTCAAAAGGTGTGAAAAATATGAGGGGCATGAAACGGTCTGAAAAATAGGAGGAGCATGAAGCGGCATTGAAAAAATGAAGAGCGTGAAAAGGTGTCAAAATTGTGAAGAGCTTCAAAATGTGTCAAAAATATGAGGAGCATGAAACGGTCTGAAAATTACGAGGAGCATGAGGCACTGTTGAAAAACATGAAGAGCCTGAAAAGGTGTGAAAAATATAAAGAGTTTCAAAACGAGTCAAAAATATGAGGAGCATGAAACGGTCTGAAAAATAGGAGGAGCATGAAGTGGTGTTGGAAAACATGAAGAGCCTGAAAAGGTGTGAAAAATATGAAGAGCTTCAAAAGGTGTGAAAACTATGAAGAGCTTCAAAAGGTGTCAAAAATATGAGGAGCATGAAACGGTCTGAACAATAGGAGGAGCATGAAACGCTGTTCAAAAACATGAAGAGCCTGAAAAGGTGTGAAAAATATGAAGAGCTTCAAAACGTGTCAAAAATATGAGGATCATGAAACGGTCTGAAAAATAGAAGCAGCTTGAAGCGGAGTTCAAAAACATGAAGAGCCTGAAAAGGATTGAAAAATATGAAGAGCTTCAAAAGGTGTGAAATACATGAGGAGCATGAAACTCTCTGAAAAATAGAAGGAGCATGAAGCGGTGTTCAAAAACATGAAGAGCCTGAAAAAGTGTGAAAAATATGAAGAGCTTCAAAAGGTGTGAAAAATATGAAGAGCTTCAGAAGGTGTCAAATATGAGATGAGCATGAAACGGTCTGAAAAATAGGAGGAGCATGAAGCGGTGTTGAAAAACATCAAGAGCCTGAAAAAGTGTGAAAAATATGAAGAGCTTAAAAAGGTGTGAAAAATATGAAGAGCTTCAAAAGGTGTCAAATGTATGAGGCACATCAAACGGTCTAAAAAATATGACCAGTCTGTAACGGTGTGGAAAAACATGAAGAGCCTGAAAAGGTGTGAAAAATATGAAGAGCTTCAAAAGGTTTCAAAATTATGAGGTGCATGAAACGGTCTTAAAAATAGGAAGAGCATGAAGCGGTGTTGAAAAACATGATGAGCCTGAAAAGGTGTGAAATAAATGAAGAATTTCAAAAGGTGTCAAAAATAAGAGGAGCATGAAACTGTTTGAAAAATAGGAGGAGCATGAATTGGTGTTGAAATACATGAGGAGCCTCAAAAGGTGTGAAATATATGAAGAGCATCAAAAGGTGTCAAAAATATGAGGAGCATGAAACGGTCTGAAAAATAGGAGGAGCATGAAACGGTGTTCAAAAACATGAATAGCCTGAAAAGGTGTGAAATATATGAAGAGCTTCAAAAGTTTTCAAAAGTATGAGGAGCATGATACGGTCTGAAAAATAAGAGGAGCATGAAGCGGTGTTGAAAAATGAAGAGCCTGAAAAGGTGTGAAAAACAGGAAGAGCTTCAAAAGCTGTCAAAAATAAGAGGCGCAAGAAACGGTCTGAAAAATAGGAGTGGCAAGAAGCAGTGTTGAAAAACATGAAGAGCCTGAAAAGTAGTGAAATATATGAAGAGCTTCAAAATGTGTAAAATATATGAGGAGAATGAAACGGTCTGAAAAATAGGAGGAGCATGAAGCGGTGTTGAAAGCATGAAGAGCCTGAAAATGTGTGAAAAATATGAAGAGCTTCATAAGGTGTGAAAATATGAAGAGCTTCAAAAGGTGTCAAACATATGAGGAGCAAGAAATGGTCTGAAATATAGGAGGAGCATGAAGTGGTGTTGAAAAACATGAAGAGCCTGAAAAGATGTGAAAAACATGAAGAGCTTCAAAAGGTGCCAAAAATATGAGGAGGATGAAACCGTCTGAAAAATAGGAGGACCATGAAACCGAGTTCACAAACATGAAGAGCCTGAAAAGCTGTGAAATATATGAAGAGCTTCAGAAGGTTTCAAAAATATGAGGAGCAGGAACAGGTCTGAAAAATAGGAGGAGCATGAAGTGGTTTTGAAATACATGAAGAGCCTGAAAAGGTGTGAAAAATATGAAGAGTTTCAAAAGATGTCAAAAATATGAGGAGCATGATACGGTCTGAAAAATAGGATGAGCATGAAACCGTTTTTAAAAAGATGAAGAGCATGAAAAGGTTTTAAAAATATGAAGAGCTTCAAAACGTATCAAAAATATGAGAAGCATGAAACCATCTGAAAAATAAGGGGAGCATGAAACGGTGTTGAAAAACATGAAGAACATGAAAAGGTGTGGAAAATATGAAGAGCTTCAAAACGTGTGAAAATTATGAGGAGGATGAAACGGTCTGAAAAACTGGAGGAGCATGAAACGGTGTTGAAAAACATGAGGAGCATGAAACGGTGTTGAAAAACATGAAGAGCCTGAAAAGGTGTGAAAAATATGAAGAGCTTCAAAAGGTGTCAAAAATATGAGGAGTATGAAGCGCTGTTTAAAAACAAGAAGAGCCTGAAAAGGTGTGAAATATGTGACGAGCTTCAAAAGGTGTCAAAAATAGGAGGAGCATGAAGAGGTGTTCAAAATCATGAAGAGCCGGAAAAGGTGTGAAAAATATGAGGAGCATGAAACGGTCTGAAAAATAGGTGGAGAATGAAGTCGTGTTCAAAAACATGAAGAGCCCGAAAGGGTGCGTAAAATATGAAGAGCTTCAAAGGTGTCAAAAATATGAGGAGCATGAAACGGTCTGAAAAATAGGAGGAGCAAGAAACAGTGTTCAAAAACATGAAGAGCCTGAAAATGTGTGAAAAATATGAAGAGCTTCAGAAGGTGTGAAAAATATGAGGAGCATAAAGCGGTGTTCAAAAATTTGAAGATACGGAAAAGGTCTGAAAAATATGAAGAGCTTCAAAAAGTGTCAAAAATATGAGGAGCATGAAACGTTCTGAAAATAAGAGGAGCATGAAACGGTGTTCAAAAATATTAAGAGCCTGAAAAGGTGAGAAAAATATGAAGAGCTTCAGAAGCTGTGAAAAATATGAGGAGCATGAAGCGGTGTTCAAAAACTTGAATACTGAAAAGGTGTGAAAAATATGAAGACCTTCAAAAGGTGTCAAAAGATGAGGAGCATGAAACGATCTGAAAATCAGGAGGAGCATGAAGCGGTGTTGAAAAACATGAAGAGGCTGAAAAGGTGTTAAAAATATGAAGAGCTTCAAAAGGTGTGAAAAATATGAGGGGCATGAAACGGTCTGAAAAATAGGAGGAGCATGAAGCGGCGTTGAAAAAATGAAGAGCGTGAAAAGGTGTCAAAATTGTGAAGAGCTTCAAAATGTGTCAAAAATATGAGGAGCATGAAACGGTCTGAAAATTACGAGGAGCATGAGGCACTGTTGAAAAACATGAAGAGCCTGAAAAGGTGTGAAAAATATAAAGAGTTTCAAAACGAGTCAAAAATATGAGGAGCATGAAACGGTCTGAAAAATAGGAGGAGCATGAAGCTGTGTTCAAAAACATGAAGAGCCTGAAAAGGTGTGACAAATATGAAGAGCTTCAAAAGGTGTCAAAAATATGAGGAGCATGAAACGGTCTGAACAATAGGGGGAGCATGAAACGCTGTTCAAAAACATGAAGAGCCTGAAAAGGTGTGAAAAATATGAAGAGCTTCAAAACGTGTCAAAAATATGAGGATCATGAAACGGTCTGAAAAATAGAAGCAGCTTGAAGCGGAGTTCAAAAACATGAAGAGCCTGAAAAGGATTGAAAAATATGAAGAGCTTCAAAAGGTGTGAAATACATGAGGAGCATGAAACTCTCTGAAAAATAGAAGGAGCATGAAGCGGTGTTCAAAAACATGAAGAGCCTGAAAAAGTGTGAAAAATATGAAGAGCTTCAAAAGGTGTGAAAAATATGAAGAGCTTCAGAAGGTGTCAAATATGAGATGAGCATGAAACGGTCTGAAAAATAGGAGGAGCATGAAGCGGTGTTGAAAAACATCAAGAGCCTGAAAAAGTGTGAAAAATATGAAGAGCTTAAAAAGGTGTGAAAAATATGAAGAGCTTCAAAAGGTGTCAAATGTATGAGGCACATGAAACGGTCTGAAAAATATGACCAGCCTGTAACGGTGTGGAAAAACATGAAGAGCCTGAAAAGGTGTGAAAAATATGAAGAGCTTCAAAAGGTTTCAAAATTATGAGGTGCATGAAACGGTCTTAAAAATAGGAAGAGCATGAAGCGGTGTTGAAAAACATGATGAGCCTGAAAAGGTGTGAAATAAATGAAGAATTTCAAAAGGTGTCAAAAATAGGAGGAGCATGAAACTGTTTGAAAAATAGGAGGAGCATGAATTGGTGTTGAAATACATGAGGAGCCTCAAAAGGTGTGAAATATATGAAGAGCATCAAAAG
The DNA here is from genome assembly GCF_033118175.1 of Dama dama. NCBI lineage: Eukaryota > Metazoa > Chordata > Mammalia > Artiodactyla > Cervidae > Dama > Dama dama. The sequence continues at coordinate 3,096,362 of NW_026870927.1, forward strand.
GTGTCAAAAATATGAGGAGCATGAAACGGTCTGAAAAATAGGAGGAGCATGAAACAGTGTTCAAAAACATGAATAGCCTGAAAAGGTGTGAAATATATGAAGAGCTTCAAAAGTTTTCAAAAGTATGAGGAGCATGATACGGTCTGAAAAATAAGAGGAGCATGAAGCGGTGTTGAAAAATGAAGAGCCTGAAAAGGTGTGAAAAACAGGAAGAGCTTCAAAAGCTGTCAAAAATAAGAGGCGCAAGAAACGGTCTGAAAAATAGGAGTGGCAAGAAGCAGTGTTGAAAAACATGAAGAGCCTGAAAAGTAGTGAAATATATGAAGAGCTTCAAAATGTGTAAAATATATGAGGAGAATGAAACGGTCTGAAAAATAGGAGGAGCATGAAGCGGTGTTGAAAGCATGAAGAGCCTGAAAATGTGTGAAAAATATGAAGAGCTTCATAAGGTGTGAAAATATGAAGAGCTTCAAAAGGTGTCAAACATATGAGGAGCAAGAAATGGTCTGAAATATAGGAGGAGCATGAAGTGGTGTTGAAAAACATGAAGAGCCTGAAAAGATGTGAAAAACATGAAGAGCTTCAAAAGGTGCCAAAAATATGAGGAGGATGAAACCGTCTGAAAAATAGGAGGACCATGAAACCGAGTTCACAAACATGAAGAGCCTGAAAAGCTGTGAAATATATGAAGAGCTTCAGAAGGTTTCAAAAATATGAGGAGCAGGAACAGGTCTGAAAAATAGGAGGAGCATGAAGTGGTTTTGAAATACATGAAGAGCCTGAAAAGATGTGAAAAATATGAAGAGTTTCAAAAGATGTCAAAAATATGAGGAGCATGATACGGTCTGAAAAATAGGATGAGCATGAAACCGTTTTTAAAAAGATGAAGAGCATGAAAAGGTTTTAAAAATATGAAGAGCTTCAAAACGTGTCAAAAATATGAGAAGCATGAAACCATCTGAAAAATAAGGGGAGCATGAAACGGTGTTGAAAAACATGAAGAACATGAAAAGGTGTGGAAAATATGAAGAGCTTCAAAACGTGTGAAAATTATGAGGAGGATGAAACGGTCTGAAAAACTGGAGGAGCATGAAACGGTGTTGAAAAACATGAGGAGCATGAAACGGTGTTGAAAAACATGAAGAGCCTTAAAAGGTGTGAAAAATATGAAGAGCTTCAAAAGGTGTCAAAAATATGAGGAGTATGAAGCGCTGTTTAAAAACAAGAAGAGCCTGAAAAGGTGTGAAATATATGACGAGCTTCAAAAGGTGTCAAAAATAGGAGGAGCATGAAGAGGTGTTCAAAATCATGAAGAGCCGGAAAAGGTGTGAAAAATATGAGGAGCATGAAACGGTCTGAAAAATAGGTGGAGAATGAAGTCGTGTTCAAAAACATGAAGAGCCCGAAAGGGTGCGTAAAATATGAAGAGCTTCAAAGGTGTCAAAAATATGAGGAGCATGAAACGGTCTGAAAAATAGGAGGAGCAAGAAACAGTGTTCAAAAACATGAAGAGCCTGAAAATGTGTGAAAAATATGAAGAGCTTCAGAAGGTGTGAAAAATATGAGGAGCATAAAGCGGTGTTCAAAAATTTGAAGATACGGAAAAGGTCTGAAAAATATGAAGAGCTTCAAAAAGTGTCAAAAATATGAGGAGCATGAAACGTTCTGAAAATAAGAGGAGCATGAAACGGTGTTCAAAAATATTAAGAGCCTGAAAAGGTGAGAAAAATATGAAGAGCTTCAGAAGCTGTGAAAAATATGAGGAGCATGAAGCGGTGTTCAAAAACTTGAATACTGAAAAGGTGTGAAAAATATGAAGACCTTCAAAAGGTGTCAAAAGATGAGGAGCATGAAACGATCTGAAAATCAGGAGGAGCATGAAGCGGTGTTGAAAAACATGAAGAGGCTGAAAAGGTGTTAAAAATATGAAGAGCTTCAAAAGGTGTGAAAAATATGAGGGGCATGAAACGGTCTGAAAAATAGGAGGAGCATGAAGCGGCGTTGAAAAAATGAAGAGCGTGAAAAGGTGTCAAAATTGTGAAGAGCTTCAAAATGTGTCAAAAATATGAGGAGCATGAAACGGTCTGAAAATTACGAGGAGCATGAGGCACTGTTGAAAAACATGAAGAGCCTGAAAAGGTGTGAAAAATATAAAGAGTTTCAAAACGAGTCAAAAATATGAGGAGCATGAAACGGTCTGAAAAATAGGAGGAGCATGAAGTGGTGTTGGAAAACATGAAGAGCCTGAAAAGGTGTGAAAAATATGAAGAGCTTCAAAAGGTGTGAAAACTATGAAGAGCTTCAAAAGGTGTCAAAAATATGAGGAGCATGAAACGGTCTGAAAAATAGGAGAAGCATGAAACCATGTTCAAAAACATGAAGAGCCTGAAAATGTGTGAAAAATATGAAGAGCTTCAAAAAGTGTCAGAAATATGAAGAGCAGGGAACGGTCTGAAAAATAGGGGGAGTATGAAGCAGTGTTCAAAAACATGAAGAGCCCGAAAAGGTGTCAAAATTATGAGGAGCATGACACGGTCTGAAAAATAGGAGGATCATGAAATGGTGTTCAAAAACATGAAGAACCTGAAAATTTGTGAAAAATATGAAGAGCTTCAAAGGGTCTGAAAAATATCAGGAGCACGAAACGGTGTTCAAAAAATTGAAGACACTGAAAATGTGTGAATAATATGAAGAGCTTCAAAAGGTGTCAAAAATATGAGGTGCATGAAACGGTCTGAAAAATAGGAGAAGCATGAAACCATGTTCAAAAATATGAAGAGCCTGAAAATGTGTGAAAAATATGAAAAGCTTCAAAAGGTTTGAAAAAATGAGGAGCATGAAACGGTGTTCAAAAACATGAAGAGACTGAAAATGTGAGAAATATATGAAGAGCTTCAAAAGGTGTCAAAAATATTAGGAGCTAGAAACGGTCTCAAATATAGGAGGAGAATGAAACGGTGTTGACAAACATGTAGATCCTGAAAAGGTGTGAACAATATGCAGAGCCTCAAAAGGAGTGAAAAATATGAGGAGCATGAAACTGTCTGAAAAATGGAGGAGCATGAAGTGGTGTAGCAAAACATGAAGAGCATGAAAAGGTGTGAAAAATAAGAAGAGCTTCTAAAGGTGTCAAATATGAGATGAGCATGAAACAGTCTGAAAAATAGGAGGAGCATGAAGTGTTGTTAAAAATCATGAAGAGCCTGAAAATGTGTGAAATATATGAAGAGCTTCAAAATGTGTGAAAAATATGAAGAGCTTCAAAACGTGTCAAAAATATCAGGAGCATGAAACGGTCTGGAAAATAGGATGAGCATGAAGCGGTGGTGAAAAACATGAAGAGCCTGAAAAGGTGTGAAAAATATGAAGAGCTTCAAAAGGTGTGAAAAATATGAAGAGCTTCAAAAGATATCAAAAACGAGATGACCATGAAACGGTCTGAAAAATAGGAGAAGCAAGAAGTGGTGTTGAAAGACATGAAGAGCCTGAAAAGGTGGCAAAAATATGAAGAGCTTCAAAAGGTGTGAAAAATAAGAGGAGCATGAAACAGTCTGAAAAATAGGAGGAGCATGAAACGATGTTCAAAAACATGAAGAGCCTGAAAAGGTGTGAAAAATATGAAGACCTTCAAAAGGTGTCAAAAATATGAGGAGCATGAAACGGTCTGAAAAATAGGAGGAGCATGAAGCGGTGTTCAAAAACATGAAGAGCCTGAAAAGGTGTGAAATATATGAAGAGCTTCAAAAGGTGTGAAAAATATGAGGAGCATGAAACGGTCTGAAAAATAAGAGGAGCATGAAACGGTGTTGAGAACATGAAGAGCCTGAAAAGGTGTGAAAAAATTGAAGAGCTTCAAAGGGTGTGAAAAATAGGCGGAGCATGTACCAGTGTTCAAAAACTTGAAGAGAATGAAACGGTGTGAAAAATATGAAGACCTTAAAAAGGTGTCAAAAATATGAGGAGCATGACACGGTCTGAAATATAGGAGAAGCATGAAGCCTTGTTCAAAAACATGAGGAGCCTGAAAAGGTGTGAAAATATGAAGAGATTCAAAAGGTGTGAAAACGTGAAGAGATTCAAAAGGTGTGAAATATATGAGGAGCATGAAACGGTCTGAAAAATATGAGGAGAACGAAACATTCAGAAAAATAGGAGGAGTATGAAGCGGTGTTCAAAAACATGAAAGCCTGAAAAGGTGTGAAAAATATGAAGAGCTTCAAAAGCTGTGAAAAATATGAAGAGCTTCAAAAGGTGTGAAAAATATGAAGAGTTTCAAAAGATGTCAAAAATGAGATGAGCATGAAACAGTCTGAAAAAAAGGGGGAGCATGAATTTGTGTTGAAGAACATGAATAGCCTGAAAATGTGTGAAATATTTGAAGAGCTCTAAACGCTGTCAAAAATAAAGGAGCATGAAATGGTCTGAAACATAGGAGGAGCATGTAACGGTGTTCAAAAACATGAAGAGCCTGAAAAGTTGTGAAAAATATGAAGAGCTTCAAAAGGTGTGAAAAATATGAAGAGCTTCAAAAGGTGTGAAAAATATGAGGAGCTTCAAAAGGTGTCAAAAATATGAGGAGCATGAAACGGTCTGAAAAATAGGAGGAGCATGAAGTGGTGTTCAAAAAAATGACGAGCCTGAAAAGGTGTGAAATATATGAAGAGCTTTAAAAGGTGTCAAAAATTTGAGGAGCATGAAACGGTCTGAAAAATAGGAGGAGCATGAAGCGGTGATGAAAAACATGAAGAGCCTGAAAAAGTGTGAGAAATATGAAGAGCTTCAAAAGGTGTCAAAAATATGAAGAGCTTCAAAAGGTGTCAAAAATGAGATGAGCATAAAGCCGTCTGAAAAATATTTGGAGGATGAAGTGGTGTTGAAAAACATGAAGAGCCTGAAAAGGTGTGAAATTTATGAAGAGCTTCAAAAGGTGTCAAAAATATGAGGAGCATGGAACGGTCTGAAAATAGGAGGAGCATGATGCGCTGTTCAAAAACATGTGGAGCCTGAAAAGGAGTGAAAAATATGAAGAGCTTCAAAAGGTTTCAAAAATATGAGGAGCATGAAATGACCTGAAAAATAGGAGGAGCATGAAGCAGTGTTCAAAAACATGAAAAGCCTGAAAAGGTGTGAAAAATATGAAGAGCTTCAAAAGGTGTGAAAGATATGAGGAGCATGAAACGGTCTGAAAAATATAAGCAGCATGAAACGGTGTTGAAAAACATGAAGAGACTGAAAAGGTGTGAAAAATATCAAGAGCTTCAAAAGGTGTGAAATACATGAGGGGCCTGAAACTCTCTGTAAAATAGGAGGAGCATGAAGTGGTGTTCAAAAACATGAAGAGCCTGCAAAGTTGTGAAAAATATGAAGAGCTTCAATAGGTGTGAAAAATATGAGGAGCAGGATACGGTCTGAAAAATAGGAGGAGCATGAAGCGGTGTTCAAAAACATGAAGAGCCTGAAAAGGTGTGAAAAATATGACGAGCTTCAAAAGGTGTCAAAAATATGAGGAGGATGAAACGGTTTGAAAAATAGGAGGAGCATGAAGAGGTGTTGCAAAACACGAAGAGCCTGAAAAGGTGTGAAAAATATGAAGAGCTTCAAAAGGTGTCAAACATATGAGGAGCATGAAACGGTCTGAAAAATAGGAGGTGCATGAAGCGGTGTTGAAAAACATGAAGAGCCTGAAAAGTTGTGAAAAATATGAAGAGCTTCAAAAGGTGTCAAACATATGAGGAGCATGAGACGGTCTGAAAAATAGGAGGAGCATGAAGCGGTGTAGCAAAACATGAAGAGCATGAAAAGGTGTGAAAAATAAGAAGAGCTTCTAAAGGTGTCAAATATGAGATGAGCATGAAACAGTTTGAAAAATAGGAGGAGCATGAAGTGTTGTTAAAAATCATGAAGAGCCTGAAAAGGTGTGAAATATATGAAGAGCTTCAATAGGTGTCAAAAATATTAGGAGCATGAAACGGTGTAAAAAAGAGGAGGAGCATGAAGCGGTGTTCAAAAACATGAAGAGCCTGAAAAGCTGTGAAAAATATGAAGAGCTTCAAAAGGTGTCAAAAATATGAGGAGCATGAAACGGTCTAAAAAAGAGGAGGAGCATGAAGCGGTGTTCAAAAACATGAAGAGCCTGAAAAGGTGTGAAAAATATGAAGAGCTTCAAAAGGTGTCAAAAATATGAGGAGCATGAAACGGTCTGAAAAATAGGAGGTGCATGAAGCGGTGTTGAAAAACATGAGGAGCCTGAAAAGTTGTGAAAAATATCAAGAGCTTCAAAAGGTGTCAAACATATGAGGAGCATGAGACGGTCTGAAAAATAGGAGGAGCATGAAGCGGTGTTCAAAAACATGAAGAGCCTGAAAAGGTGTGAAAAATATGAAGAGCTTCAAAAGGTGTGAAAAATATGAACAGCTTCAAAAGATGTCAAAAATGAGATGAGCATGAAGCAATCTGAAAAATAGGAGGAGCATGAAGTGGTGTTGAAAAACATGAAGAGCCTGAAAAGGTGTGAAATATATGAAGAGCTTCAAAATGTGTCAAAAATATGAGGAGTATGAAACGGTCGGAAAAGTAGGAGCAGCATGAAACGGTGTTTAATAACATGAAGAGCCTGAAAAGGTGTGAAAAATATGGAGAGCTTCAAAAGGTGTGAAATACATGAGGAGCTTGAAACGGTCTGAAAATAGTAGGAGCATGAAGCAGGGTTCAAAATCATGAAGAGCCTGAAAAGTGGTGAAAAATATGAAGAGCTTCAAAAGTAGTCAAAAATATGAGGAGCATGAAACGATCTGAAAAATAGGAGGAGCGTAAAGTGGCATTGAAAAACATTAAGAGACTGAAAAAGTGTGAAAAATATGAAGTGCTTCAAAAGGTGTGAATAATGAGATGAGCATGAAAAGGACTGAAAAATAGGAGGAGCACGAAGTGGTGTTGAAAAACATGAAGAGCCTCAAAAGACGTGAAATATATGAAGAGATTCAAAAGGTTTCAAAAATATGAGGAGCATGAAATGGTCTGGAAAATAGGACGAGCATGAAGCGGTTTGAAAAACATGAAGAGCCTGAAAAGGTGTGAAAAATATGAAGAGCTTCAAAAGGTGTGAAATATATGAAGAGGTTCAAAAGGTGTCAAAAATGAGATGAGCATGAAACGGTCTGAAAAATAGGAGGAGCATGAAGTGGTGTTCCAAAAAATGAAGAGCCTGAGAAGGTGTGAAATATATGAAGAACTTCAAAAGGTGTGAAAAATATGAGGAGCATGAAACGGTCTGAAAATTAGGAGGAGCTAGAAGCGGTGTTGAAAAACCTGAAGAGCCTGAAAACGTGTGAGAAATACGAAGAACTTCAAAAGGTGTCAAAAATATGAAGAGCTTCAAAAGGTGTCAAAAATATGAGGAGCATGAAGCAGTCTGAAAAATAGGAGCAGCATGAAGCGGTCTGAAAAATAGAAGGAGCATGAAGCGGTCTGAAAAATAGGAGGAGCATGAAGCGGTGTTCAAAAACATGAAGAGCCTGAAAAGGTGTGAAATATATGAAGAGCTTCAAAAGGTGTGCAATACAAGAGGAGCATGAAACAACCTTAAAAACAGGTCGAGCATGAAGCTGTGTTCAAAAACATGAGATTTTGAAAAGGTGTGAAAAATATGAAGAGCTTCAAAAGGTGTCAAAAATAGGAGGAGCATGAAGCGGTGTTCAAAAACATGAAGAGCCTGAAAAGGTGTGAAAAATATGAAGAGCTTCAAAATGTGTCAGAAATGAGAGGGGCATGAAACGGTCTGAAAAATAGGAGGAGCATGAAGCGGTGTTGAAAACCATGAAGAGCCTGAAAAGATGTGAAAAATATGAAGAGCTTCAAAAGGTGTGAAATTATGAGGAGCATGAAATGGTCTGAAATATAGGAGGAGTATGAAACGGTGTTCAAAAATATGAAGAGCCTGAAATGTTGTGAAAAATACGAAGAGCTTCAAAAGGTGTGAAAAATATGAGGAGCCTGAAAAGGTGTGAAAAATATGAAGAGCTTCAAATGGTTTGAAATACAGGAGGAGACTGAAACGGTCGGTAAAATAGGAGAAGCATGAAGCGGTGTTCAAAAACATGAAGAGCCTGAAAAGTTGTGAAAAATATGAAGAGCTACAAAACGTGTCAAAAACTACGAGGAGCATGAAATGGTCTGAAAAATAGGATGAGCATTGAAGCGGGGTTCAAAAACATGAAGAGCCTGAAAATGTGTGAAAAAAATGAAGAGCTTCAAAAGGTGTCAAAAATAAGAGGAGCATGAAGCGGTCTGAAAAATAGGAGGAGCATGAAGCAGTGTTGAAAAACATGAAGAGCCTGAAAACGTGTGAAACATATGAAGGGCTTCAAAAGGTGTGAAAAATATGAAGAGCATCAAAAGATGTCAAAAATATGAGGAGCAAGAAACTGTTTAAAAAATAGGAGGAGCATGAAGCGGTGTTCAAAAACATGAAGAGCCTGAAAAGGTGTGAAAAATATGAAGAGCTTCAAAAGGTGTGAAATTATGACGATCAGTAAGCGGTCTGAAAAATAGGAGGAGAATGAAGCGGTTTTCAAAAACATGAAGTGCCTGAAAAGGTGTCAAAAATATGAAGGGCTTCAAAAGATGTCAAAATATTAGGAGCATGAAACGACTGAAAATTAGGAGGAGCATGAAGCGGTGTTGAAAAACATGAAGAGCCTGAAAAGATGTGAAAAATATAAAGAGCTTCAAAGGTGTCAAAAATATGTGGAGCATGAAACGGTCTAAAAAATAGCAGGAGCATGAAGCGGTGTTCAAAAACATGAAGAGCATGAAAAGGTGTCAAAAATATGAAGAGCTTCAAAAGGTGTGAAAATTATGAGGATCAGGAAGCGGTCTGAAAAATAGGAGGAGCATGAAGCGGTTTTCAAAAACATGAAGAGTCTGAAAAGGTGTCAAAAATATGAAGAGCTTCAAAAGGTGTCAAAATATTAGGAGCATGAAACGACTGAAAAATAGGAGGAGCATGAAGCGGTGTTGAAAAACATGAAGAGCCTGAAAAGATGTGAAAAATATAAGGAGCTTCAAAAGGTGTCAAAAATATGTGGAGCATGAAACGGTCTAAAAAATAGCAGGAGCATGAAGCGGTGTTCAAAAACATGAAGAGCCTGAAAAGGTGTGAAAAATATGAAGAGCTTCAAAAGGTGTGAAAAATATGAGGTGCATGAAACGATCTGAACAATAGGAGGAACATGAAACTATCAGAAAAATAGAGGAGCAAAAAGCGGTGTTAAACAACATGAAGAGCCTGAAAAGGTGTGAAATATATGAAGAGCTTCAAAAGGTGTCAAATATATGAGGAGCAAGAAACAGTCTGAAAAATAGCAGGGGCATGAAGCGGTGTTCAAAACATGAAACCCTGAAAAGGTGTGAAAAATATGACAAGCTTCAAAAGGTTTCAAAAATATGAGGAACATGAATCGGTCTGAAAAATAAGAGGAGCATGAAGCGGTGTTCAAAAACATGAGGAGCCTGAAAAGGTATGAAAAATATGAAGAGCTTCATAATGTGTCAAAAATATGAGGATCATAAAACGATGTGAAAAATAGGAGGAGCATGAAGCGGTGTTGAAAAACATGAAGAGCATGAAAAGGTGTGAAAAATATGAAGAGCTTCAAGGGTGTTAAAATTATGAGGAGCATAAAACGGTCTGAAAAATAGGAGGACCATGAAGCGGTGTTGAAAAACATGAAGAGCCTGAAAAGGTGTGAAAAATATGAAGAGCTTCAAAAGGTGTCAAATATATGAGGAGCAAGAAACAGTCTGAAAAATAGCAGGGGCATGAAGTGGTGTTCAAAAAAATGACGAGCCTGAAACGGTGTGAAATATATGAAGAGCTTTAAAAGGTGTCAAAAATTTGAGGAGCATGAAACGGTCTGAAAAATAGGAGGAGCATGAAGCGGTGATGAAAAACATGAAGAGCCTGAAAAAGTGTGAGAAATATGAAGAGCTTCAAAAGGTGTCAAAAATATGAAGAGCTTCAAAAGGTGTCAAAAATGAGATGAGCATAAAGCCGTCTGAAAAATATTTGGAGGGTGAAGTGGTGTTGAAAAACATGAAGAGCATGAAAAGGTGTGAAACTTATGAAGAGCTTCAAAAGGTGTCAAAAATATGAGGAGCATGGAACGGTCTGAAAATAGGAGGAGCATGATGCGCTGTTCAAAAACATGTGGAGCCTGAAAAGGAGTGAAAAATATGAAGAGCTTCAAAAGGTTTCAAAAATATGAGGAGCATGAAATGACCTGAAAAATAGGAGGAGCATGAAGCAGTGTTCAAAAACATGAAAAGCCTGAAAAGCTGTGAAAAATATGAAGAGCTTCAAAAGGTGTGAAAGATATGAGGAGCATGAAACGGTCTGAAAAATATAAGCAGCATGAAACGGTGTTGAAAAACATGAAGAGACTGAAAAGGTATGAAAAATATGAAGAGCTTCAAAAGGTGTGAAATACATGAGGGGCCTGAAACTCTCTGTAAAATAGGAGGAGCATGAAGTGGTGTTCAAAAACATGAAGAGCCTGCAAAGTTGTGAAAAATATGAAGAGCTTCAATAGGTGTGAAAAATATGAGGAGCAGGATACGGTCTGAAAAATAGGAGGAGCATGAAGCGGTGTTCAAAAACATGAAGAGCCTGAAAAGGTGTGAAAAATATGAAGAGCTTCAAAAGGTGTCAAAAATATGAGGAGGATGAAACGGTTTGAAAAATAGGAGGAGCATGAAGAGGTGTTGCAAAACACGAAGAGCCTGAAAAGGTGTGAAAAATATGAAGAGCTTCAAAAGGTGTCAAACATATGAGGAGCATGAAACGGTCTGAAAAATAGGAGGTGCATGAAGCGGTGTTGAAAAACATGAAGAGCCTGAAAAGTTGTGAAAAATATGAAGAGCTTCAAAAGGTGTCAAACATATGAGGAGCATGAGACGGTCTGAAAAATAGGAGGAGCATGAAGTGGTGTAGCAAAACATGAAGAGCATGAAAAGGTGTGAAAAATAAGAAGAGCTTTTAAAGGTGTCAAATATGAGATGAGCATGAAACAGTTTGAAAAATAGGAGGAGCATGAAGTGTTGTTAAAAATCATGAAGAGCCTGAAAAGGTGTGAAATATATGAAGAGCTTCAATAGGTGTCAAAAATATGAGGAGCATGAAACGGTGTAAAAAAGAGGAGGAGCATGAAGCGGTGTTCAAAAACATGAAGAGCCTGAAAAGGTGTGAAAAATCTGAAGAGCTTCAAAAGGTGTCAAAATATGAGGAGCATGAAACGGTCTGAAAAATAGGAGGTGCATGAAGCGGTGTTGAAAAACATGAGGAGCCTGAAAAGTTGTGAAAAATATGAAGAGCTTCAAAAGGTGTCAAACATATGAGGAGCATGAGACGGTCTGAAAAATAGGAGGAGCATGAAGCGGTGTTCAAAAACATGAAGAGCCTGAAAAGGTGTGAAAAATATGAAGAGCTTCAAAAGGTGTGAAAAATATGAACAGCTTCAAAAGATGTCAAAAATGAGATGAGCATGAAGCAATCTGAAAAATAGGAGGAGCATGAAGTGGTGTTGAAAAACATGAAGAGCCTGAAAAGGTGTGAAATATATGAAGAGCTTCAAAATGTGTCAAAAATATGAGGAGTATGAAACGGTCGGAAAAGTAGGAGCAGCATGAAACGGTGTTTAATAACATGAAGAGCCTGAAAAGGTGTGAAAAATATGGAGAGCTTCAAAAGGTGTGAAATACATGAGGAGCTTGAAACGGTCTGAAAATAGTAGGAGCATGAAGCAGGGTTCAAAATCATGAAGAGCCTGAAAAGTGGTGAAAAATATGAAGAGCTTCAAAAGTAGTCAAAAATATGAGGAGCATGAAACGATCTGAAAAATAGGAGGAGCGTGAAGTGGCATTGAAAAACATTAAGAGACTGAAAAAGTGTGAAAAATATGAAGTGCTTCAAAAGGTGTGAATAATGAGATGAGCATGAAAAGGACTGAAAAATAGGAGGAGCACGAAGTGGTGTTGAAAAACATGAAGAGCCTCAAAAGACGTGAAATATTTGAAGAGATTCAAAAGGTTTCAAAAATATGAGGAGCATGAAATGGTCTGGAAAATAGGACGAGCATGAAGCGGTTTGAAAAACATGAAGAGCCTGAAAAGGTGTGAAAAATATGAAGAGCTTCAAAAGGTGTGAAATATATGAAGAGCTTCAAAAGGTGTCAAAAATGAGATGAGCATGAAACGGTCTGAAAAATAGGAGGAGCATGAAGTGGTGTTCCAAAAAATGAAGAGCCTGAGAAGGTGTGAAATATATGAAGAACTTCAAAAGGTGTGAAAAATATGAGGAGCATGAAACGGTCTGAAAATTAGGAGGAGCTAGAAGCGGTGTTGAAAAACCTGAAGAGCCTGAAAAGGTGTGAAATATATGAAGAGCTTCAAAAGGTGTGCAATACATGAGGAGCACGAAACAACCTTAAAAACAGGACGAGCATGAAGCTGTGTTCAAAAACATGAGATTTTGAAAAGGTGTGAAAAATATGAAGAGCTTCAAAAGGTGTCAAAAATAGGAGGAGCATGAAGCGGTGTTCAAAAACATGAAGAGCCTGAAAAGGTGTGAAAAATATGAAGAACTTCAAAAGGTGTCAAAAATATGAGGAGCATGAAACGGTCTGAAAATTAGGAGGAGCTAGAAGCGGTGTTGAAAAACCTGAAGAGCCTGAAAATGTGTGAAAAATATGAAAAGCTTCAAAAGTTGTGAAAAATATGAAGAGCTTCAAAAGGTGTCAAAAATGAGATGAGAATGAAACGGTCTGAAAAATAGGAGGAGCATGAAGTGGTGTTGAAAAACTTGAAGAGCCTGAAAATGTGTGAAATATTTGAAGAGCTTCAAAATGTGTCAGAAATGAGAGGAGCATGAAACGGTCTGAAAAATAGGAGGAGCATGCAGCGGTGTTGAAAACCATGAAGAGCCTGAAAAGATGTGAAAAATATGAAGAGCTTCAAGGGTGTTAAAATTATGAGGAGCATAAAACGGTCTGAAAAATAGGAGGACCATGAAGCGGTGTTGAAAAACATGAAGAGCCTGAAATGTTGTGAAAAATATGAAGAGCTTCAAAAGGTGTCAAATATATGAGGAGCAAGAAACAGTCTGAAAAATAGCAGGGGCATGAAGTGGTGTTCAAAAAAATGACGAGCCTGAAAAGGTGTGAAATATATGAAGAGCTTTAAAAGGTGTCAAAAATTTGAGGAGCATGAAACGGTCTGAAAAATAGGAGGAGCATGAAGCGGTGATGAAAAACATGAAGAGCCTGAAAAAGTGTGAGAAATATGAAGAGCTTCAAAAGGTGTCAAAAATATGAAGAGCTTCAAAAGGTGTCAAAAATGAGATGAGCATAAAGCCGTCTGAAAAATGTTTGGAGGGTGAAGTGGTGTTGAAAAACATGAAGAGCATGAAAAGGTGTGAAATTTATGAAGAGCTTCAAAAGGTGTCAAAAATATGAGGAGCATGGAACGGTCTGAAAATAGGAGGAGCATGATGCGCTGTTCAAAAACATGTGGAGCCTGAAAAGGAGTGAAAAATATGAAGAGCTTCAAAAGGTTTCAAAAATATGAGGAGCATGAAATGACCTGAAAAATAGGAGGAGCATGAAGCAGTGTTCAAAAACATGAAAAGCCTGAAAAGCTGTGAAAAATATGAAGAGCTTCAAAAGGTGTGAAAGATATGAGGAGCATGAAACGGTCTGAAAAATATAAGCAGCATGAAACGGTGTTGAAAAACATGAAGAGACTGAAAAGGTATGAAAAATATGAAGAGCTTCAAAAGGTGTGAAATACATGAGGGGCCTGAAACTCTCTGTAAAATAGGAGGAGCATGAAGTGGTGTTCAAAAACATGAAGAGCCTGCAAAGTTGTGAAAAATATGAAGAGCTTCAATAGGTGTGAAAAATATGAGGAGCAGGATACGGTCTGAAAAATAGGAGGAGCATGAAGCGGTGTTCAAAAACATGAAGAGCCTGAAAAGGTGTGAAAAATATGAAGAGCTTCAAAAGGTGTCAAAAATATGAGGAGGATGAAACGGTTTGAAAAATAGGAGGAGCATGAAGAGGTGTTGCAAAACACGAAGAGCCTGAAAAGGTGTGAAAAATATGAAGACCTTCAAAAGGTGTCAAACATATGAGGAGCATGAAACGGTCTGAAAAATAGGAGGTGCATGAAGCGGTGTTGAAAAACATGAAGAGCCTGAAAAGTTGTGAAAAATATGAAGAGCTTCAAAAGGTGTCAAACATATGAGGAGCATGAGACGGTCTGAAAAATAGGAGGAGCATGAAGCGGTGTAGCAAAACATGAAGAGCATGAAAAGGTGTGAAAAATAAGAAGAGCTTCTAAAGGTGTCAAATATGAGATGAGCATGAAACAGTTTGAAAAATAGGAGGAGCATGAAGTGTTGTTAAAAATCATGAAGAGCCTGAAAAGGTGTGAAATATATGAAGAGCTTCAATAGGTGTCAAAAATATGAGGAGCATGAAACGGTGTAAAAAAGAGGAGGAGCATGAAGCGGTGTTCAAAAACATGAAGAGCCTGAAAAGGTGTGAAAAATCTGAAGAGCTTCAAAAGGTGTCAAAAATATGAGGAGCATGAAACGGTCTGAAAAATAGGAGGTGCATGAAGCGGTGTTGAAAAACATGAGGAGCCTGAAAAGTTGTGAAAAATATGAAGAGCTTCAAAAGGTGTCAAACATATGAGGAGCATGAGACGGTCTGAAGAATAGGAGGAGCATGAAGCGGTGTTCAAAAACATGAAGAGCCTGAAAAGGTGTGAAAAATATGAAGAGCTTCAAAAGGTGTGAAAAATATGAACAGCTTCAAAAGATGTCAAAAATGAGATGAGCATGAAGCAATCTGAAAAATAGGAGGAGCATGAAGTGGTGTTGAAAAACATGAAGAGCCTGAAAAGGTGTGAAATATATGAAGAGCTTCAAAATGTGTCAAAAATATGAGGAGTATGAAACGGTCGGAAAAGTAGGAGCAGCATGAAACGGTGTTTAATAACATGAAGAGCCTGAAAAGGTGTGAAAAATATGGAGAGCTTCAAAAGGTGTGAAATACATGAGGAGCTTGAAACGGTCTGAAAATAGTAGGAGCATGAAGCAGGGTTCAAAATCATGAAGAGCCTGAAAAGTGGTGAAAAATATGAAGAGCTTCAAAAGTAGTCAAAAATATGAGGAGCATGAAACGATCTGAAAAATAGGAGGAGCGTGAAGTGGCATTGAAAAACATTAAGTGACTGAAAAAGTGTGAAAAATATGAAGTGCTTCAAAAGGTGTGAATAATGAGATGAGCATGAAAAGGACTGAAAAATAGGAGGAGCACGAAGTGGTGTTGAAAAACATGAAGAGCCTCAAAAGACGTGAAATATTTGAAGAGATTCAAAAGGTTTCAAAAATATGAGGAGCATGAAATGGTCTGGAAAATAGGACGAGCATGAAGCGGTTTGAAAAACATGAAGAGCCTGAAAAGGTGTGAAAAATATGAAGAGCTTCAAAAGGTGTGAAATATATGAAGAGGTTCAAAAGGTGTCAAAAATGAGATGAGCATGAAACGGTCTGAAAAATAGGAGGAGCATGAAGTGGTGTTCCAAAAAATGAAGAGCCTGAGAAGGTGTGAAATATATGAAGAACTTCAAAAGGTGTGAAAAATATGAGGAGCATGAAACGGTCTGAAAATTACGAGGAGCTAGAAGCGGTGTTGAAAAACCTGAAGAGCCTGAAAAGGTGTGAAATATATGAAGAGCTTCAAAAGGTGTGCAATACATGAGGAGCACGAAACAACCTTAAAAACAGGACGAGCATGAAGCTGTGTTCAAAAACATGAGATTTTGAAAAGGTGTGAAAAATATGAAGAGCTTCAAAAGGTGTCAAAAATAGGAGGAGCATGAAGAGGTGTTCAAAAACATGAAGAGCCTGAAAAGGTGTGAAAAATATGAAGAACTTCAAAAGGTGTCAAAAATATGAGGAGCATGAAACGGTCTGAAAATTAGGAGGAGCTAGAAGCGGTGTTGAAAAACCTGAAGAGCCTGAAAATGTGTGAAAAATATGAAAAGCTTCAAAAGTTGTGAAAAATATGAAGAGCTTCAAAAGGTGTCAAAAATGAGATGAGAATGAAACGGTCTGAAAAATAGGAGGAGCATGAAGTGGTGTTGAAAAACTTGAAGAGCCTGAAAATGTGTGAAATATTTGAAGAGCTTCAAAATGTGTCAGAAATGAGAGGAGCATGAAACGGTCTGAAAAATAGGAGGAGCATGAAGCGGTGTTGAAAACCATGAAGAGCCTGAAAAGATGTGAAAAATATGAAGAGCTTCAAAAGGTGTGAAATTATGAGGAGCATGAAATGGTCTGAAATATAGGAGGAGCATGAAACGGTGTTCAAAAATATGAAGAGCCTGAAATGTTGTGAAAAATACGAAGAGCTTCAAAAGGTGTGAAAAATATGAAGAGCCTGAAAAGGTGTGAAAAATATGAAGAGCTTCAAATGGTGTGAAATACAGGAGGAGACTGAAACGGTCGGTAAAATAGGAGGAGCATGAAGCGGTGTTCAAAAACATGAAGAGCCTGAAAAGTTGTGAAAAATATGAAGAGCTACAAAACGTGTCAAAAACTACGAGGAGCATGAAATGGTCTGAAAAATAGGATGAGCATTGAAGCGGGGTTCAAAAACATGAAGAGCCTGAAAATGTGTGAAAAAAATGAAGAGCTTCAAAAGGTGTCAAAAATAAGAGGAGCATGAAGCGGTCTGAAAAATAGGAGGAGCATGAAGCAGTGTTGAAAAACATGAAGAGCCTGAAAACGTGTGAAACATATGAAGGGCTTCAAAAGGTGTGAAAAATATGAAGAGCATCAAAAGATGTCAAAAATATGAGGAGCAAGAAACTGTTTAAAAAATAGGAGGAGCATGAAGCGGTGTTCAAAAACATGAAGAGCCTGAAAAGGTGTGAAAAATATGAAGAGCTTCAAAAGGTGTGAAATTATGACGATCAGTAAGCGGTCTGAAAAATAGGAGGAGAATGAAGCGGTTTTCAAAAACATGAAGTGCCTGAAAAGGTGTCAAAAATATGAAGGGCTTCAAAAGATGTCAAAATATTAGGAGCATGAAACGACTGAAAATTAGGAGGAGCATGAAGCGGTGTTGAAAAACATGAAGAGCCTGAAAAGATGTGAAAAATATAAAGAGCTTCAAAGGTGTCAAAAATATGTGGAGCATGAAACGGTCTAAAAAATAGCAGGAGCATGAAGCGGTGTTCAAAAACATGAAGAGCATGAAAAGGTGTCAAAAATATGAAGAGCTTCAAAAGGTGTGAAAATTATGAGGATCAGGAAGCGGTCTGAAAAATAGGAGGAGCATGAAGCGGTTTTCAAAAACATGAAGTGTCTGAAAAGGTGTCAAAAATATGAAGAGCTTCAAAAGGTGTCAAAATATTAGGAGCATGAATCGACTGAAAAATAGGAGGAGCATGAAGCGGTGTTGAAAAACATGGAGAGCCTGAAAAGATGTGAAAAATATAAAGAGCTTCAAAAGGTGTCAAAAATATGTGGAGCATAAAACGGTCTAAAAAATAGCAGGAGCATGAAGCGGTGTTCAAAAACATGAAGAGCCTGAAAAGGTGTGAAAAATATGAAGAGCTTCAAAAGGTGTGAAAAATATGAGGTGCATGAAACGGTCTGAACAATAGGAGGAACATGAAACTATCAGAAAAATAGAGGAGCAAAAAGCGGTGTTAAACAACATGAAGAGCCTGAAAAGGTGTGAAATATATGAAGAGCTTCAAAAGGTGTCAAATATACGAGGAGCAAGAAACAGTCTGAAAAATAGCAGGGGCATGAAGCGGTGTTCAAAACATGAAACCCTGAAAAGGTGTGAAAAATATGACAAGCTTCAAAAGGTTTCAAAAATATGAGGAACATGAATCGGTCTGAAAAATAGGAGGAGCATGAAGCGGTGTTCAAAAACATGAGGAGCCTGAAAAGGTATGAAAAATATGAAGAGCTTCATAATGTGTCAAAAATATGAGGATCATAAAACGATGTGAAAAATAGGAGGAGCATGAAGCGGTGTTGAAAAACATGAAGAGCATGAAAAGGTGTGAAAAATATGAAGAGCTTCAAGGGTGTTAAAATTATGAGGAGCATAAAACGGTCTGAAAAATAGGAGGACCATGAAGCGGTGTTGAAAAATATGAAGAGCCTGAAAAGGTGTGAAAAATATGAAGAGCTTCAAAAGGTGTCAAATATATGAGGAGCAAGAAACAGTCTGAAAAATAGCAGGGGCATGAAGAAGACGTCAAAAACATGAAGATCCTGAAAAGGTGTGAAACATATGAAGAGTTTTAAAAGGTGTCAAAAATATGAGGAGCATGAAACATTCTGAAAAATAGCAGGGGCATGAAGCAGAAGTCAAAAATATGAAGATCCTGAAAAGGTGTGAAAAATATGAAGAGCTTCAAAAGGTGTCAAAAATATGAGAAGCATGAAACGACTGAAAAATAGGAGGAGCATGAAGCGGTGTTGAAAAACATGAAGAGCCTTAAAAGTTGTGAAATATATGAAGAACTTCAAAGGTGTCAAAAATATGAGGGGAATGAAACGGTCTGAAAAATAGGAGGAGCATGAAGCCGTGTTAACAAACATGAAGATCCTGAAAAGGTTTGAAATATATGAAGAGCTTCAAAAGGTCTCAAAAATATGAGGAGCATGAAACGGTCAGAAAAATAGGAGCAGCATGAAGCGGTGGTCAAAAATATGAAGAGCCTGAAAAGGTTTGAAAAATATGAAGAGCTTCAAAAGGTGTCAAAAATATAAGGAGTAAGAAAGATTCTGAAAAATACGATGAGAATTAAGCAGTGTGAAACACATGAAGAGCCTGAAAAAGTGTGAAAAATATGAAGAGCTTAAAAAGGTGTCAAAAATATGAGGAGCATGAAACGGTCTGAAAAACAGGAGGAGCATGAAGCGGTCCTCAAATACATGAAGAGAGTGAAAAGGTGTGAAAAATATGCTGAGCTAAAAAAGGAGACAAAATTATGAGGAGCATAAAACTTCTGAAAAATACGAGGAGCATGAACCGGTGGTCAAAAACATGAAGAGCCTGAAGGTGTGAAAAATCTGAAGAGCTTCAAAAAGTGTCAAAAATATGAGGAGCATGAAACGGTCTGAAAAATAGGAGGAGAATGAAGCGGTGTTTAAAAACATGAAGAGCCTGAAAAGGTGTGAAAAATATGAAGAGCTTCAAAACGTGTCAAAAATACGAGTAGCATAAAACGGTCTGAAAAATAGGAGGAGCATGAAGCGGTGGTCAAAAACACGAAGAGCATGAAAAGGTGTGAAAAATATGAAAAAGCTTCAAAACTTGTCAAAAATATGTGGAGCATGAAACGGTCTGGAAATTAGGAGCAGCATGAAGTGTTGTTCAAAAACATGAAGAGCCTGAAAAGGTGTGAAAAATATGAAGAGCTTCAAAAGGTGTCAAAAATATGAGAAGCATGAAACGGTATGAAAAATAAGAGGAGCGTGAAGCGGTGTTGAAAAACATGAAGAGCCTGAAAAGGTGTGAAGAATCTGAAGAGCTTCAAAACGTGTCAAAAATATGAGGAGCATGAAACAGTCTGAAAAATATTAGGAGTATGAAACTGTGTTCAAAAACATGAAGAGCCTGAAAAGGAGTGCGAAATATGAAGAGCTTCAAAAGGTGTAAAATATACGAGGAGCATGAAACGGTCTGAAAAATTGGAGGGGCATGAAGCGGTGGTCAAAAATATGAAGAGCCTGAAAAGCTGTGAAAAATATGAAGAGCTTCAAAAAGTGTCAAACATATGAGGAGCATGAAACAGTCTGAAAAATAGGATGAGCATGAAACGGTTTTTTAAAAGAAGTAGGGCATGAAAAGGTGTGAAAAATATGAAGAGGTTCAAAATGTGTAAAAAATTTGAGGAGCAAGAAACGGTCTGAAAAATAGGAGGAGCATGAGGCGGTGTTTAAAAACATGAAGAGCCTGAAAAGGTGTGAAAAATATGAAGAGCTTCAAAAGGTGTCAAATATATAAGAAGCATTAAACAGCCTGAAAAATTGGATAAGCATGAAACGGTTTTGAAAAAGATGAATAGAATGAAAAGGTGTGAAAATTATGAAGAGCTTCAAAAAGTGTCAAAAATATGAGAAGCATGAAATGACCGAAAAATAGGAGGAGCATGAAGAGGTGTTGAAAAACATGAAGAGCCGTAAAAGGTTTGAAATATATGAAGAGCTTTAAAGGTGTCAAAAATATGAGGAGAATGAAACGGTCTGAAAAATAGGAGGAGAATGAAGCAGTGTTGAAACACATGAAGAGCCTGAAAAACTGAAAAATCTGAAGAGCTTAATAAGGTGTCAAAATTATGAGGAGCATGAAATGGTCGGAAAAATACGAGGAGCATGAAGCGGTCCTCAAAAACATGAAGAGCCTGAAAAGGTGTGAAAAATATGAAGAGCTTCAAAAGGGGTCAAACATATGAGGAGCATGAAACGGTCTGAAAAATAGGATGAGCATGAAACGGTTTTTTAAAAGATGAAGAGCATGAAAAGGTGTGAAAAGTATGAAGAGCTTCAAAATGTGTAAAAAATTTGAGGAGCATGAAACGGTCTGAAAAATAGGAGGAGCATGAAGCGGTGTTCAAAAACATGAAGAGCCTGAAAAGGTGTGAAAAATATGAAGAGTTTCAAAAGGTGTGAAAATTATGAGGAGCACGAAACGGTCTGAAAAATAGGAGTATCATGAAGCGGTGTGGAAAAACATGAAGAGTCTGAAAAGGTGTGAAAAATATGAAGAGCTTCAAAAGGTGTGAAATGCATGAGGTGCCTGAAACGGTCTGAAAAACAAGAGGAGCATGAAGCAGTGTTGAAAAACATGAAGAGCCTGAAAACGTGTGAAAAATATGAAAAGCTTCAAAAGGTGTGAAAAATATGAAGAGCTTCAAAAGGTGTGAAAAATGCGATGAGAATGAAATGGTCTAAATAACACGAGGAACATGAAGTGGTGTGGAAAAACATGAAGAACCTAAAAGGTGTGAAATATATGAAGAGCTTCAAAAGGTGTCAAAAATATGAGGAGCATGAAACGGTCTGAAAAATAGGAGGAGCAAGAAGCGGTGTTCAAAAACATGAAAAGCCTGAAAGGGTGTGAAAAATATGAAAGCCTCAAAACCTGTCAAATATATGAGGAGCATGAAACCGTCTGAAAAAGAGCAGGAGCATGAAGCGGTGTTGAAAAACATGAAGAGTCAGAAAATGCGTTAAAAAATGAAGAGCTTGAAAAATATGAAGTGCTTCAAAATGTGTGAAAAATATGAAGAGCTTCAAAAGTTGTAAAAAGTGAGATGAGCATGAAACGGTCTGAAAAATACGAGGGGCATGAAGCGGTGTTGAAAATCATGAAGAGCCTGAAAAGGTGTGAAAAATATGAAGATCTTCAAAAGGTATCAAAAATTTGAGGAGCATGACGGTTTGAAAAAGAGGAGGAGCATGAAGAGGTGTTAAAAAACATGAAGAGCGTGAAAAGGTGTGAAAAATACGAAGACCTTCAAAAGGTGTCAAAAATATGAGGAGCATGAAACGGTCTGAAAAATAGGAGGAGCATGAAGAGGTGTTAAAAAACATGAAGAGCCTGAAAAGGTGTGAAAAATATGAAGAGTTTCTAAAGGTGTCAAAAATATGAGGAGCATGAAACGGTCTCAAAAATAGGAGGAGCATGAAGTGGTGTTGAAAAACATGAAGAGCCTGAAAACGTGTGAAAAATATGAAGACCTTCAAAAGGTGTCAAATATGAGGAGCATGCAACGGTATGATAAATAGCAGGAGCATAAAGCGGTGTTGAAAAACATGAAGAGTCTGAAATCGTTTGAAAATTATGAAGAGCTTCAAAAATGTTAAAAATATGAAGAGCTTCAAAAGGTGTAAAAAATATGAAGAGCTTCAAAAGGTGTCAAAAATTAGATGAGCGTGAAACGGTCTAAAAAATAGGAGGAGCAACAAGTAGTGTTGAAAAAAATGAAGAGCCTGAAAAGGGGTGATAAATATGAAGAGCTTCAAAAGGTGTGAAAAATATGAGGAGCATGATACGGTCTGAAAAATAGGAGGAGCATGAAGCGGTGTTCAAAAACATGAAGAGCCTGAAAAGTTGTGAAAAATATGAAAAGCTTCAAAAGGTGTCAAAAATGAGATGAGCATGAAACGGTCTGAAAAATAGAGGTGCATGAAGCGGTGTTGAAAAACATGAAGAGCCTGAAAAGGTGTGAAATATATGAAGAGCTTCAAAAGGTGTGAAATACATGAGGAGCATGAAACTCTCTGAAAATAGAAGGAGCATGAAGCGGTGTTCAAAAACATGAAGAGCCTGAAAAGGTGTGAAAAATATGCAAAGCTTCAAAAGGTGTCAAAAATATGAGGAGCAAGAAACGGTCTGAAAAATAGGAGGAGCATGAAACGGTGTTCAAAAACATGAAGAGCCTGAAAAGGTGTGAAAAATATGAAGAGCTTCAAAAGGTGTGAAATACATGAGGAGCATGAAACTCTCTGAAAAAGAGAAGGAGCATGAAGTGGTGTTCAAAAACATGAAGAGCCTGAAAAGGTGTGAAACATATGAAGAGCTTCAAAAGGTGTGAAAAATATGAGGAGCATGATATGGTTTGAAAAATAGGATTACCATGAAGCGGTGTTCAAAAACATGAAGAGCCTTAAAAGGTGTGAAAAATATGAAGAGCTTCAAAAAGTGTCAAAATATGAGGAGCATGAAACGGTCTGAAAAATATGAAGAGTTTCAATAGTTGTCAAAATATGAGGAGCATGAAATGGTGTTCAAAAACATGAAGAGCCTTAAAAGGTGTGAAAAATATGAAGAGCTTTAAAGGTGTGAAAATTATGAGGAGCATGAAACCGTCTGAAAAATAGGAGGAGCATGACACGGGGTTGAAAAATATGAAGATCATGAAAAGGTGTGAAAAATATGAAGAGATTCAAAAGCTGTCAAAAATATGAGGAGCCTGAAACTGTCTGAGAAATAGGAGGAGCATGAAGTGGTGTTGAAAAAGATGAAGAGCCTGAAAAGGTGTGAAAAATATGAAGAGCTTCAAAAGGTGTTAAAAATATGAGGATCATGAAATGATCTGAAAAATAGGAGGAGCATGAAACGGTGTTCAGAAACATGAAGAGCCTGAAAAGGTGTGAAAAATATAAAGAGCTTCAAAAGTGTGACAAAAATATGAGGAGCATGAAACGGTCTGAAAAAAGGAGGAGCATGAAGTGGTGTTAAAAAACTTGAAGAGCCTGAAAAGGTGTGAAAAATATGAAGAGCTTCAAAAGGTGTGAAAAATATGAGGAGCATGAAACGTTCTGAAAAAAGAAGGAGCATGAAGTGGTGTTAAAAAACTTGAAGAGCCTGAAAAGGTGTGAAGAATATGAAGAGCTTCAAAAGGTGTGAAAAATATGAGGAGCATGATGCGGTCTGAAAAATAGGAGGAGCATGAAGCGGTATTCAAAAACATGAAGAGCCTGAAAAGTTGTGAAAAATATGCAAAGCTTCGAATGGTGTCAAAAATGTGATGAGCATGAAACGGTCTGAAAAATAGGAGGAGCATGAAGCGGTTTTGAAAAACATGAAGAGCCTGAAAACGTGTGAAAAATATGAAGAGCTACAAAAGGTGTCAAAAATATGAGGAGCACGAAACGGTCTGAAAAATAGGAGGAGAATGAAGCACTGTTGAAAAACATGAAGAGCCTGAAACGGTGAGAAAAAAATGAAGAGTTTCAAAACGTGTCAAAAATATGAGGAGCATGAAACGGTCTGAAATACGCGGAGCATGAAATGGTGTTGAGAAACATGAAGAGCCTGAAAAGGTTTCAAAAATATGAAGAGTTTCAAAAGGTGTCAAAATTATGGGGAGCATTAAACGTTCTAAACATAGGAGGAGCATGAAGTGTTGTTGAAAAATATGAAGAGCCAGAAAAGGTGTGAAAAATATGAAGAGCTCCAAAAGGTGTGAAAAATATGAGGAGCATGGAACGTTCTGAAAAATAGCAGGAGCATGAAACGATGTTCAAAATCCTGAAGAGCCTGAAAAGCTGTGAAATATATGAAGAGCTTCAAAAGGTGTCAAAAATATGAGGAGCATGAAACTGTCTGAAAAATATGAAGAGTTTCAATAGTTGTCAAAATATGAGGAGCATGAAATGGTGTTCAAAAACATGAAGAGCCTTAAAAGGTGTGAAAAATATGAAGAGCTTCAAAAGGTGTCAAAATGAGATGAGCATGAAACGTCTGAAAAATAGGAGGAGCATGAAGTGGTGTTGAAAAACATGAAAAGCCTGAAAATGTGTGAAAAATATGAAGAGCTTCAAAAGGTGTGAAATATATCAGGTGCAAGAAACGGTCTGAAAAATAGGAGGAGCATTATGCGTTGTTGAAAGACATGAATAGCCGAAAAGGTGTGAAAAATATGAAGAGCTTCAAAAGGTGTCAAAAATATGAGAAGCATGAAACGTTCTGAAAAATAGGAGGTGCATGAAGCGGTGTTGAAAAACATGAATAGCCTGAAAAGGTGTGAAAAATATGAAGAGCTTCAAAAGGTGTCAAAAATATGAGTAGCACGAAATGGTCTGAAAAATAGGACGAGAATGAAGCGGTGTTGAAAAACATGAAGAGCCTGAAAACGTGTGAAAAATATGAAGAGCTTCAAAAGGTGTGAAAAATATGAAGAGCTTCAAAAGGTGTGAAATACATGAGGAGCATGAAACGGTCTGAAAAATAGGAGAAGCATTAAGTGGTGTGGAAAAACATGAAGAGCCTGAAAAGGTGTGAAAAATATGAAGAGCTTCCAAGGGTGTCATATTATGAGGAGCATGAAACGATCTGAAAAATAACAGAAGCATGAAACGGTGTTGAAAAACATGAAGAGTCTGAAAACGTGTGAAAATATGAAGAGCTTCAAAAATATGAAAAACATGAAGAGCCTGAAAAGGTGTGAAAAATATGAGGAGCTTCAAAAGGTGTCAAAAATTAGATGAGCATGAAACGGTCTGAAAAATAGGAGGAGCATGAAGCACTGTTGAAAAACATGAAGAGCCTGAAAACGTGTGAAAAATATGAAGAGCTTCAAAAGGTGTGAAAAATATGAAGAGCTTTCAAAGGTGTCAAAAATGAGATGAGCAGGAAACGCTCTGAAAAATAGGAGGAGCATGAAGCGGTGTTCAAAAACATGAAGAGCCTAAAAAGGTGTGAAAAATATGAAGAGCTTCAAAAGGTGTCAAAAATATGAGGAGCATGAAAAGGTCTGAAAAATAGGAGGAGCAAGAAGCGGTGTTGAAAAACATGAAGAGCCTGAAAACGTTTGAAAAATATGAAGAGCTTCAAAAGGTGTGAAAAATATCAAGAGCTTGAAAAGGTGTCAAAAATGAGATGAGCATGAAACGGTCTGAAAAATAGAAGGAGCATAAAGTGGTGTTGAAAAACAAGAAGAGCCTGAAAAGTTGTGAAATATATTAAGAGCTTCAAAAGGTGTCAAAACTATGAGGAGCATGAAAAGGTCTGAAAAATAGGAGGAGCATGAAGTGGTATTGAAAAACATGAAGAGCCGGAAAAGGTTTGAAAAATATGAAGAGCTTCAAAAAGTGTCAAAAATATGAGGAGCATGAAACGGTCTGAAATATAGGAGGGACATGAAGTGTTGTTGAAAAACATGAAGAGCCTGAAAAGGTGTGAAAAATATGAAGAGCTTCAAAAGGTGTCAAAAATATGAGGAGCATGAAACGGTCTGAAATATAGGAGGGACATGAAGTGTTGTTGAAAAACATGAAGAGCCTGAAAAGGTGTGAAAAATATGAAGAGCTTCAAAAGGTGTCAAAAATATGAGGAGCATGATACGGTAGAAAAAATAGGAGGAGCATGAAGCGGTGTTGAAAAACATGAAGAGCCTGAAAAGCTGTGAAAAATATGAAGAGCTACAAAAGGTGTGAAAAATATGTGGAGCATGAAAGGGTCAGAAATATAGGAGGAGCATGAAGTGGTGTTGAAAAACATGAAGAGCCTGAAAAGGTGTGAAAAATATGAAGAGCTTCATTAGGTGTCAAATATATGAGGAGCATGAAACGGTCTGAAAAACAGGAGGAGCAAGAAGCGGTGTTGAAAATCATGAAGAGCCTGAAAACGTGTGAAAAATATGAAGAGTTTCAAAAGGTGTGAAAAATATGAAGAGTTTCAAAAGGTGTCAGAAATGAGATGAGCATGAAACGGTCGGAAAAAGAGGAGGACCATGAAGCAGTGTTCACAAAGATGAAGCGTCTGAAAAGGTGTGAAAAATGTGAAGAGCTTCAAAAGGTGTCAAAAATATGAGGAGCATGAAACGATCTGAAAAATACTAGGAGCATGAAGCAGTGTTGAAAAACATGAAGAGCCTGAAAAGGTGTGAACAATAAGAAGAGCTTCAAAAGGTGTGAAAAATACGAAGAGCTTCAAAATGTGTCAAAAATGAGATGAGCATGAAAAGTTCTGAAAAATAGGACGAGCATGAAGCGGTGTTGAAAAAAATGAAAAGCCAGAAAAGGTGTGAAATATATGAAGAGCTTCTAAAGGTGTGAAATATATGAGGAGCATGAAACTCTCTGAAAAATAGCAGGAGCATGAAGTGTTGTTCAAAAACATGAAGAGCCTGAAAAGTTGTGAAATATCTGAAAAGCTTCAAAAGGTGTCAAAAATGAGATGAGCATGAAACAGTCTGAAAAATTGGAGGAGCATGAAGCGGTGTTGAAAAACATGAAGAGCCTGAAAAGGTTTGAAAAATATGAAGAGCTACAAAAGTTGTCAAAAATATGATGAGTATGATCCGGTCTGAAAAATAGGAGGAGCATGAAGTGGTGTTGAAAAACATGAAGAGCCTGAAAAGGTGTGAAAAATATGAAGGGATACAAAAGGTGTCAAAAATATGCGGAGCATGAAACGGTCTGAAAAATAGGAGGAGCATGAAATGGTGTTCTAATACATGAAGGGATTGAAAAGGTGGGAAAATATGAAGAGCTTCAAAAGGTGTGAAATACATGGGGAGCATGAAACGGTCTGAAAAATAGGTGGATAATGAAGTGTTGTTGAAAAACAGGAAGAGCCTGAAAAGGTGTGAAAAATATGAGGAGCTTCAAAAGGTGTGAAAAATATGAGGAGCATGAAACGGTCTGAAGAACAGGAGGAGGATTGTAGCGGTGTTCAAAAACATTAAGAGCATGAAAAGGTGTGAAAAATATGAAGAGCTTCAAAAGGTGTGAAACACATGAGGAGCTTGAAACTGTCTGAAAAATAGGAGGAGCATGAAGCAGTGTTGAAAAACATGAAGAGCATGAAAACCTGTGAAAAATATGAAGAGCTTCAAAAGGTGTCAAAAATATGGGAGCATGAAACGGTCTGAAAAATAGGAGGACCATGAAGCGGTGTTGAAAAACATGAAGAGCCTGAAAAGGTGTGAAAAATATGAAGAGCTTCAAAAGGTGTCAAAAATATGAGAAGCATGAAGCGGTCTGAAAAATAGGAGCAGCATGAAACGGTGTTCAAAAACATGAAGAGCCTGAAAACGTGTGAAAAATATGAAGAGCCTCAAAAGGTGTGAAAAATATGAAGAGCTTCAAAAGCTGTCAAAAATGAGATGAGCATGAAGCGGTCTGAAAAATAGGAGGAGCATGAAGTCGTGTTGAAAAACATGAAGAGCCTGAAAAGGTGTGAAAAATATGAAGAGCTTCAAAAGGTGTCAAAAATATGAGGAGCATGAAACGATCTGAACAAAAGGAGGAGCATGAAGCGGTGTTGAAGAACATGAAGAGCCTGCAAAGTGTGAAAAATATGAAGAGCCTCAAAAGGTGTCAAAAATATGAGGAGCATGAAAAGGTCTGAAATATAGGAGGAGCATGAAACGGTGTTCAAAAACATGAAGAGCCTGAAAAGGTGTGATTTATATGAAGAGTTTCAAAAGGTGTCAAAAATACGAGGAGCATGATACGGTCTGAAAAATAGGAGTAGCATGAATTGTTGTTGAAAACATGAATAGCCTGGAAAGGTGTGAAATATATGAAGAGCTTCAAAAGGTGTCAAAAATATGAGGAGCATGAAACAGTCTGAAAAATTGGAGGAGCATGAAACGGTGTTCAAAAACATGAAAAACCTGAGAAGGTGTGAAAAATATGAAGAGCTTCAAAAGGTGTGAAAAATATGAAGAGCTTCAAAAGGTGTCAAAAATTAGATGACCAAGAAAAGGTCTGAAAAATAGGAGGAGCATGAAGTGGTGTTGAAAAAATGAAGAGCCTGAAAAGGTGTGAATTATATGAAGAGCTTCAAAAGGTGTGAAATATATGAAGAGCTTCAAAAGGTGTGAAATACATGAGTAGCATGAAACTCTCTGAAAAATACGAGGAGCAAGATGTAGTGTTCAAAAACATGAAGAGCCTGAAAATTTTTGAAATATACAAAGAGCTTCAAAAGGTGTGAAAAATATGAGGAGCATGAAACGGTCTGAAAAAAGGAGGAGCATGAAGCAGTGTTGAAAAACATGAAGAGCCTGAAAAGGTGTGAAAAATATGAAGAGCTTCAAAATGTGTGAAAAATATGAGGTGCATGAATCGGTCCGAAAAATAGGAGGTTCATGAAGCGGTGTTGAAAAACATGAAGAGCCTGAAAGAGTGTGAAAATTATGAAGAGCTTCAAAAGGTGTCAAAAATATGAGGAGCATGAAACGGTCTGAAAAATATGAGGAGCATGAAACGGTGTTCAAAACATGAATAGCCCGAAAAGAAGTGAAAAATATGAAGGGCTTCAAAATGTGTGAAAAATATGAAGAGCTTCAAAAGGTGTCAAAAATGAGATGAGCATGAAATCGTCTGAAAAACAGGAGGAGCATGAAGTGGTGTTGAAAAACATGAATAGCCTAAAAAGGTGTGAAACATATGAAGAGCTTCAAAAGGTGTCAAAAATATGAGGAGCATGAAACAGTCTGCAAAACACGAGGAGCATGAAGTGGTGTTGAAAAACATGAAGAGCGTGAAAACGTGTGATAAATATGAAGATCTTCAAAAGGTGTCAAAAATATGAGGAGCATGAAACTGTCTGAAAATTAGGAGGAGCATGAAACGGTGTTCAAAAACATCAAGAGCCTGAAAAGGTGTGAAAAATATGAAGAGCCTAAAAACGTGTCAAAAATATGAGGAGAATGAAACGGCCTGAAAAAATGAGGAGCATGAAGTGGTGTTGAAAAACATGAAAAGCCTGAAAACATGTGAAAAATATGAAGAGCTTCAAACATGTACAAAATATGAAGAGCTTCAAAAGGTGTGAAAAATATGAGGAGCATGAAACGGACTGAAAAATAGCAGGAGTATGAAGCGTTGTTGAAAAACATGAAGAGCCTGAAAGTTGTGAAAAATATGAAGAGCTTCAAAAGGTGTCAAAAATATGAGGAGCATGAAAGGGTCTGAAAAATAGGAGAAGCATGAAACGGTGATCAAAAACATGAAGAGCCTGAAAAGGTGTGAAAAATATGAAGAGCTTCAAAAGGTGTCAAAATTAGGAGGAGCATGAAACGGTCTGAAAAATAGGAGGAGCATGAAGTTGTGTTGAAAAACTTGAAGAGCCTGAAAAGGTGTGAAATATATGAAGAGCTTCAAAAGTTGGAAAAATATGAAGAGCTTCAAAATGTGTGAAATTCATGAGGAGCATGAAACGGTCTGAAAATTAGGAGGAGCATAAAGCTGTGCTCAAAACATGAAGAGCTGAAAAGTTGTGAAAAATATGAAGAGCTTCAAAAGGTGTCAAAACTATGAGGAGCATGAAACGGGCTAAAAAATAGGAGGAGCATGAAGCGGTGTTGAAAAGAATGAAGAGCTTGAAAAGGTGAGAAAAATATGAAGAGCTTCAAAAGCTGTCAAAAATATAGGAGAATGAAACGGTCTGAAAAATAGGAGGAGCATGAAACGGTGTTCAAAACATGAAGAGCTGAAAAGGTGTGAAAAATATGAAGAGCTTCAAAAGGTGTCAAAAATATGAGGAGCATGAAACTCTCTGAAAAATAGGAGGAGCATGAAGCGGTGTTGAAAAACATTAAGAGCCTGAAAAGATGTGAAAAATATGAAGAGCTTCAAAAGTTGTCAAATATATGAGGAGCATGAAACGGTCTGAAAAATAGGAGGATTATGAAACGGTGTTCAAAAATATGAAGAGCCTGAAAAGGTGTGAAAAATATGAAGAGCATCAAAAGATGTGAAAAATATGAAGAGCTTCAAAAGGTGTAAAAAATATGAGGAGCATGAAACGGTCTGAAAAATAGGAAGAGCATGAAACGGTGTTCAAACAAATCAAGAGCCTGAAAAGGTGTGAAAAATATGAAGAGCTTCAAAAGGTTTGAAAAACATGAGGAGCATGAAACGGTCCGAAAAATAGGAGATGCATGAAGTTGTGTTGAAAAACATGAAGAGCCTGAAAAGGTTTGAGAAATATGAAGAGCTTCAAAAGGTGTCAAAAATGAGATGAGCATGAAACGGTCTGAAAAATAGGAGGTGCATTAAGCGGTGTTGAAAAACATGAAGAGCCTGAAAAGGTTTGAGAAATATGAAGAGCTTCAAAAGTTGACAAAAATATGAGGAGCATGAAACGGTCTGAAAAATAGGAGGAGCATGAAACGGTGTTCAAAAACATGAAGAGCCTGAAAAGGTGTGAAATATATGAAGAGCTTCAAAAGGTGTAAAAAATGAGATGTGCATGAAACGATCTGAAAAATAGGAGGAGCATGAAGTGGTTGTGAAAAACATGAAGAGCCTGAAAAGGTGTGCGAAATACGAAGAGGTTCAAA
The DNA here is from genome assembly GCF_033118175.1 of Dama dama. NCBI lineage: Eukaryota > Metazoa > Chordata > Mammalia > Artiodactyla > Cervidae > Dama > Dama dama. The sequence continues at coordinate 3,127,262 of NW_026870927.1, forward strand.
ACGTGTGAAATACATGAGGAGCATGAAACGGTCTGAAAAATAGGAGGAGCATGAAGCGGTGTTCAAAAACATGAAGAACCTGAAAATTTGTGAAAAATATGAAGAGCCTCAAAAAGTGTCAAAAATATGAGGAGTATGAAACGGTCTGAAAAATAGCAGGAGCAAGAAGCGGTGTTGAAAAACATGAAGAGGCTGAAAACGTGTGAAAAATATGAAGAGCTTCAAAGGGTGTCAAAAATGAGATGAGCATGAAACGGTGTGAAAAATAGGAGGAGCATGAAGCGGTTTTAAAAATCATGAAGAGCCGAAAAAGGTTTGAAAAATATGAAGAGCTTCAAAAGGTGTGAAAATATGAAGAGCTTCAAAAGGTGTCAAAATGAGATGAGCATGAATGGGTCTGAAAAACAGGAGGAGCATGAAACGGTCTGAATAATAGAAGGAGCATGAAACGGTGCTTAAACAAATGAAGAGCCTGAAAAGGTGTGAAAAATATGAAGAGCTTCAAAAGGTGTCAAAAATATGAGGAGCATGAAACTCTCTGAAAAATAGGAGGAGCATGAAGCGGTGTTGAAAAACATTAAGAGCCTGAAAAGATGTGAAAAATATGAAGAGCTTCAAAAGTTGTCAAATATATGAGGAGCATGAAACGGTCTGAAAAATAGGAGGATTATGAAACGGTGTTCAAAAATATGAAGAGCCTGAAAAGGTGTGAAAAATATGAAGAGCATCAATAGATGTGAAAAATATGAAGAGCTTCAAAAGGTGTCAAAAAGTAGATGAGCATGAAACGGTCTGAAAAATAGGAGGAGCATGAAGTGGTGTTGAAAAAATGAAGAGCCTGAAAAGGTGTGAAATATATGAAGAGCTTTAAAATTTGTCAAATTTATGAGGAGAATGAAACGGTCTGAAAAATAGGAGGAGCTGAAGTGGTGTTGAAAAACATGAAGAGCCTGAAAAAGTGTGAAAAATATGAAAAGTTTCTAAAGGTGTCAAAAATATGAGGAACATGAAACGTCTGAAAAATAGGAGGAGCATGAAGTGGTGTTGAAAAACATGAAGAGCTTGAAAAAGTGTGAAAAATATGAAGAGCTTCAAAAGGTGTCAAAAATATGAGGAGCATGAAACCGTCTGAAAAATTGGAGGAGCATGAAGCGTTGTTGAAAAACATGAAGAGCCTGAAAGGTTGTGAGAAATATGAAGAGCTTTAAAATGTGTCAAATTTATGAGGAGAATGAAACGGTCTGAAAAATAGGAGGAGCTGAAGCGGTGTTGAAAAACATGAAGAGCCTGAAAAAGTGTGAAAATATGAAAAGTTTCTAAAGGTGTAAAAAATATGAGGAACATGAAACGTCTGAAAAATAGGAGGAGCATGAAGTGGTGTTGAAAAACATGAAGATCTTGAAAAAGTGTGAAAAATATGAAGAGCTTCAAAAGGTGTCAAAATATGAGGTGCATGAAACCGTCTGAAAAATAGGAGGACTATGAAACGGTGTTGAAAAACATGAATAGCCTGAAAATGTGTGAAAAATATGAAGAGCTTCAAAAGGTGTGAAATACATGAGGAGAATGAAACTCTCTGAAAAATAGAAGGAGCATGAAGTGGTGTTCAAAAACATGAAGAGTCTGAAAAGGTTTGAAAAATATGAAGAGCTTCAATATGTGTGAAAAATATGAGGAGCATGATATGGTTTCAAAAATAGGATTACCATGAAGCGGTGTTCAAAACATGAAGAGGCTGAAAAGTTTTGAAAAATATGAAGAGCTTCAAAAGGTGTGAAAAATATGAGGAGCATGAAACAGTCTGAAAAATAGGAGGAGCCTGAACCGCGGTTCAAAAACATGAAGAGCCTGAAAAGGTGTGAAAAATATGAAGAGCTTCAAAAGGTGTGAAATACATGAGGAGCATGAAACGGTCTCAAAAATAGTAGGAGCATGAAGTGATGTTCAAAAACATGAAGAGCCTGAAAATGAGTGAGAAATATGAAAAGCTTCAAAAGGTGTCAAAAATATGAGGAGCATGAAACGGTCTGAAAAATAGGAGGAGCATGAAGCGGTGTTGAAAAACATGAAGAGCCTGAAAATGTGTTAAAAATATGAAGAGCTTCAAAAGGTGTCAAAAATATGAGGAGCATGAAACATTCTGAAAAATAGGAGGAGCTTGAAGCGGTGTTGAAAAACATGAAGAGCCTGAAAAGGTGTGAAAAATATATAGAGCTTCAAAAGGTGTAAAAAATATGAGGAGCATGAAACGGTCTGAAAAATAGGAGGAGCATGAAGCGGTGTTGAAAAACATGAAGAGCCTGAAAACGTGTGAAAAATATGAAGCGCTTCAAAAGGTTTGAAAAATATGAAGAGCTTCAAAAGGTGTCAAAAAGGAGATCTGCATGAAACGGTCTGAAAAATAGGAGGAGCATGAAGTGGTGTTGAAAAAAATGAAGAGCCTGAAAAGGTGTGAAAAATATGAAGAGCTTCAAAAGGTGTCAAAATGAGATCTGCATGAAATGGTCTGAAAAATAGGAGGAGCATGAAGTGATGTTAAAAAACATGATGAGCCTGAAAATGAGTGAGAAATATGAAAAGCTTCAAAAGGTGTCAAAAATATGAGGATCATGAAACGGTCTGAAAAATAGGAGGAGCATGAAGCGGTGTTGAAAAACATGAAGAGCCTGAAAACGTGTGAAAAATACGAAGAGCTTCAAAAGGTTTGAAAAATATGAAGAGATTCAAAAGGTGTCAAAAAGGAGATCTGAAAGAAATGGTCTGAAAAATAGGAGGAGCATGAAGTGGTGTTGAAAAAAATAAAGAGAATGAAAAGGTGTGAAAAATATGAAGAGCTTCAAATGGTGTCAAAAATATGAGGAGCATGAAACGGTTTGAAAAATAGGAGGAGCATGAAGCGGTTTTCAAAAACATGAAGAGCCTGAAAAGGTGTGAAAATTATGAAGAGCTTCAAAATATGTCAAAAATATGACGAGCATGAAACCCTCTTAAAAATAGGAGGAGGATGAAGCGGTGTTCAAAAACATGAAGAGCCTCAAAAGGTGTGCAAAATATGAAGAGCTTCAAAGGGTGTGAAATATATGAGGAGCATGAAACGGTGTTCAAAAACATGCAGAGACTGAAAAGGTGTGAAAAATATGAAGAGCTTCAAAAAGTGTCAAAAATTAGATTAGCATGAAAGGGTCTGAAAAATAGGAGGAGCCTGAAGTGGTGTTGAAAAACATGAAGAACCTGAAAAAGTGTGAAAAATATGAAGAGCTTCAAAAATATGAAAATTATGAAGAGCTTCAAAAGGTGTAAAAAATATGAAGAGCTTCAAAAGATGTCAAAAATGAGATGAGCATGAAACGGTCTGAAAAAGATGAGGAACATGAAGCGGTGTTGAAAAACATGAAGAACCTGAAAAGGTGTGAAAAATATGAAGAGCTTCAAAAGGTGTCAAAAATATGAGGAACACGATACGGTCTGAAAAATAGGAGGAGCATGAAGTGGTGTGGAAAAACATGAAGGGCCTGAAAAGGTGTGAAAAATATGAAGAGCTTCAAAAGGTGTGAAATACATGAGGAGCATGAAACTCGCTGAAAAATAAGAGGAGCCTGAAATGGTGTTCAAAAACATGAATAGACTGAAAACGTGTGAAAAATATGAAGAGCTTCAAAAGGTGTGAAAAATATGAGGAGCATGATACGGTCTGAAAAATAGGAGGAGCATGAAGCTGTGTTCAAAAACATGAAGATCCTGAAAAGTTGTGAAAAATATGAAAAGCTTCAAAAGGTGTCAAAAATGAGATGAGCATGAAACGGTCTGAAAAATAGGAGGAGCATGAAGCGATGTTCAAAAACATGAAGAGCCTAAAAAGTTGTGAAAAATATGAAAGGCTTCAAAAGGTGTGAAAAATATGAGGAGCATGAAACGGTCTGAAAAATCGGAGGAGCATGAAGCGGTGTTGAAAAACATGAAGAGCCTGAAAATGTGTGAAAAATATGAAGAGCTTCAAAAGGTGTCAAAAATATGAGGAGCATGAAACGGTCTGAAAAATTGGAGGAGCATGAAGCGGTGTTGAAAAACATGAAGAGCCTTAAAAGGTGTGAAAAATATGAAGAGCTTCAAAAGGTGTCAAAAATATGAGGAGCATGAAACGGTCTGAAAAATATGAGCAGCATGAAGCGGTGTTGAAAAACATGAAGAGCCTGAAAAGGTGTGAAAAATATGAAGAGCTTCAAAAGGTGTGAAATACATGAGGAGCATAAAACTCTCTGAAAAAGAGAAGGAGTATGAAGTGGTGTTCAAAAACATGAAGAGCCTGAAAAGGTGTGAAATATATGAAGAGCTTCAAAAGGTGTGAAAAATATGAGGAGCATGATATGGTTTGAAAAATAGGATTAGCATGAAGCGGTGTTCAAAAACATGAAGAGCCTGAAAAGTTGTGAAAAATATGAAAAACTTCAAAAGGTGTCAAAAATGAGATGAGCATGAAACAGTCTGAAAAATAGGACGTCCATGAAGCGGTGTTGAAAAACATGAAGAGCCAGAAAAGTTGTGAAAAATATGAAGAACTTCAAAAGGTGTCAAAAATATGAGGAGCATGAAACGGTCTGAAAAATAGGAGGAGCATGAAGCGGTGTTCAAAAACATGAAGAGCCTGAAAAGGTGTGAAAAATATGAAGAGCTTCAAAAGGTGTCAAAAATATGAGGAGCATGAAACGGTCTGAAAAATCGGAAGAGCATGAAGCGTTCTTGAAAAACATGAAGAGCCTGAAAAGGTGTGAGAAATATGAAGAGCTTCAAAAGGTGTTAAAAATATGAGTAGCATGAAACGGTCTGCAAAAAAGGAGGAGCATGAAGTGGTGTTGAAAAAGATGAAGAGCCTGAAAAGGTGTTAAAAATATGAAAGCTTCAAATGGTGTCAAAATTATGAAGAGCATGAAATGGTCTGAAAAATAGGAGGAGCATGAAGCGCTGTTGAAAATCATAAAGAGCCTGAAAAGTTGTGAAAAATATGAAGAGCTTCAAATCGTGTCAAAAATATGAGGAGCATGAAACGGTCTGAAAAATAGGAGGAGCATGAAGTCGTGTTGAAAAACATGAAGAGCCTGAAAATGTGTGAAAAATATGAAGAGCTTCAAATCGTGTCAAAAATATGAGGAGCATGAAACGGTCTGAAAAATAGGAGGAGCATGAAGTCGTGTTGAAAAAAAGGAAAAGTCTGAAAAAGTGTGAAATATATGAAGAGCTTCAAAAGGTGTCAAAAATATGAGGAGAATGAAACGGTCTGAAAAATAGGAGGAGCATGAAGAGATGTTGAAAAACATGAATTGTCTGAAAACGTGTGGAAAATATGAAGAGATTCATAAATGTGAAAAATATGAAGAGCTTCAAAAGGTGTGAAAATATGAAGAGCTTCAAAAGGTGTCAAAAAAGAGATGAGCATGAAAAGGTCTGAAAAATAGGAGGAGCATGAAGCGGTGTTGAAAATCATGAAGAGCCTGAAAACGTGTGAAAAATATGAAGACCTTCAAAATTTGTCAAAAATATTAAGAGCTTCAAAAGGTGTTAAAATGAGATGAGCATGAAACGATCTGAAAAATAGGAGGAGCATGAAGTGGTGTTGAAAAAATGAAGAGCCTGGAAAGGTGTGAAATATCTGAAGAGCTTCAAAAGGTGTCAAAAATATGAGGAGCATGAGACAATCTGAAAAATAGGAGGAGCATGAAGCGGTGTTCAAAAATATGAAGAGCCTGAAAAGGTGTGAAATATATGAAGAGCTTCAAAAGGTGTCAAAAATATGAGGAGCATGAAGCGTTCTGAAAAATAGGAGGAACATGAAGCGGTGTTCAAAAACATGAAAAGCCTGAAAAGGTGTGAAAAATATGAAGAGCTTCAAAAGGTGTCAAAAATATGAGGAGCATGAAACGTTCTGAAAAATAGGACGAGCATGAAGCAGTGATAAAAAACATGAAGAGCCTGAAAAGGTGTGAATAATATGAAGAGTTTCTAAAGGTGTCAAAAATATGAGGAGCAACAAACGGTCTCAAAAATAGGAGGAGCATGAAGTGGTGTTGAAAAACATGAAGAGCCTGAAAATGAGTGAAAAATATGAAGAGCTTCAAAAAGTGTCAAAAATATGAGGAGCATGAAACGGTCTGAAAAAGAGGAAGAGCATGAAGAAGTGTTCAAAAACATGAAGAGCCTGAAAAGGTGTGAAAAATATGAAGAGCTTCAAATGTTTTCAAAAATATGAGGAGCATGATACGGTTTGAAAAATAGGAGGAGCATGAAGCGGTGTTGAAAAACATGAAGAGTGTGAAAACGTGTGAAAATATGAAGAGCTTCAAAAATATTAAAAATATGAAGAGCTTCAAAAGTTGTGAAAAATATGAAGCGATTAAAAAGGTGTCAAAAATGAGATGAGCATGAAACGTTCTGAAAAATAGGAGGAGCATGAAGCGGTGTTGAAAATCATGAAGAGCCTGAAAAGGTGTGAACAATATGAAAAGATTCAAAAGGTGTCAAAATGAGATGAGCATGAAACGCTCTGAAAAATAGGAGCAGCATGAAGCGATGTTCAAAAACATGAAGAGCCTGAAAAGTTGTGAAAAACATGAAAGGCTTCAAAAGGTGTGAAAAATATAAGGAGCATGAAACGGTCTGAAAAATCGGAGGAGCATGAAGCGGTGTTGAAAAACATGAAGAGCCTGAAAATGTGTGAAAAATATGAAGAGCTTCAAAAGGTGTCAAAAATATGAGGAGCATGAAACGGTCTGAAAAATTGGAGGAGCATGAAGCGGTGTTGAAAAACATGAAGAGCCTTAAAAGGTGTGAAAAATATGAAGAGCTTCAAAAGGTGTCAAAAATTTGAGGAGCATGAAACGGTCTGAAAAATATAAGCAGCATGAAGCGGTGTTGAAAAACATGAAGAGCCTGAAAAGGTGTGAAAAATATGAAGAGCTTCAAAAGGCGTGAAATACATGAGGAGCATAAAACTCTCTGAAAAAGAGAAGGAGCATGAAGTGGTGTTCAAAAACATGAAGAGCCTGAAAAGGTGTGAAATATATGAAGAGCTTCAAAAGGTGTGAAAAATATGAGGAGCATGATATGGTTTGAAAAATAGGATTAGCATGAAGCGGTGTTCAAAAACATGAAGAGCCTGAAAAGTTGTGAAAAATATGAAAAGCTTCAAAAGGTGTCAAAAATGAGATGAGCATGAAACGGTCTGAAAAATAGGACGTGCATGAAGCTGTGTTGAAAAACATGAAGAGCCTGAAAAGTTGTGAAAAATATGAAGAGCTTCAAAAGGTGTCAAAAATATGAGGAGCATGAAACGGTCTGAAAAATAGGAGGAGCATGAAGCGGTGTTCAAAAACATGAAGAGCCTGAAAAGGTGTGAAAAATATGAAGAGCTTCAAAAGGTGTCAAAAATATGAGGAGGATGAAACGGTCTGCAAAATCGGAGGAGCATGAATCGTTGTTGAAAAACATGAAGAGCCTAAAAAGGTGTGAGAAATATGAAGAGCTTCAAAAGGTGTTAAAAATATGAGTAGCATGAAACGGTCTGCAAAAAAGGAGGAGCATGAAGTGGTGTTGAAAAAGTTGAAGAGCCTGAAAAGGTTTAAAAATATGAAAGCTTCAAAAGGTGTCAAAATTATGAGGAGCATGAAATGGTCTGAAAAATAGGAGGAGCATGAAGCGCTGTTGAAAATCATAAAGAGCCTGAAAACGTGTGAAAAATATGAAGACCTTCAAAATTTGTCAAAAATGTGAAGAGCTTCAAAAGGTGTTAAATGAGATGAGCATGAAACGATCTGAAAAATAGGAGGAGCATGAAGTGGTGTTGAAAAAATGAAGAGCCTGGAAAGGTGTGAAAAATATGAAGACCTTCAAAATTTGTCAAAAATGTGAAGAGCTTCAAAAGGTGTTAAAATGAGATGAGCATGAAACGTTCTAAAAAATAGGACGAGCATGAAGCAGTGATAAAAACATGAAGAGCCTGAAAAGGTGTGAAAAATATGAAGAGTTTCTAAAGGTGTCAAAAATATGAGGAGCATCAAACGGTCTCAAAAATAGGAGGAGGATGAAGTGGTGTTGAAAAACATGAAGAGCATGAAAATGAGTGAAAAATATGAAGAGCTTCAAAAAGTGTCAAAAATATGAGGAGCATGAAACGGTCTGAAAAAGAGGAAGAGCATGAAGAAGTGTTCAAAATCATGAAGAGCCTGAAAAGGTGTGAAAAATATGAAGAGCTTCAAAAGATTTCAAAAATGTGAGGAGCATGATACAGTTTGAAAAATAGGAGGAGCATGAAGCGGTGTTGAAAAACATGAAGAGTGTGAAAACGTGTGAAAATATGAAGAGCTTCAAAAATATTAAAAATATGAAGATCTTCAAAAGTTGTGAAAAATATGAAGAGATTAAAAAGGTGTCAAAAATGAGATGAGAATGAAAGGGTCTGATAAATAGGAGGAGCATGAAGCGGTGTTGAAAATCATGAAGAGCCTGAAAAGGTGTGAACAATATGAAAAGCTTCAAAAGGTGTCAAAATGAGATGAGCATGAAACGCTCTGAAAAATAGGAGCAGCATGAAGTGGTGTTGAAAAAAATGAAAAGCCTGAAAAGGTGTGAAACATATGAAGAGCTTCAAAAGGTGTCAAAAATATGAGGAGAATGAAACGGTCTGCAAAATAGGAGGAGCATGAAATAGTGTTCAAAAACATGAAGAGCCTGAAAAGGTGTGACAAATATGAAGAGCTTCAAAAGGTGTGAAATACATGAGGAGGATTAAACGGGATGAAAAATAGGAGGAGCATGAAGCGGTGTTCAAAAACATGAAGAGTCTGGAAAGGTGTGAAAAATATGAAGAGCTTCAATAGATGTCAAAAATATGAGGAGATCAAACGGTCTGAAAAATAGGAGGAGCATGAAGCCGTGTTCAAAAACATGAAGAGCCTGAAAAGGTGTGAAAAATATGAAGAGCTTCAAAAGGTGTCAAAAATATGAGGAGCATGAAACGGTCTGAAAAATAGCAGGAGCATGAAGCGGTGTTCAAAAACATGAAAAGCCTGAAAATGTGTGAAAAATATAAAGAGCTTCAAAAGATGTGAAAAATATGAAGAGCTTCAAAAGGTGTCAAAAATGAGATGAGCATGAAACGGTCTGAAAAATAGGAGGAGCGTGAAGCGGTGTTGAAAAACATGAAGAACCTGAAAAGGTCTGAAAAATATGAAGAGCTTCAAAAGGTGTGAAATATATGAGGAGCATGAAACGGGCTGAAAAATAAGAGAAGCATGAAGTGCTGTGGAAAAACATGACGAGCCTGAAAAGCTGTGAAAAATATGAAGAGCTTCAACAGGTGTGAAGTACATGAGGAGCATGAAACGGGCTGAAAAATAGGAGAAGCATGAAGTGGTGTGGAAAAATATGAAGAGCCTGAAAATGTGTGAAAAATATGAAAAGCTTCTAAAGGTGTCAAAAATGAGATGAGCATGAAACCGTCTGAAAAATAGGAAGATCATGAAACGGTGTTGAAAATCATGAAGAGCCTGAAAAGATGTGAAAAATATGAAAAGCTTCAAAAAGTGTCAAAAATATGAGGAGCATGAAACGGTCTGAAAAATAAGAGGAGCATGAAGCTGTGTTCAAAAACATGAAGAGCCTGAAAAGGTGTGAAACATATGAAGAGCTTCAAAAGGTGTGAAAAATATGAGGAGCATGAAACGGTCTGAAAAATAGAAGCAGCATGAAACGGTTTTGAAAAACATGAAGAGCCTGAAGACGTGTGAAAAATATGAAGAGCTTCAAAAGGTGTGAAAAATATGAAGAGCTTCAAAAGGTGTAAAAATATGAGGAGCATGAAACGGTCTGAAAAATAGAAGCGGCATGAAACGGTATTGAAAAACATGAAGAGCCTGAAAACGTGTGAAAAATATGAAGAGCTTCAAAATGTGTGAAAAACATAAAGAGCTTCAAAAGTGACAAAAATGAGATGAGCATGAAACGGTCTGAAAAATAGGAGGAACATGAAGTGGTGGTGAAAAACATGAAGAGCCTGAAAAGGTGTGAAAAATATGAAGAGCTTCAAAATGTTTCAAAAATATGAAGAGCATGAAACGGTCTGAAAATCAGGAGGATCATGAAACGGTGTTCAAAAACATGAAGAGCCTGAAAAGGTGTGAAAAATATGAAGAGCTCGAAAAGTGTCAAAAATATGAGGAGCATGAAACGATCTGAAAAATACGAGGAGCATGAAGCAGTGTTCAAAAACATGAAGAGCCTGAAAAGGTGTGAAAAATATGAAGAGCTTCAAAAGGTGTGAAATATATGAGGAGAATGAAACGGTCTGAAAAATAGGAGGATCATGAAGCGGTTTTCAGAAACATGAAGAGCATGAAAAGGTGTGAAAAATATGAAGAGCTTCAAAAGGTGTCAAAATTGAGATGAGCATGAAACGGTCTGAAAAATAGGAGGAGCATGAAGTGGTGTTGAAAAAAAAGGAGAGACTGAAAAGGTGTGAAATATATGAAGAGCTGCAAAAGGTGTCAAAAATATGAGGAGAATGAAACGGTCTGAAAAATAGGAGGAGCATGAAGCTGTGTCGAAAAACATGAAGAGCCTGAAAAAGTGTGAAAAATATGAAGAGCTCAAAAAGTGTCAAAAATATGATGAGCATGAAACGATCTGAAAAATAGAAGGAGCATGAAACGGTTATCAAAAACATGAAGAGCCTGAAAAGGTGTGGAAAATATGAAGAGCTTCAAAAGCTGTGAAATACATGAGGAGCATGAAACTCTCTGAAAAATAGGAGGAGCATGAAGCGGTGTTCAAAAACATGAAGAGCCTGAAAAGGTGTGAAAAATATGAAGAGCTTGAAAAGGTGTGAAATACATGAGGAGCCTGAAGCGGTCTGAAAAATAGGAGGAGCATGAAACGGTGTTGAAAAACATGAAGAGCCTGAAAAGGTGTGAAAAATAGGAAGAGCTTCACAAGGTGTCTAATATATGAGGAGCATGAAACGGTCTGAAAAATAGGAGGAGCATGAAGTGGTCGTGAAAATCATGAAGTGCCTGAGAAGGTGTGAAATATATGAAGAGCTTCAAAAGATGTGAAAAAATGAGGAGGTTCAAAAGGTGTTAAAAATATGAGGAACATGAAACGGTCTGAAAAATAGGAGGAGCATGAAACCGTCTGAAAAATAGGAGCAGCATGAAACAGTGTTGAAAGACATGAAGAGCTTCAAAAGTGTCAAAAATATGAGGAGCATGAAACGGTCTGAAAAATCAGAGGATCATGAAACGGTCTGAAAAATAGGAGCAGCATGAAACAGTGTTGAAAGACATGAAGAGCTTCAAAAGGTGTCAAAAATATGAGGAGAATGAAACGGTTTGAAAAATAGGAGTAGCATTAAACGGTCTGAAAAATAGAGGCAGCATGGAATGGTGTGGAAAAACATGAAGAACTTCAAAAGTTGTGAAAAAATGAGGAGGTTCAAAAGGTGTCAAAAATATGAGGAGCATGAAATGGTCTGAAAAATAGGAGGGGCTTGAAACGGTGTTCCAAAACATGAAGAGCATGAAAAGATGTGAAAAATATGAACAGCTTCAAAAGCTGTGAAAAATACGAGGAGCATGAAACAGTTTGAAAAATAGGAGAAGCATGAAACAGTGTTGAAAACATGAAGAGCATGACAAGTGTGAAAAATATAAAGAGCATTAAAAGGTGTCAAAAATATTAGGAGCATGAAATGGTCTGAAAAAAAGGAGGAGCATGAAGGGGTGTTGAAAACATGAAAAGCCTGAAAATGTGTGAAAAATATGAAGAGCTTCCAAAGGTGTGAAAAATATGAATAGCTTCGAAATGTGTCAATAATGAGAGGAGCATGAAACGGTGTGAAAAATAGGAGGAGCATGAAGCGGTGTGCAAAAACATGAAGAGCCTGAAAAGGTGTGAAAAATATGAAGAGCTTCAAACTGTGTCAAAAATATGAGGAGCATGAAACGGTCTGAAACATAGGAGGAGCATGAGGCGGTGTTGAAAAACATGAAGAGCCTGAAAACGTGTGAAAAATATGAAGAGCTTGAAAAGGTGTGAAATACATGAGGAGCCTGAAGCGGTCTGAAAAATAGGAGGAGCATGAAACGGTGTTGAAAAACATGAAGAGCCTGAAAAGGTGTGAAAAATAGGAAGAGCTTCACAAGGTGTCTAATATATGAGGAGCATGAAACGGTCTGAAAAATAGGAGGAGCATGAAACGGTGTTGAAAACATGAAGAGCCTGAAAAGGTGTGAAAAATATGAAGAGCTTCAAAAGATGTCAAAAATATGAGGAGCATGAAGCGGTCCGACAAATAGGATGAGCATGAAGCGGTGTTGAAAACATTAAGAGCCTGAAGAGGTGGGAAATATATAAAGAGCTTGTAAAGGTGTCAAAAATAGTGGGAGCATGAAACGGTGTGAAAAATAGGAGAAGCATGAAGTGATGTTGAGAGACCTGAAGAGTATGAAAAGGTGTGAAAAATATGAAGAGCTACAAAAGATGTGAAATATATGAGGAGCATGAAATGATCTGAAAAATAGGAGGAGCATGAAACGGTGTTGAAAAACATGAAGAGCTTGAAAACGTGTGAAAATAATGAAGACCTTCAAAATGTGTCAAAAAAAAAGGAGGAGCATGAAATGGTGTTCAAAAACATGAAGAGCCTGAAAAGGTGTGAAAAATATGAAGAGGTTCAAAAGGAGTCAAAAATATGAGGAGCATGAAAAGGTCTAAAAAATAGGAGGAGCATGAAGCGGTGTTGAAAAACATGAAGAGCCTGAAAAGGTATGAAAAATATGAAGAGCTTGAAAAGGTGTCAAAAATATGAGGAGCATGAAATGATCTGAAAAATAGGAGGAATATGAAAAGGTCTGAAAAATAGGAGGAGCATGAAGCGGTGTTCAAAAACATGAAGAGCCTGAAAAGTTGTGAAAAATTTGAAGAGCTTCAAAAGGTGTCAAAAATATGAGGAGCATGAAATGATCTGAAAAATAGGAGGAATATGAAAAGGTCTGAAAAATAGGAGGAGCATGAAGCGGTTTGAAAAACATGAAGAGCCTGAAAAAGTGTGAAAAATATGAAGAGCTTCAAAAAGGTGTCAAATATATAGAGGGTGAAACGTTCTGAAAAATATGAGGAGCAAGAAACTGTTTTCAAAAACATGAAGAGCCTCAAAAGGTGTGAAAAATTTGAAGAGCTTCAAACTGTGTCAAAAATATGAGGAGCATGAAACGGTCTGAAACATAGGAGGAGCATGAAGTGTTGTTGAAAAACATGAAGAGCCTGAAAAAGGTGTGAAACATATGAGGAGCATGATACGGTCTGATAAATAGGAGGAGCGTGAAGCGGTGTTAAAAAATATGAAGAGCATGAAAACGTGTGAAAAATATGAAGAGCTTCAAAAGGTGTCAAAAATATAAGGAGCATGAAACGGTCTGAAAAATAGGAGGAGCATGAAGCGTTGTTGAAAAACATGAAGAGCCTGAAAAGGTGTGAAAAATATGAAGTGCTTCAAAACGTGTCAAAAACATGAGGAGCATGAAAAGGTCTGAAAAAAAGGAGGAGCATGAAGCGGTGTTCAAAAAAATGAAGAGCCTGGAGAAGTGTGAAAAATATGAAGAGCTTCAAAAAGTGTCAAAAATATGAGGAGCATTAAACGGTCTGAAAAATAGGAGAAGCATGAAGTGGTGTTGAAAAATATGAAGAGCCTGAAAAGGTATGAAAAATATGAAGAGCTTCAAAGGTGTCAAAATTATGAGGAGCATGAAACGCTCTGAAAAAGAGGAGGAGCAGCAAGCGATGTTGAAAAACATGAAGAGAGTGAAAAGGTGTGAAAAATATGAAGAGCTTCCAAAGGTGTCAAAAATATGAGGAACATGAAACGGTCTGAAAAATACGAGGAGCATGAAGCGGTGTTGAAAAACATGAAGAGCCTGAAAAGGTGTGACAAATAGGAAGAGCTTCAAAAGGCGTCAAAAATATGAGGAGCATGAAACGGTCTGAAAAATAGGAGAAGCATGAAACGGTCTGAAAAATAGGAGGAGCATGAAGCGGTGTGAAAAACATGAAGAGCCTAAAAAAGTGTGAAATATACAAAGAGCCTCAAAGGTGTCAAAAATATGAGGAGTAAGAAACGGTCTGAAAAATAGAAGGAGCTTGAAGCGGTGATGAAAAACATGAAGAGCCTGAAAACGTGTGATAAAATATGAAGAGGTTCAAAGGTGTCAAATATATGAGGACCATGAAACGGTCGCAAAAATAGGAGGAGCATGAAGTGGTGTTGAAAAACATGAAGAGCCTGAAAAGGTGTGAAAAATATGAGAGCTTCAAAAGGTGTCAATAATAAGAGGTGAATGAAACAGTCTGAAAAATAGGAGGAGCATGAAACTGTCTGAAAAATAGGAGAAGCATGAAGCGGTGTTGAAAAACATGAAGTTCCTGAAAAGCTGTGAAAATAAGACAAGCTTCAAAAGGTGTGAAAAATATGAGGAGCATGAAACGGTATGAAAAATACGAGGAGCATGAAGCGGTGTTGAAATACATGAAGACCCTGAAAAGGTGTGAAAAATATGAAGAGCTTCTAAAGGTGTCAAAAATATGAGGAGCATGAAACGGTCTGAAAAATAGGAGAAGCAAGAAACGGTTTTAACAAACATGAAAAGCGTTAAAAGGTGTGAAATATATGAAGAGCTTCAAAAGGTGTCAAAAATATGAGGAGCATGAAACGGTCTGAAAAATAGGAGGCGCATGAAACGGAGTTCAAAAACATGAAGAGCCTGAAAATGTGTGAAAAATATGAGGAACTTCAAAAGGTGTCAAAAATATGAGGAGCATGAAACACTCTGAAAAATAGGAGGAGCATGAAGTGGTGTTGAAAAACATGAAGAGCCTGAAAAGGTGTGAAATATATGAAGAGCTTCAAAAGGTGTCAAAAATATGAGGAGCATGAAAAGGTCTGAAAAATAGGAGGAGCATGAAGCGGTGTTGAAAAACATGAAGAGCATGAAAAGCTGTGAAGAATATGAAGAGCTTCAAAACGTGTCAAAAATGTGAGGAGCATGAATCGGTCTGAAAAATAGAAGGAGCATGAAGTGGTGTTGAAAAACAAGAAGATCTGAAAAGGAGTGAAAAATATGAAGAGCTTCATAAGGTCTCAAAAATATGAGGAGCATGAAATGGTCTGAAAAATAGGAGGAGCAAGAAACGGTTTTAACAAACATGAAGAGCGGGAAAAGGTGTGAAAAATATGAAGAGCTTCAAAAGGTGTCAAAAATATGAGGAGCATGAAACAGGCTGAAAAATAGGAGGAGCATGAAGCGGTGTCGAAAAACATGAAGAGCATGAAGAGTTGTGAAAAATAGGAAGAACTTCAAAAGGTGTCAAAAATATGAGGAGCATGAACGGTATGAAAAATAGGAGGATCATGAAGCCGTTTTGAAAAACATGAAGAGCCTGAAAACGTGTGAAAATTATGAAGAGCTTCAAAAGGTGTGAAATATATGAAGAGCTTCAAAAGGTGTCAAAAATGAGATGAGCATGAAATGGTCTGAAAGATAGGAGGGGCATGAAGCGGTGTTGAAAAACACGAAGAGCCTGAAGAGGTGTGAGAAATATGAAGATCTTCAAAATGTGTCAAAAATATGAGGAGCATGAAACGGTCTGAAAAATAGGAGGACCAAGAAGTGACGTTTAAAAACATGAAGAGCCTGAAAAGGTGTGAAAAATATGAAGAGCATCAAAAGATGTGAAAAATATGAGGAGCATGAACCAGTCTGAAAAATAGGAGGAGCATGAAACGGTTTTGAAAAGCATGAAGAGTCTGAAAAGGTGTGAAAAATATGAAGAGCTTCATAAGGTGTCAAAATATTAGGAGCATGAAACTGTCTGAAAAATAGGAGGAGCATGATGTGGTGTTGAAAAATGTGTAGAGCCTAAAAAGGTGTGAAAAATATGAAGAGATTCAAAAGGTGTCAAAAATATGAGGAGCATGAAACAGGCTGTAAAATAGGAGGTGCATGAAGCGGTGTCGAAAAATATGAAGAGCATGAAGAGTTGTGAAAAATAGGAAGAACTTCAAAAGGTGTCAAAAATATGAGGAGCATGAACGGTATGAAAAATAGGAGGATCATGAAGCGGTGTTGAAAAACATGAAGAGCATGAAAATTTGTGAAAAATATGAAGACCTTCAAAACGTGTCAAAAATAGGATGAGCATGAAACGGTCTGAAAAATAGGAGGAGCATGAAGCGGTGTTGAAAAACATGAAGAGCCTGAAAAGGTGTGAAAAATATGAAGAGCTGCAAAAGGTGTCAAAAATATGAGGAGCATGAACGGTCTGGAAAATAGGAGGAACATGAAGCGGTCTTGAAGACCATGAAGAGCCTGAAAAGGTGTGAAAATTAAGAAGAGCTTCAAAATGTTTCAAAATTATGAGGAGAATGAACGGTCTGAAACATAGGAGGAGCAAGAAGCGGTGTTGAAAAACATGAAGAGCCTGAAAACGTGTGAAAAATATAACAGCTTCAAAAGGTGTGAAAAATATGAAGAGCTTCAAAAGGTGTGAAAAATATGAAGAGCTTCAAACGGTGTCAAAAATGAGATGAGCATGAAATGGCCTAAAAAATAGGAGGAGCATGAAGTGTTCGTGAAAAACATGAAGAGCCTGAAAAAGTGTGAAGTATATGAAGAGATACAAAAGGTGTCAAAACTATGAGGAGCATGAAACGGTCTGAAAAATAGAAGGAGAATTAAGCGGTGTTGAAAAACATGAAGAGCCTGAAAAGGTGTGCAAAATATGAAGAGCTTCAAAAGGTGTGAAAAATATGAGGAGCATGAGACGGTTTGAAAAATAGGAGGAGCATGAAGCGGTGTACAGAAACATGAAGAGCCTGAAAAGGTGTGAAAAATATGAAGAGCTTCAAAAGCTGTCAGGTATATGAGGAGCATGAAACGGTATGAAAAATAGGAGGAGCATGAAACGGTCTGAAAAATAGGAGGAGCATGAAGTGGAGCTGAAAAACATGAAGTGCCTGAAAAGGTATGAAAAATATGAAGAGCTTCAAAAGGTGTAAAAATGAGATGAGCATGAAACGGTCTGAAAAATAGGAGGAGCATGAACTGGTGCTGAAAAACATGAAGAGCCTGAAAAGGTGTGAAAAATATGAAGAGCTTCAAAAGCTGTCAAAAATGAGATGAGCATGAAACGGTCTGAAAAAAAGGAGGAGCATGAAGCGTTGTTGAAAATCTTGAAGAGCAAGAAAAGGTGTGAAAAATATGAAGAGCTTCAAAAGGTTTCAAAAATATGAGGATCATGAAACGGTCTGAAAAATAGGAGCAACATGAACGGTCTGAAAAATAAGAGGAGCATGAAATGGTGTTGAAAAACAGGAAGAGCCTGAAAATGTGAGAAAAATATGAAGAGCTTCAAAAGGTGTGAAAAATATGAAGAGCTTCAAAAGGTGTGAAAAATATGAAGAGCTTCAAACGGTGTCAAAAATGAGATGAGCATGAAATGGCCTAAAAAATAGGAGGAGCATGAAGTGTTCGTGAAAAACATGAAGAGCCTGAAAAAGTGTGAAATATATGAAGAGATACAAAAGGTGTCAAAATTATGAGGAGCATGAAACGGTCTGAAAAATAGAAGGAGAATTAAGCGGTGTTGAAAAACATGAAGAGCCTGAAAAGGTGTGCAAAATATGAAGAGCTTCAAAAGGTGTGAAAAATATGAGGAGCATGAGACGGTTTGAAAAATAGGAGGAGCATGAAGCGGTGTACAGAAACATGAAGAGCCTGAAATCGTGTGAAAAATATGAAGAGCTTCAAAAGCTGTCAGGTATATGAGGAGCATGAAACGGTATGAAAAATAGGAGGAGCATGAAACGGTCTGAAAAATAGGAGGAGCATGAAGTGGAGCTGAAAAACATGAAGTGCCTGAAAAGGTATGAAATATATGAAGAGCTTCAAAAGGTGTAAAAATGAGATGAGCATGAAACGGTCTGAAAAATAGGAGGAGCATGAACTGGTGCTGAAAAACATGAAGAGCCTGAAAAGGTGTGAAAAATATGAAGAGCTTCAAAAGCTGTCAAAAATGAGATGAGCATGAAACGGTCTGAAAAAAAGGAGGAGCATGAAGCGTTGTTGAAAATCTTGAAGAGCAAGAAAAGGTGTGAAAAATATGAAGAGCTTCAAAAGGTTTCAAAAATATGAGGATCATTAAACGGTCTGAAAAATAGGAGCAACATGAACGGTCTGAAAAATAAGAGGAGCATGAAATGGTGTTGAAAAACAGGAAGAGCCTGAAAATGTGAGAAAATTATGAAGAGCTTCAAAAGGTGTGAAAAATATGAAGAGCTTCAAAAGGTGTGAAAAATATGAAGAGCTTCAAACGGTGTCAAAAATGAGATGAGCATAAAATGGCCTAAAAAATAGGAGGAGCATGAAGTGTTCATGAAAAACATGAAGAGCCTGAAAAAGTGTAAAATATATGAAGAGATACAAAAGGTGTCAAAACTATGAGGAGCATGAAACGGTCTGAAAAATAGAAGGAGAATTAAGCGGTGTTGAAAAACATGAAGAGCCTGAAAAGGTGTGCAAAATATGAAGAGCTTCAAAAGGTGTGAAAAATATGAGGAGCATGAGACGGTTTGAAAAATAGGAGGAGCATGAAGCGGTGTACAGAAACATGAAGAGCCTGAAAAGGTGTGAAAAATATGAAGAGCTTCAAAAGCTGTCAGGTATATGAGGAGCATGAAACGGTATGAAAAATAGGAGGAGCATGAAACGGTCTGAAAAATAGGAGGAGCATGAAGTGGAGCTGAAAAACATGAAGTGCCTGAAAAGGTATGAAAAATATGAAGAGCTTCAAAAGGTGTAAAAATGAGATGAGCATGAAACGGTCTGAAAAATAGGAGGAGCATGAACTGGTGCTGAAAAACATGAAGAGCCTGAAAAGGTGTGAAAAATATGAAGAGCTTCAAAAGCTGTCAAAAATGAGATGAGCATGAAACGGTCTGAAAAAAAGGAGGAGCATGAAGCGTTGTTGAAAATCTTGAAGAGCAAGAAAAGGTGTGAAAAATATGAAGAGCTTCAAAAGGTTTCAAAAATATGAGGATCATGAAACGGTCTGAAAAATAGGAGCAACATGAACGGTCTGAAAAATAAGAGGAGCATGAAATGGTGTTGAAAAACAGGAAGAGCCTGAAAATGTGAGAAAAATATGAAGAGCTTCAAAAGGTTTCAAAAATATGAGGAGCATGAAAATTTCTGAAAAAGAGGAGGAGCATGAACCGGTGTTGAAAAACATGAAGAGCCTGAAAAGGTGTGAAATATATGAAAAGGTTTAAAAGGTGTGAAAAATATTAGGAGCATGAAACTTTCTGAAAAATTGGAGGAGCATGAAACCGTGTTCAAAAACATGAAGAGCCTGAAAAGGAGTGAAAATATGAAAAGCCTTAAAAAATGTCAAAAATTTGAGGTGTATTAAACGGTCTGAAAAATAGCAGGAGCATGAAGTGGTGTTGAAAAACATGAAGAGCCTGAAAAGGTGTGAAAAATATGAAGAGCTTTAAAAGGTGTGAAAAATATGACAAGCATGAAACGGTCTGAAAAATAGGAGGAGCATGAAGCGGTGTTCAAAAACATGAAGAGCCTGAAAAGGTGTGAAAAGTATGAACAGCTTCAAAATGTGTCAAATATATGAGGAGAAAGAAATGGTCTGAAAAAAAGGAAGAGCATGAAGTGGTGTTCAAAAACATGAAGAGCCTGAAAAGGTGTGAAAAATATGAAGAGCTTCAAAAGCTGTCAAATATATGAGGAGCACGAAACGGTCTGAAAAAAAGCAGGAGCATGAAGCGTTGTTGAAAATCTTGAAGAGCTTGAAAAGGTGTGAAAAATATGAAGAGCTTCAAAAGGTTTCAAAAATATGAGGATCATGAAACGGTCTGAAAAATAGGAGGAGCATGAAACGGTCTGAAAAATAAGAGGAGCATGAAATGGTGTTGAAAAACAGGAAGAGCCTGAAAATGTGAGAAAAATATGAAGAGCTTCAAAAGGTTTCAAAAATATGAGGAGCATGAAACTTTCTGAAAAATAGAAGGAGCATGAACCGGTGTTGAAAAACATGAAGAGCCTGAAAAGGTGTGAAAAATATAAAGAGATTCAAAACGTGTCAAAAATATGAGGAGCATGAAACGGTCGGAAAAATAGGAGGAGCAAGAAGTGGTGTTGAAAAACATGAAGAGCCTGAAAATGTGTGAAAAATATGAAGAGTTTCAAAAGGTGTGAAAAATATGAAGAGCTTCAAAAGGTGTAAGAAATGAGATGAGCATGTAACGGTCTGAAAAATAGGAGGAGCATGAACTGGTGCTGAAAAACATGAAGAGCCTGAAAAGGTTTGAAAAATATGAAGAGCTTCAAAAGGTGTGAAAAATATGAGGAGCATGAAACGGTCTGAAAAATAGGAGGAGCATGAAGTGGAGCTGAAAAACATGAAGAGCCTGAAAAGGTGTGCAAAATATGAAGAGCTTCAAAAGGTGTAAAAAATGAAATGAGAATGAAACGGTCTCAAAAATAGGAGGAGCATGAACTGGTGCTGAAAAACATGAAGAGCCTGAAAAGGTGTGCAAAATATGAAGAGCTTCAAAAGGTGTAAAAAATGAAATGAGCATGAAACGGTCTGAAAAATAGGAGGAGCATGAACTGGTGTTGAAAAACATGAAGAGCCTGAACAGGTGTGCAAAATATGAAGAGCTTCAAAAGGTGTAAAAAATGAGAGCAGCATGAAACGGTCTGAAAAATAGGAGGAGCATGAAGTGGAGCTGAAAAACATGAAGATCCTGAAAAGGTGTGCAAAATATGAAGAGCTTCAAAAGGTGTCAAGAATATGTGGAGCAGGAAACGGTCTGAAAAATAGGAGGAGCATGAACTGGTGCTGAAAAACATGAAAGCCTGAAAAGGTTTGAAAAATATGAAGAGCTTCAAAAGGTGTGAAAAATATGAGGAGCATGAAGCAGTGTAGAAAACCATGAAGAGCCTGAAAAAGTGTGAAAAATATGAAGAGCTTCAAAAGTAGGCAAAAATATGAAGAGTATGAAACAGTCAAAAAAATAGGAGGAGCATGAAACTGTGTTCAAAAACATGAAGAGTCTGAAAAGGTGTGAAATATATGAAGAGTTTCAAAAGGTGTCAAAAATATGAAGAGCATGAAACGGTCTGAAAAATAGGAGGAGCATGAAGTGGCGTTGAAAAACATGAAGAGCCTGAAAAGGTGTGAAAAATATGAAGAGCTTCAAAAGGTGTCAAAAATATGAAGAGCATGATATGGTCTGAAAAATATGAGGAGCATGAAACGGTGTTCAAAAACATGAACAGCCTGAAAAGGTGTGGAAAATATGAAGAGCTTCAAAAGGTGTCAAAAATATGAAGAGCATGAAACTGTCTGAAAAATAGGAGGAGCATGAAACG
Source organism: Dama dama (assembly GCF_033118175.1). Lineage (NCBI taxonomy): Eukaryota > Metazoa > Chordata > Mammalia > Artiodactyla > Cervidae > Dama > Dama dama. The sequence continues at coordinate 3,148,747 of NW_026870927.1, forward strand.
GTCTGAAAAATAGGAGGAGCATGAAGCGGCGTTGAAAAAGATGAAGAGCCTGAAAACGTGTGAAAAATATGAAGAGCTTCAAAAGGTGTCAAAGTATGAGGAGCAGTAAACGGTTTGAAAAATAGGAGGAGCATGAAGCAGTGCTGAAAAACATGAAGATCATGGAAAGGTGTGAATAATATAAAGAGCGTCAAAAGGTGTAAAAAATATGAGGAGCACGAAACGGTCAGTAAAATAGGAGGAGCCTGCAAAGTGTTGAAAATCATGAAGAGCCTGAAAAGGTGTGAAGAATAAGAAGAGCTGCAAAAGGCGTCAAAATTATGAGGAGCATGAAACTGTCTGAAAATTAGAAGAAGCATGAAACGGTGTTGAAAAATATGAAGACCATGAAAGGGTGTGAAAAACATGAAGAGCTTAAAAAGGTGTCAAAAATATGAGGAGCATTAAACGGTCAAAAAATAGGAGGAGCATGAGACGTTGATGATAAGCCTGAAGAGCATGAAAAGGTGTTAAAAATATGAAGAGCTTAAAAAGGTGTCAAAAATATGAGGAGCAAGAAACGGTGTTGAAACACATGAAGAGTCTGAAAAAGAGTGAAAAATATGAAGAGTTTCAAAAGGTGTCAAAAATATGAGGACCATAAAACAATCTGAAAAATATGAGAAGCCTGAAACGGTCTGAAACATAGGAGGAGCATGAAACGGTTTTGAAAAATATGAAGAGCATGGAAAGGTGTGAAAAATATGAAGAGCTTCAAAAGGTGACAAAAAATGAGGAGCCAGAAACGGTCTGAAAAATAGGAGGAGCATGAAACGGTGTTGAAAAACATGAAGAGCTTGAAAAGGTGTGAAATATATGAAGAGCTTCAAAAGGTGTCAAAAAATGAGGAGCATGAAACGGTCTGAAAAACAGGAGGAGCATGAAGCGGTGTTCAAAAACATGAAGAGCATGGAAAGGTCTGAATAATATATAGAGCGTCAAAAGGTGTAAAAAATATGAGGAGCATGAAACGGTCTGAAAAATAGGAGAAGAATGAAGTGGTGATCAAAAACATGAAGAGCCTGAAAAGGTGTGAAAAATATGAACAGCTTCAAAAGGTGTCAGAAATATGAGGAGCATGAAACGGTCTGAAAAATAGGAGGAGCATGAAATGGTGATCAAAAACATGAAGAGCCTGAAAAGGTGTGAAAAATATGAAGAGCTTCAAAAGGTGTGAAATACATGAGGAGCATGAAACTCTCTGAAAAATAGCAGGAGCATGAAGTGGTGTTCAAAAACATGAAGAGCCTGAAAAGTTGTGAAAATATGAAGAGCTTCAAAAATATGAAAAATATGAAGAGCTTCAAAGGGTGAGATAAATATGAAGAGCTTCAAAAGGTGTCAAAAATATTAGGAGCATGAAACGGTCTGAAAAATAGGCGGAGCATGAAGCGATGTTGAAAAACATGAAGAGCCTGAAAAGGTGTGAAAAATACGAAGAGCTTCAAAAGGTGTGAAAAATATGAGGAGCATGATACATTTTAAAAATAGGAGGAGCATGAAGCGGTGTTGAAAAACATGAAGAGCCTGAAAACGTGTGAAAATATGAAGAGCTTCAAAAATATGAAAAATATGAAGAGGTTCAAAGGGTGAGAAAAATATGAAGAGCTTCAAAATGTGTCAAAAATATGAGGAGCATGAAACGTTCTGAAAAATAGGAGGAGCATGAAGCGGTGTTGAAATACATGGAGAGCCTGAAAACGTGTGAAAAATATGAAGAGCTTCAAAAGGTGTGAAAAATATGAAGAGCTTCAAAAGGTGTGAAATACTTGAGGAGCATGAAACGGGTTGAAAAATAGGAGAAGCATGAAGTGGTGTGGAAAAATATGAAGAGCGTGAAAAGGTGTGAAAAATATGAAGAGCTTCAAAAGGTGTGAAATACATGAGGAGCATGAAACGGGCTGAAAAATTGGAGAAGCATGAAGTGGTGTGGAAATATATGAAGAGCGTGACAAGGTGTGAAAAATATGAAGAGCCTCAAAAGGTGTGAAAAATATGAGAAACATGACATGATCTGAAATATTGGAGGAGCATGAAGCGGTGTTGAAGAACATGAAGAGCCTGAAAAGGTGTGAACAATATTAAGAGCTTCAAAAGGTGTCAAAAATATGTGGAGCAAGTAACGGTTTGAAAAATAGGAGGAGCATGAAGCGGTGTTCAAAAACCTGAAGATCCTGAAAAGGTGTGAAAAATACGAAGAGCTTCAAAAGGTGTGAAATACATGAGGAGCATGAAACCGTCTGAAAAATAGGAGGAGCATGAAGCGATGTTCAAAAACATGAAGAGCCTGAAATGGTGTGAAAAATATCAAGAGTTTCAAAAGGTGTGAAAAATATGATGAGCATGAAATGGTCTGAAAAATAGGAGGAGCAAGAAGCGGTGTTCAAAAACATGAAGAGCCTGAAAAGGTGTGAAAGATATGAAGAGTTTCTAAAAGTGTCAAAAATATGAGGAGCATGAAACGGTCTGAAAAATAGAAGCAGCATGAAGCGGTGTTGAAATAGATGAAGAGCCTGAAAACGTGTGAAAAATATGAAGAGATTCAAAAGGTGTGAAAAATATGAAGAGCTTCAAAAGGTGTGAAAAGAATGAAGAGCTTCAAAAGGTGTCAAAAATATGAGGAACATGAAACGGTCTGAAAAATTGGAGGAGCATGAAGCCGTGTTCAAAAACATGAACAGCTTGAAAATGTGTGAAAAATATGAAGAGCCTGAAAAGTTATGAAAAATACGAAGAGCTTCAAAAGGTGTCAAATATATGAGGAGCATGAAACGGTCTGAAAAATAGGAGGATCATAAAGCGGTGTTGAAAAACATGAAGAGCCTGAAAATGGTGTGAAAAATATCAAGAGCTTCAAAAGGTATCAAAAATGAGATGTGCAAGAAAAGGTCTGAAAAATAGGAGGAGCATGAAACGGTGTTCAAAAACATGAAGAGCCTGAAAAGGTGTGAAAAATATGAAGAGCCTCAAAAAATGTCAAAAATATGAGGAATATGAAACGGTCTGAAAAATAGGAAGATCATTAAGCGGTGTTGAAAAACATGAAGAGCCTGAAAATGGTGTGAAAAATATGAAGAGCTTCAAAAGGATCAAAAATGAAATGTGCATGAAACGGTCTGAAAAATATGAGGAGCAAGAAGTGGTTGTGAAAAACATGAAAAGCCTGAAAATGTGTGCAAAATACGAAGAGCTTCAAAAGGTGTGAAATACATGAGGAGCATGAAACGCTCTGAAAAATAGGAGGAGCATGAAAAGATGTTGAAAAACATGAAGAGCCTGAAAACGTGTGAAAATATGAAGATCTTCAAAAGGTGTGAAATATATGAAGAGCTTCAAAAGATATCAAAAATGAGATGAGCATGAAACTGTCTGAAAAATGGGAGGAGCATGAAGTGGTGTTCAAAAAAATGAAGAGCCTGAAAAGGTGTGAAAAATATAACGAGCTTCAAAACGTGTCAAAAATATGAGGAGCATGATACGGTCTGAAAAATAGGAGGAGCAAGAAGCGGTGTTGAAAAACATGAAGAACCTGAAAACGTGTGAAAAATATGAAGAGCTTAAAAAATTGTGAAAATATGAAGAGCTTCAGAACGAGTCAAAAATATGAGGAGCATGAAACGGTCTGAAAAATAGGAGGAGCATGAAGTGGTGTTGAAAAACATGAACAGTATGAAAAGGTGTGAAATATATGAAGAGCTTCAAAAGATGTCAAAAATATGAAGAGCATGAAACGGTATGTAAAATATGAGGAGCTTAAAACGGTGTTCAAAAACAAGAAGAGCCTGAAAAGGTGTGAAAAATAGGAAGAGCTTCAAAAGGTGAGAAGTATATGAGGAGCATGAAACCGACTGAAAAACAGGAGGAGCATGAAGCGGTGTTGAAAAACCTGAAGAGCCTGAAAAGTTGTGAAATATGTAAAGAGCTTCAAAAGGTGTCAAAAATATGAGGAGCATGAAACGGTCTGAAAAATAGGAGGAGCATGAAGCTGTGTTGAAAAACATGAAGAGCCTGAAAAGGTGTGAACAATATTAAGAGCTTCAAAAGGTGTCAAAAATATGTGGATCAAGTAACGGTTTGAAAAATAGGAGGAGCATGAAGCGGTGTTCAAAAACATGAAGATCCTGAAAAGGTGTGAAAAATACGAAGAGCTTCAAAAGGTGTGAAATACATGAGGAGCCTGAAACCGTCTGAAAAATAGCAGGAGCATGAAGCGATGTTCAAAAACATGAAGAGCCTGAAATGGTGTGAAAAATATCAAGAGTTTCAAAAGGTGTGAAAAATATGATGAGCATGAAATGGTTGAAAAATAGGAGGAGCAAGAAGCGGTGTTCAAAAACATGAAGAGCCTGAAAAGGTGTGAAAAAGATGAAGAGCTTCAAAAGCTGTCAAAAATATGAGGAGCATGAAATGGTCTGAAAAATAGGAGGAGAATGAAGCGGTGTTGAAAAACATGAAGAGCCTGAAAAGGTGTGAAAAATATGAAGAGCTTCCAAAATTGTCAAAAATATGAGGAGCATGAAACGGTCTGAAAAATAGGATGAGCATGAAACGGCCTGAAAAAATAGGAGGAGCATGAAACGGTCTGAAAAATAGGAGTTGCAAGAAAAGGTGTAGAAAATCATGAAGAGCCTGAAAAGATGTGACAAATATAAAGAGCTTCAAAAGGTGTCAATATAAGAGGTGCATGAAACAGTCTGAAAAATATGATGAGCATGAAATGGTCTGAAAAATTGGAGGAGCATGAAGCGGTGTAGAAAAACATGAAGAGCCTGAAAAGGTGTGACAAATATAAAGAGCTTCAAAAGGTGTGAAAAATATGAGGAGCATGAAACGGTCTTAAAAATAGGGGAGCATGAAAAGGTGTGAAAAAAAGGAAGAGCTTAAAAAGGTGTCAAAAATATGAGGAACAAGAAACGGTCTGAAAAATAGAAGGAGCATGAAGTGGTGTTTAATAACATGAAGAGCCTGAAAAGGTGTGAAAAATATGAAGATCTTCAAAAGGTGTGAAAAATATTAAGAGCATGAAACGATCTGAAAAATAGGAAGAGCATAAAGCGGTGTTCAAAAACATGAAGAGCCTGAAAAGGTGTAAAAAAATATGAAGAGCTTCAAAAGGTGTCAAAAATATGAGCAGCATGAAACGGTCTCAAAAACAGGAGGAGCATGAAGCGGTGTTCAAAAATATGGAGAGCCTGAAAAGGTATGAAAAATATGAAGAGCTTCAGAAGATGTCAAAAATATGAGGAGCATGAAACGGTTGAAAAATAGGAGGAGCATGAAACGGTGTTCAAAAACATGAAGAGCCTGAGAAGGTGTGAAAAATATGAAGAGTTTCAAAAAGTGTCAAAAATATGAGGAGCATGAACAGTCTGAAACATAGTAGGAGCATGAAGCGGTGGTGAAAAACATGAAGAGCCGGAAAAGGTGTGAAAAATATGAAGAGCCTGAAAAGGTGTGAAAAATATGTAGAGCTTTAAAAGGTGTCAAAAATATGAGGAGCATGAAACAGTCTGAAAAATAGTAGGAGCATGAAGTGGTGGTGAAAAACATGAAGAGCCGGAAAAGGTCTGAAAAATATGAAGAGCTTCAAAAGGTGTCAAAAATATGAGGAGCATGTAACGGTCTGAATAATAGGAGGAGCATGAAGCGGTGTTCATAAACATGGAGACCCTGAAAAGGTGTGAAAAATATGAAGAACTTCAAAAGTTGTGAAAAATATGAAGAGCTTCAAAATGTGTCAAAAAGAGATGAGCATGAAACGGTCTGAAAATAGGAGGAGCATTAAGTGGTTTTGAAAAACCTGAAGAGACTGAAAAGGTGTGAGAAATATGAAGAGTTTCAAAAGGTGTGAAAAATATGAAGAGCTTCAAAAGGTGTCAAAAATATGAGCAGCATGAAACGGTCTCAAAAACAGGAGGAGCATGAAGCGGTGTTCAAAAATATGGAGAGCCTGAAAAGGTATGAAAAATATGAAGAGCTTCAGAAGATGTCAAAAATATGAGGAGCATGAAACGGTTGAAAAATAGGAGGAGCATGAAACGGTGTTCAAAAACATGAAGAGCCTGAGAAGGTGTGAAAAATATGAAGAGTTTCAAAAAGTGTCAAAAATATGAGGAGCATGAACAGTCTGAAACATAGTAGGAGCATGAAGCGGTGGTGAAAAACATGAAGAGCCGGAAAAGGTGTGAAAAATATGAAGAGCCTGAAAAGGTGTGAAAAATATGTAGAGCTTTAAAAGGTGTCAAAAATATGAGGAGCATGAAACAGTCTGAAAAATAGTAGGAGCATGAAGTGGTGGTGAAAAACATGAAGAGCCGGAAAAGGTCTGAAAAATATGAAGAGCTTCAAAAGGTGTCAAAAATATGAGGAGCATGTAACGGTCTGAATAATAGGAGGAGCATGAAGCGGTGTTCATAAACATGGAGACCCTGAAAAGGTGTGAAAAATATGAAGAACTTCAAAAGTTGTGAAAAATATGAAGAGCTTCAAAATGTGTCAAAAAGAGATGAGCATGAAACGGTCTGAAAATAGGAGGAGCATTAAGTGGTTTTGAAAAACCTGAAGAGACTGAAAAGGTGTGAGAAATATGAAGAGTTTCAAAAGGTATCAAAAATATGAGGAGCATGATACGGTCTGAAAAATAGGAGGAGCAAGAAGCGGTGTTGAAAAACATGAAGAACCTGAAAACGTGTGAAAAATATGAAGAGCTTAAAAAATTGTGAAAATATGAATAGCTTCAAAACGAGTCAAAAATATGAGGAGCATGAAACGGTCTGAAAAATAGGAGGAGCATGAAGTGGTGTTGAAAAACATGTACAGTATGAAAAGGTGTGAAATATATGAAGAGCTTCAAAAGATGTCAAAAATATGAAGAGCATGAAACGGTATGTAAAATATGCGAAGCATAAAACGGTGTTCAAAAACAAGAAGAGCCTGAAAAGGTGTGAAAAATATGAAGAGCTTCCAAAATTGTCAAAAATATGAGGAGCATGAAACGGTCTGAAAAATAGGATGAGCATGAAACGGTCTGAAAAATAGGAGGAGCATGAAACGGTCTGAAAAATAGGAGGAGCATGAAGCGGTGTTCATAAACATGGAGACCCTGAAAAGGTGTGAAAAATATGAAGAGCATCAAAAGGTGTCAAAAAAATGTGGATCGTGAAACGGTCTGAAAAATAGGAGGAGAACGAAATCGTGTTAAAAAGCATGAAGAGCCTGAAAAGGTGTGAAAAATATGAAGAACTTCAAAAAGTGTGAAAAATATGAAGAGCTTCAAAATGTGCAAAAAGAGATGAGCATGAAACGGTCTGCAAAATAGGAGGAGCATGAAGTGGTGTTAAAAAGCATGAAGAGCCTGAAAAGGTGTGAAATATATGAACACCTTCAAAACGTGTGAAAAATATGAGGAGCTTCAAAAAGTGTCAAAATTATGAGGAGCATGAAACGGTCTGAAAAATAGGAGGAGCATGAAGCGGTGTTGAAAAATACGAGGAGCATGAAGAGGTGTTGAAAAAAATGAAGAGCCTGAAAAGGTGTGAAAAATATGAAGAGCTTCTAAAGGTGTCAAAAATATGAGGAGCCTGAAACGGTCTAAAAAATAGGAGGGGCATGAAGCGATGTTGAAAAACATGCAGAGCCTGAAAATGTGAGAAAAATATGAAGATCTTCTAAAGGTGTCAAATATATGAGGACAATGAAACGGCCTGAAAAATTGGAGGAGCATGAAGTGGTGTTGAAAAACATGAAGAGCTTGAAAAGGTGTGAAAAATATAAAGAGCTTCAAAAGGTGTCAAAATTATGAGGAGCATGAAACGGTCTGAAAAATAGGAGGAGCATGAAGTGGTGTTGAAACACATGAAGATCCTGAAATGGTGTGAAATATATGAAGGCCTTCAAAATGTGTGAAACATATGAGGAGCTTCAAAAGGTGTCAAAAATATGAGGAGCATGAAATGGTCTGAAAAATCGGAGGAGCATGAAATGGTGTTCAAAAACATGAAGAGCCTGAAAAGGTGTGAAAAATATGAAGAGCTTCAAAAAGGATGAAAAATATGAGGAGCATGAAACTGTCAGAAAAATAGGAGGATCATGAAGCGGTGTTGAAAAACATGAAGAACCTGAAAAGGTGAGAAAAATAGGAAGAGCTTCTAAAGGTGTGAAAAATATGAGGAGCATGAAACGGTCTCAAAATAGGAGGAGCATGAAACGGTCTGAAAAATAGGAGGAGCATGAAGCGGTGATGAAAAAATAGAAGAGCATGAAATGGTTTGAAGAATATGAGGAGCTTCAAAAGGTATCAAAAATAGGAGTAGCATGAAGCCGTGTTGAAAAACATGAAGAGCCTGAAAAGTTGTGAAAAATATGAAGAGCTTCAAAAGGTATCAAAAATAGGAGTAGCATGAAGAGGTGTTCAAAAATATGAAGAGCCTGAAAAGGTGTGAAAAATATGAAGAGCATGAAACGGTCTGAAAAATAGGTGGAGCATGAAGCGGTGTTCAGAAACATGAAGAGCCTGAAAACTGTGAAAAATATGAAGAGCTTCAAAAAGTGTGAAAAATATGAAGAGCTTCAAAAGGTGTGAAAAATATGAGGAGCATGAAACGGTCTGAAAAATAGGAGGAGCATGAAACAGTGTGTAAAAAATGAAGAGCATGAATAGGTGTGAAAATTATGAAGAGCTTTAAAAGGTTTGAAAAATATGACGAGCATGAAATTGTCTGAAAAATTGGAGGAGCATGAAGCGGTGTTGAAATACATGAAGAGCCTGTAAAGGTTTGAAAAATATGAAGAGCTTCAAAAGGTGTGAAAAATATGAAGAGCTTCAAAATGTGTCAAAAATAGGAGGAGCATGACACGGTCTGAAAATAGGAGGAGCATGAAGTGGTGTTGAAAAACATGAAGAGCCTGAAAAGGTGTAAAAAACATGAAGAGCCTAAAAAGGTGTGAAACATACGAAGAGCTTCAAAAGGTGTCAAAAATATGAGGAGCATGAAACGGTCTGATATATAGGAGGTGCATGAAGCGGCGTTCAAAAACATGAAGATCCTGAAAAGGTGTGAAATATATGAACAGGTTCAAAAGGTGTCATAATATGAGGAGCATGAAACAGTCTAAAAATAGGAGGAGGATGAACCGGTGTTGAAAAACATGAAGAGCCTGAAAATGTGTGAAAAATATGAAGAGTTTCAAAAGGTGTCAAAAATATGAGGAGCATGAAACTGTCTGAAATATAACAGGAGCATGAAACGGTTTTGAAGAACATGAAGAGCCTGAAAATGTGTGAAAAATATGAAGAGCTTCAAAGGGTGTCAAAAATATGTCCAGCATGAACGGTCTGAAAAATAGGAGGAGCATGAAGCGTTGTTGAAAATCTAGAAGAGCCTGAAAAGGTGTGAAAAAATGAAGAGCTTCAAAAAGTGTCAAAAATGTGAGGAACATGAAACGATCTGAAAAATAGCAGGAGCATGAAACGGTGTTGAAAAACATGAAGAGCCTGAAAAGAGTGAAATATATGAAGAGCTTCAAAAGGTGTCAAAAATATGAGGAGCATGAAGCGGTCTGAAAAACAGGAGGAGCATGAAGCGGTGTTGAAAAACATGAAGAGCCTGAAAAGGTGTGAAATATATGAAGAGCTTCAAAAGGTGTCAAAAATATGAGGAGCATGAAACGGTCTGAAAAATAGGAGGAGCATAAAACGTTGTTGAAATACATGAAGAGCATGAAAAGGTGTGAAAAATATGAAGGGCTTCAAAAGGTTTCAAAATTATGACGAGCATGAAACGGCCTGAAAAATACGAGGAGCATGAACCAGTCTGAAAAATAGGAGGAGCATGAAACGGTGTTGAAAAACATGAAGTGCCTGTAAAGGTGTGAAAAATATGAAGAGATAAAAAATGTGTCAAAAATATGAGAAGCATGAAACAATCTGAAAAATAGGAGGAGCATGAAATGTTGTTGAAAAACATGAAGAGCATGAAAAGGTGTGAAAAATATGACGGGCTTCAAATGGTTTCAAAAATATGAGGAGCATGAAACGGTCCGAAAAATAGGAGGAGCATGAAACTGTGTTGAAATCATGAAGAGCCTGAAAAGGTGTGAAAAATACGAAGAGCTTCAAAAGGTGTCAAACATATGAGGAACATGAAACGGTCTGAAAAACAGGAGGAGCATGAAGCGGTGTTGAAAAACATGAAGCGTCTAAAAAGGTGTGAAAAGTATGGAGACCATCAAAGGGTGTCAAAATATGAGGAGTGTGAAAATTTGTTGAAAAACATGACAAGCATGAAAAGGTGTGAAAAATATGAAGATCTTCAAAAGGTGTCAAAAATATGAGAAGCATGAAATGGTCTGAAAAATATGAGGAGCATGAAACGGTGTTGAAAATACATGAAGAGCATGAAAAGGTGTGAAAAATATGAAGAGCTTCAAAAGCTTTCAAAAATAGGAGAAGCATGAAACGGTCTGAAAAGTAAGAGGAACATGAAACGGTGTGAAAAAACATGAAGAGTTTCAAAAGGTGTCAAAAATATGAGGAGCATGAAACGGTCTGAAAAATAGGAGAAGCATGAAACGGTCAGAAATATAAGACGAGCATGAAACGTTGTTGAAAAACATGAAGTGCATGAAAAGGTTTGAATAATATGAAGAGCTTCAAAATTTGTCAAAAATATGAGGAGCATGAAACTGTATGAAAAATAGGAGGAGCATGAAAAAGTGTTGAGAAACATGATGAGCATGAAGAGGTGTGAAAAATATGAAGAGCTTCAAAACGTGTCAAATATATGAGGAGCATGAAACTCTCTGAAAAATAGGAGAAGCATGAAAAGTTTTGAAAAACATGAAGCGCATGAAAAGGTGTGAAAAATATGAAGAGCTTCAAAAGGGGTCAAAAATATGAGGAGCATGAAACGGTCTGAAATATATGTGGAGCATGAAACGGTCTGAAAAATATGAGGAGCATGAAACGGTCTGAATAAAAGGAGGAGCATGAAACGATGTTCAAAAACATGAAGAGCGTGAAAATGTGTGAAAAATATGAAGAGCTTCAAAAAGTGTGAAAAATATGAGGAGCATGAAACGGTCTGAAAAATAGGAGAAGAATGAAGAGGAGTTTAAAAACATGAAGAGCCTGAAAAGGTGTGAAATATAGGAAGAACTTCAAAAGCTTTCAAAAATATGAGGAGCATGGAACGGTCTGAAACATAGCAGGAGCATGAAACGGTGTTGAAAAAGATGTAGAGGCAGAAAAGGTGTGAAAAATATGAAGAGCTTCAAAAAGTGTCAAAAATATGAGGAGCATGAAACGGTCTGAAAAATAGGAGGAGCATGAAAAGGTGTTGAAAAATATGAACAGCCGGAAAATGTGTGAAAAATAAGAAGAGCTTCAAAAGGTGTGAAAAATATGAAGAGCTTCAAAAGGTATGAAAAATATGAAGAGCTTCAAAAGGTGTCAAATATATGAGGAGCATGAAACGGTCTGAAAAATAGGAGGAGTATGAAGCGATGTTGAAAAACATGAAGAGTCTGAAAAGGTGTGAAATATATGAAGAGCTTCAAAAGTTGTGAAATATAGGAGGAGCATGAAGCGGTGTTCAAAAACATGAAGAGCCTGAAAAGGTGTGAAATATATGAAGAGCTTCAAATGGTGTCAAAAATATGAGGAGCATGAAGCGGTGTTCAAAAACATGAAGAGTCTGAAAAGGTGTGAAATATATGAAGAGCTTAAAAAGGTGTGAAATATAGGAGGAGCATGAAGCGGTGTTCAGAAACATGAAGAGCTTTAAAATGTGTGAAATATATGAAGAGCTTCTAAAGGTGTCAAAAATAAGAGGAGCATGAAACAGTCTGAAAATAGAAGGAGCATGAAACGGTGTTGAAAAACATGAAGAGCCTAAAAACTTGTGAAAAATATGAAGTGCTTCAAAAGGTGTGAAAAATATAAAGAGCTTCAAAAGGTGTCAAAATATGAGGAGCATGAAACGGTCTGAAAAATAGGAGGAGGATGAAGCGATGTTGAAAAACATGAAGAGTCTGAAAAGGTGTGAAATATATGAAGAGCTTCAAAAGGTGTCAGAAATATGAGGAGCATGAAACGGTCTGAAAAATAGGAGGAGCATGAAACGGTGTTGAAAAACCTGAAGAAAAGGAAAAGGTGAGAAATATATGAAGAGCTTCAAAAGGTGTGAAAAATATGAGGAGCATGAAACGGTCTGAAAAATAGGAGGAGTATTAAACGGTGTTCAAAAACATGAAAAGCCTGAAAATGTGTGAAAAATATTAAGAGCTTCAAAAGGTGTGAAAAATATGAGGAGCATGAAGCGGTGTTCAAAAACATGAAGAGCCTGAAAAGGTGTGAAATATATGAAGAGCTCCAAAAGGTGTCAGAAATATGAGGAGCATGAAACAGTCTGAAAAAAAGGAGGAGCTTGAAATGGTGTTGAAAAACAAGAAGAGCCTGAAATGGTGTGAAAAATATGAAGAGCTTCAACAGGTGTGTAAAATATGAGGAGCATGAAACGTTCTGAAAAATAGGAGGAGCATGAAGCTTTGTTGACAAAAATGAAGAGCCTGAAATGGTGTGAAAAATATGAAGCGCTTCAATAGGTGTCAAAAATTTGAGAAGCATGAAACGGACTGAAAAATAGGAGGAGCGTGAAGCGGTGTTCAAAAACATGAAGAGCCTGAAAAGGTGTGAAAAATATGAAGAGCTTCAATACGTATCAAAAATATGCGGAGGCTGAAACGGTCTCAAAAATAGGAGGAGCATGAAACGGTCTGAAAAATAGGAGGAGCATGAAGCGGTGTTGAAAAACATGAAGAGCCTGAAAAGATGTGAAAAATATTAAGAGCTTCAAAAGGTTTCAAATATATGAGGAGCATGAAAAGGTTTGATAAACAGGAGGAGCGTGAAGCGATGTTCAAAAACATGAAGGGCCTGAAAAGGTGTGAAAAATATAAAGAGCTTCAATAGGTTTCAAAAATATGAGGAGCATGAAAAGGTTTGATAAACAGGAGGAGCGTGAAGTGGTGTTCAAAAACATGAAGAGCTTGAAAAGGTGTGAAATATAAGAAGAGCTTCAAAAGGTGTGAAATATAGGAGGAGCATGAAGTGGTGTTCAGAAACATGAAGAGCCTTAAAAGTTGTGAAATATATGAAGAGCTTCAAAAGGTGTCAAAAATATGAGGAGCATGAAATAGTCTGAAAAATAGGAGGAGCATGAAATGGTGTTGAAAAACATGAAGAGCATGAAAAGATGTGAAAAATATGAAGAGCTTCTAAAGGTGTCAAAAATAAGAGGAGCATGAAACAGTCTGAAAATAGGAGGAGCATGAAACGGTGTTGCAAAGAATGAAGAGCCTGAAAATGTGTGAAAAATATGGAGAGCTTCAAAAGGTGTCAAAAAAATAACAGCATGAAACAGTCTGAAAATACGAGGAGCATGAAACGGTGTTGAAAAGCATGAAGAGCCTGAAAAGGTGTGAAAAACATGAAGAGCTTCAAAGGGTGAAATAATATGAGGAGCATGAAACGGTCTGAAAAATAGGAGGAGCATGAAACGGGTGAAAAACATGAAGAGCCTGAAAATTTGTGAATAATATGAAGAGCTTCAAAAGGTGTCAAATATATGAGGAGCATGAAACGTTTTGAAAAACAGGAGTAGCATGAAGCGGTGTTCAAAAACGTGAAGAGCCTGAGAAGGTGTGAAAAATATGAACAGCTTCAATGGTGTCAAAAATATGAGGAGCATGAAACGGTCTGAAAAATAGGAGCAGCATGAAACGGTGTTGAATAACATGAAGAGCCTGGAATGGTATGAAAAATATGAAGAGCGTCAAAACGTGTCAAAAATTTGAGGAGCATGAAACGGTCTGAAAAATAGGAGCAGCATGAAATGGTGTTCAAAAACATGAAGATCCTGAAAAGGTGTGAAAAATATGAAGAGCTTCAAAAGGTGTGAAATATATGAGGAGCATGAAACGGTCTGAAAAATCGGAGGAGCATGAAGCTGTGCTCAAAAACATGAAGATCCAGAAAAGGTGTGAAAAATATGAAGAGCTTCGAAAGGTGTGACAAATATGAGGAGCATGAAACGGTCTGAAAATTTGGAGGAGTACGAAACGTGCTGAAAACTAGTAGGAGCATGAACCTGGCAGAAAAATAGGAGAATCATGAAGCCGTGTAAAAAAACATGAAGAGCGTGAAAGGTTGTGAAAAATAGGAAGAGCTTCAAAATGTGTGAAAAATATGAGGAGCATGAAACGATCTGAAAATAGGAGGAGCATGAAGCGGTGTTGAAAAACACGAAGAGCCTGAAAAGGTGTGAAAAATATGAAGAGCTTCAATACGTGTCAAAAATATGAGGAGCATGAAATGTTCTGAAAAATAGGAGCATGAAGCGGTGTTGAAAAACATGAAGAGCCTGAAAAGGTGTGAAAAATATGAAGAGCTTCAATACGTATCAAAAATATGCGGAGGCTGAAACGGTCTCAAAAATAGGAGGAGCATGAAACGGTCTGAAAAATAGGAGGAGCATGAAGCGGTGTTGAAAAACATGAAGAGCCTGAAAAGATGTGAAAAATATTAAGAGCTTCAAAAGGTTTCAAATATATGAGGAGCATGAAAAGGTCTGATAAACAGGAGGAGCGTGAAGCGATATTCAAAAACATGAAGGGCCTGAAAAGGTGTGAAAAATATAAAGAGCTTCAATGGGTTTCAAAAATATGAGGAGCATGAAACGGTCTGAAAAATAGGAGGAGCCTGAAGCGGTGTTGAAAAACATGAAGAGCCTGAAAAGGTATGAAAAATATGAAGAGCTTCAAAAGGTGTCAAAAATATGAGGAGCATGAAATGGTCTGAAAAATAGGAGGAGGATGAAGCGATGTTGAAAAACATGAAGAGTCTGAAAAGGTGTGAAATATATGAAGAGCTTCAAAATGTGTCAGAAATATGAGGAGCATGAAACGGTCTGAAAAATAGGAGGAGCATGAAACGGTGTTGAAAAACCTGAAGAACAGGAAAAGGTGAGAAATATATGAAGAGCTTCAAAAGGTGTGAAAAATATGAGCAGCATGAAACGGTCTGAAATATAGGAGGAGCATTAAACGGTGTTCAAAAACATGAAGAGCCTGAAAATGTGTGAAAAATATTAAGAGCTTCAAAAGGTGTGAAAATTATGAGGAGCATGAAGCGGTGTTCAAAAACATGAAGAGCTTGAAAAGGTGTGAAATATATGAAGATCTTCAAAAGGTGTGAAAAATAGGAGGAAAATGAAGCCGTGTTCAAAAACATGAAGAGCCTGAAAAGGTGTGAAATATATGAAGAGCTCCAAAAGGTGTCAGAAATATGAGGAGCATGAAACAGTCTGAAAAAAAGGAGGAGCTTGAAATGGTGTTGAAAAACAAGAAGAGCCTGAAATGGTGTGAAAAATATGAAGAGCTTCAACAGGTGTGTAAAATATGAGGAGCATGAAACGGTCTGAAAAATAGGAGGAGCATGAAGCTTTGTTGACAAAAATGAAGAGCCTGAAATTGTGTGAAAAATATGAAGCGCATCAAAAGGTGTCAAAAATTTGAGAAGCATGAAACGGTCTGAAAAATAGGAGGAGCGTGAAGCGGTGTTCAAAAACATGAAGAGCTTGAAAAGGTGTGAAATATAAGAAGAGCTTCAAAAGGTGTGAAATATAGGAGGAGCATGAAGTGGTGTTCAGAAACATGAAGAGCCTTAAAAGTTGTGAAATATATGAAGAGCTTCAAAAGGTGTCAAAAATATGAGGAGCATGAAATAGTCTGAAAAATAGGAGGAGCATGAAATGGTGTTGAAAAACATGAAGAGCATGAAAAGATGTGAAAAATATGAAGAGCTTCTAAAGGTGTCAAAAATAAGAGGAGCACGAAACAGTCTGAAAATAGGAGGAGCATGAAACGGTGTTGCAAAGCATGAAGAGCCTGAAAATGTGTGAAAAATGTGGAGAGCTTCAAAAGGTGTCAAAAATATAACAGCATGAAACAGTCTGAAAATACGAGGAGCATGAAACGGTGTTGAAAAGCATGAAGAGCCTGAAAAGGTGTGAAAAACATGAAGAGCTTCAAAGGGTGAAATAATATGAGGAGCATGAAACGGTCTGAAAAATAGGAGGAGCATGAAACGGTGTTGAAAAACATGAAGAGCCTGAAAATTTGTGAATAATATGAAGAGCTTCAAAAGGTGTCAAATATATGAGGAGCATGAAACGTTTTGAAAAATAGGAGTAGCATGAAGCGGTGTTCAAAAACGTGAAGAGCCTGAGAAGGTGTGAAAAATATGAACAGCTTCAATGGTGTCAAAAATATGAGGAGCATGAAACGGTCTGAAAAATAGGAGCAGCATGAAACGGTGTTGAATAACATGAAGAGCCTGGAATGGTATGAAAAATATGAAGAGCGTCAAAACGTGTCAAAAATATGAGGAGCATGAAACGGTCTGAAAAATAGGAGCAGCATGAAATGGTGTTCAAAAACATGAAGATCCTGAAAAGGTGTGAAAAATATGAAGAGCTTCAAAAGGTGTGAAATATATGAGGAGCATGAAACGGTCTGAAAAATCGGAGGAGCATGAAGCTGTGCTCAAAAACATGAAGATCCAGAAAAGGTGTGAAAAATATGAAGAGCTTCGAAAGGTGTGACAAATATGAGGAGCATGAAACGGTCTGAAATTTGGAGGAGTACGAAACGTGCTGAAAACTAGTAGGAGCATGAACCTGGCAGAAAAATAGGAGAATCATGAAGCCGTGTAAAAAAACATGAAGAGCGTGAAAGGTTGTGAAAAATAGGAGGAGCTTCAAAATGTGTGAAAAATATGAGGAGCATGAAACGATCTGAAAATAGGAGGAGCATGAAGCGGTGTTGAAAAACATGAAGAGACTGAAAAGGTGTGAAAAATATGAAGAGCTTCAATACGTGTCAAAAATATGAGGAGCATGAAATGTTCTGAAAAATAGGAGCATGAAGCGGTGTTGAAAAACATGAAGAGCCTGAAAAGGTGTGAAAAATATGAAGAGCTTCAATACGTATAAAAAATAAGCGGAGGCTGAAACGGTCTCAAAAATAGGAGGAGCATGAAACGGTCTGAAAAATAGGAGGAGCATGAAGCGGTGTTGAAAAACATGAAGAGCCTGAAAAGATGTGAAAAATATTAAGAGCTTCAAAAGGTTTCAAATATATGAGGAGCATGAAAAGGTCTGATAAACAGGAGGAGCGTGAAGCGATGTTCAAAAACATGAAGGGCGTGAAAAGGTGTGAAAAATATAAAGAGCTTCAATAGGTTTCAAAAATATGAGGAGCATGAAACGGTCTGAAAAATAGGAGGAGCCTGAAGCGGTGTTGAAAAACATGAAGAGCCTGAAAAGGTATGAAAAATATGAAGAGCTTCAAAAGGTGTCAAAAATATGAGGAGCATGAAACGGTCTGAAAAATAGGAGGAGGATGAAGCTTTGTTGACAAAAATGAAGAACATGAAAAGGTGTGAAAAATATGAAGAGCTTCAAAAGGTGTCAAAATTATGAGGAGCATGAAACGGTCTGAAAAATAGGAGGAGGATGAAGCTTTGTTGACAAAAATGAAGAAAATGAAAAGGTGTGAAAAATATGAAGAGCTTCAAAAGGTGTCAAAAATTTGGGAAGCATGAAACGGTCTGAAAAATACGAGGAGCATGAAGCGATGTTGAAAAACCTGAAGAACAGGAAAAGGTGTGAAATAAATGAAGAGCTTCATAACGTGTCAAAAATATGAGGAGCATGAAACGGTCTGAAAAATAGGAGGAGCATGAAGCGGTGTTGAAAAATATGAAGACCCTGAATAGATGTGACAAATATGAAGAGGTTCAAAAGGTGTCAAAAACATGAGGAGCATGAAACGGTCTGAATAAAAGGAGGAGCATGAAGCGGTGTTCAGAAACATGAAGAGCCTTAAAAGGTGTGAAATATATGAAGAGCTTCAAAAGGTGTCAAAAACATGAGGAGCATGAAACGGTCTGAAAAATAGGAGGATCATGAAGCTGTCTGAAAATTATGACGAGCATGAAACAGTCTGAAAAATAGGAGGAGAAAGAAGCGGTGTTGAAATACATGAAGAGCCTGAAAAGGTCTGAAATACATGAAGAGCTTCAAAAGCTGTCAAAATATGAGTAGCATAAAACGGTCTCAAAATATGACGAGCATGAAGCGGTGTTGAAAAAAATGTAGAGCCTGAAAAGGTGTGAAATACATGAAGAGCTTCAAAAGGTGTCAATATATGAGTAGCATAAAACGGTCTCAAAAATATGGGGAGCATGAAGCGGTGTTGAAAATCATGAAGAGCCTGAAAAGGTGTGAATAATATGAAGAGATTCAAAAGGTGTCAAACATATGAGGAGCATGAAACGGTCTGAATAAAAGGAGGAACATGAAACGATGTTCAAAAACATGAAGAGTCTGAAAAAGTGTGAAAAATATGAAGAGCTTCAAAAAGTGTGAAAAATATGAGGAGCATGAAACGATCTGAAAAATAGGTGGAGCAGGAAGCGGTGTTCAAAAACATGAAGAGCCTGACAGGTGTGAAATGTATGAAGAGCTTCAAAAAGTGTGAAAAATATGAAGAGCTTCAAAAAGTGTGAAAAATATGAGGAGCATGAAATAGTCTGAAAAACAGGAGAAGAATGAAGAGGTGTTTAAAAATATGAAGAGCCTGAAAAGGTGTGAAATATATGAAGAACTTCAAAAGGTTTGAAAAATATGAGGAGCATGAAACGGTCTGAAACATAGGAGGAGCATGAAGCAGTGTTCAAAAACATGAAGAGCATGAAAAGCTGTGAAGAAAATGAAGAGTTTCAAAAGTTGACATAAATATGAGGAGAATGAAACAGTCTGAAAAATATGAGGAGCATGAAACGGTGTTGAAAAAGATGAAGAGCCTGAAAAGGTGTGAAAAATATGAAGAGCTTCAAAAAGTGTCAAAAATATGAAGAGAATGAAACGGTCCGAAAAATAGGAGGAGCATGAAAAGGTGTTGAAAAACATGAAGAGGGTGAAAATATGTGTAAAATATAAAGAGCTTCAAAAGGTGTGAAAAATATGAAGAGCTTCAAAAGGTGTGAAAAATATGAAGAGCTTCAAAAGGTGTCAAATATATGAGGAGCATGAAATGGTCTGAAAAATAGGAGGAGTATGAAGCGATGTTGAAAAACATGAAGAGTCTGAAAAGGTGTGAAATATATGAAGAGTTTCAAAAGGTGTGAAATATAGGAGGAGCATGAATCGTTGTTCAAAAACATGAAGAGCCTGAAAAGGTGTGAAATATATTAAGAGCTTCTAAAGGTGTCAAAAATAAGAGGAGCATGAAACAGTCTCAAAATAGGAGGAGCATGAAACGGTGTTGAAAAACATGAACAGCCTTAAAACTTGTGAAAAATATGAAGAGCTTCAAAAGGTGTGAAAAATATGAAGAGCTTCAAAAGGTGTCAAAAATATGAGGAGCATGAAACGGTCTGAAAAATAGGAGGAGGATGAAGCGATGTTGAAAAACATGAAGAGTCTGAAAAGGTGTGAAATATATGAAGAGCTTCAAAATGTGTCAGAAATATGAGGAGCATGAAACGGGCGGAAAAATAGGAGGAGCATGAAACGGTGTTGAAAAACCTGAAGAACAGGAAAAGGTGAGAAATATATGAAGAGCTTCAAAAGGTGTGAAAAATATGAGGAGCATGAAACTGTCTGAAAAATAGGAAGAGCATGAAGCGGTGTTGAATAACATGAAGATCTTGAAAAGGTGTGAACAATATTAGGAGCATAAAACGGTCTCAAAAATATGAGGAGCATGAAGCGGTGTTGAAAATCATGAAGAGCCTGAAAAGGTGTGAATAAAATGAAGAGATTCAAAAGGTGTCAAACATATGAGGGGCATGAAACTGTGTTGAAAAACAAGAAGAGCATGAAAAGGTGTGAAAAATATGAGGAGCATGAAAAGGTCTGAAAAATAGGAGGAGCATGAAATGTTGTTGAAAAGCATGAAGAGCATGAAAAGGTGTGAAAAATATGAAGAGCTTCAAAAGGTGTCAATAATAAGAGGTGCATGAAACAGTCTGAAAAATAGGAGGAGCATGAAACGATCTGAAAAATAGGAGGAGCATGAAACGGTGTTGAAAAACCTGAAGAACAGGAAAAGGTGAGAAATATATGAAGAGCTTCAAAAGGTGTGAAAAATATGAGGAGCATGAAACGGTCTGAAAAATAGGAGGAGCATGAAGCGGTGTTGAAAAATATGAAGACCCTGAATAGATGTGACAAATATGAAGAGGTTCAAAAGGTGTCAAAAATATGAGGAGCATGAAACGGTCTGAATAAAAGGAGGAGCATGAAACGATGTTCAAAAACATGAAGAGCCTGAAAAAATGTGAAAAATATGAAGAGCTTCAAAAAGTGTGAAAAATATGAGGAGCATGAAACGATCTGAAAAATAGGTGGAGCAGGAAGCGGTGTTCAAAAACATGAAGAGCCTGACAGGTGTGAAAAGTATGAAGAGCTTCAAAAAGTGTGAAAAATATGAAGAGCTTCAAAAAGTGTGAAAAATATGAGGAGCATGAAATGGTCTGAAAAACAGGAGAAGAATGAAGAGGTGTTTAAAAATATGAAGAGCCTGAAAAGGTGTGAAATATATGAAGAACTTCAAAAGGTTTGAAAAATATGAGGAGCATGAAATGGTCTGAAAAACAGGAGAAGAATGAAGAGGTGTTCAGAAACATGAAGAGCCTTAAAAGGTGTGAAATATATGAAGAGCTTCAAAAGGTGTCAAAAACATGAGGAGCATGAAACGGTCTGAAAAATAGGAGGATCATGAAACTGTCTGAAAAATATGACGAGCATGAAACAGTCTGAAAAATAGGAGGAGAAAGAAGCGGTGTTGAAATACATGAAGAGCCTGAAAAGGTCTGAAATACATGAAGAGCTTCAAAAGGTGTCAAAATATGAGTAGCATAAAACGGTCTCAAAATATGACGAGCATGAAGCGGTGTTGAAAAAAATGTAGTGCCTGAAAAGGTGTGAAATACATGAAGAGCTTCAAAAGGTGTCAAAATATGAGTAGCATAAAACGGTCTCAAAAATATGGGGAGCATGAAGCGGTGTTGAAAATCATGAAGAGCCTGAAAAGGTGTGAAATATATGAAGAGCTTCAAAAAGTGTGAAATATAGGAGGAGCTTGAAGCGGTGTTCAGAAACATGAAGAGCCTTAAAAGGTGTGAAATATATGAAGAGCTTCAAAAAGTGTGAAAAATATGAGGAGCATGAAACGATCTGAAAAATAGGTGGAGCAGGAAGCGGTGTTCAAAAACATGAAGAGCCTGACAGGTGTGAAATGTATGAAGAGCTTCAAAAAGTGTGAAAAATACGAGGAGCATGAAATGGTCTGAAAAACAGGAGAAGAATGAAGAGGTGTTTAAAAATATGAAGAGCCTGAAAAGGTGTGAAATATATGAAGAACTTCAAAAGGTTTGAAAAATATGAGGAGCATGAAACGGTCTGAAACATAGGAGGAGCATGAAGCAGTGTTCAAAAACATGAAGAGCATGAAAAGGTGTGAAGAAAATGAAGAGTTTCAAAAGTTGACATAAATATGAGGAGAATGAAACAGTCTGAAAAATATGAGGAGAATGAAACGGTGTTGAAAAAGATGAAGAGCCTGAAAAGGTGTGAAAAATATGAAGAGCTTCAAAAAGTGTCAAAAATATGAAGAGAATGAAACGGTCCGAAAAATAGGAGGAGCATGAAAAGGTGTTGAAAAACATGAAGAGGGTGAAAATATGTGTAAAATATAAAGAGCTTCAAAAGGTGTGAAAAATAT
Organism: Dama dama; assembly: GCF_033118175.1. Taxonomy (NCBI): domain Eukaryota; kingdom Metazoa; phylum Chordata; class Mammalia; order Artiodactyla; family Cervidae; genus Dama; species Dama dama. The sequence continues at coordinate 3,170,635 of NW_026870927.1, forward strand.
GAAGAGCTTCAAAAGGTGTGAAAAATATGAAGAGCTTCAAAAGGTGTCAAATATATGAGGAGCATGAAATGGTCTGAAAAATAGGAGGAGTATGAAGCGATGTTGAAAAACATGAAGAGTCTGAAAAGGTGTGAAATATATGAAGAGCTTCAAAAGGTGTGAAATATAGGAGGAGCATGAATCGTTGTTCAAAAACATGAAGAGCCTGAAAAGGTGTGAAATATATTAAGAGCTTCTAAAGGTGTCAAAAATAAGAGGAGCATGAAACAGTCTCAAAATAGGAGGAGCATGAAACGGTGTTGAAAAACATGAACAGCCTTAAAACTTGTGAAAAATATGAAGAGCTTCAAAAGGTGTGAAAAATATGAAGAGCTTCAAAAGGTGTCAAAAATATGAGGAGCATGAAACGGTCTGAAAAATAGGAGGAGGATGAAGCGATGTTGAAAAACATGAAGAGTCTGAAAAGGTGTGAAATATATGAAGAGCTTCAAAATGTGTCAGAAATATGAGGAGCATGAAACGGGCTGAAAAATAGGAGGAGCATGAAACGGTGTTGAAAAACCTGAAGAAGAGGAAAAGGTGAGAAATATATGAAGAGCTTCAAAAGGTGTGAAAAATATGAGGAGCATGAAACTGTCTGAAAAATAGGAAGAGCATGAAGCGGTGTTGAATAACATGAAGATCTTGAAAAGGTGTGAACAATATTAGGAGCATAAAACGGTCTCAAAAATATGAGGAGCATGAAGCGGTGTTGAAAATCATGAAGAGCCTGAAAAGGTGTGAATAAAATGAAGAGATTCAAAAGGTGTCAAACATATGAGGAGCAAGAAACTGTGTTGAAAAACAAGAAGAGCATGAAAAGGTGTGAAAAATATGAGGAGCATGAAAAGGTCTGAAAAATAGGAGGAGCATGAAATGTTGTTGAAAAGCATGAAGAGCATGAAAAGGTGTGAAAAATATGAAGAGCTTCAAAAGGTGTCAATAATAAGAGGTGCATGAAACAGTCTGAAAAATAGGAGGAGCATGAAACGATCTGAAAAATAGGAGGAGCATGAAACGGTGTTGAAAAACCTGAAGAACAGGAAAAGGTGAGAAATATATGAAGAGCTTCAAAAGGTGTGAAAAATATGAGGAGCATGAAACGGTCTGAAAAATAGGAGGAGCATTAAACGGTGTTCAAAAACATGAAGAGCCTGAAAATGTGTGAAAAATATTAAGAGCTTCAAAAGGTGTGAAAAATATGAGGAGCATGAAGCGGTGTTCAAAAACATGAAGAGCTTGAAAAGGTGTGAAATATATGAAGATCTTCAAAAGGTGTGAAAAATAGGAGGAGCATGAAGCCGTGTTCAAAAACATGAAGAGCCTGAAAAGGTGTGAAATATATGAAGAGCTTCAAAAAGTGTCATTAATATGAGGAGCATGAAACAGTCTGAAAAATAGAAGGAGCTTGAAATGGTGTGAAAAACAAGAAGAGCCTGAAATGGTGTGAAAAATATGAAGAGCTTCAACAGGTGTGTAAAAGATGAGGAGCATGAAACGGTCTGAAAAATAGGAGGAGCATGAAGCTTTGTTGACAAAAATGAAGAACATGAAAAGGTGTGAAAAATATGAAGAGCTTCAAAAGGTGTCAAAAATTTGGGAAGCATGAAACGGTCTGAAAATTACGAGGAGCAGGAAGCGATGTTGAAAAACATGAAGAGCCTGAAAAGGTGTGAAATAAATGAAGAGCTTCAAAACGTGTCAAAAATATGAGGAGCATGAAACGGTCTGAAAAATAGGAGGAGCATGAAACGATGTTCAAAAACATGAAGAGCATGAAAACGTGTCAAAAATATGAAGAGCTTCAAAAAGTGTGAAAAATATGAGGAGCATGAAACGATCTGAAAAATAGGTGGAGCAGGAAGCGCTGTTCAAAAACATGAAGAGCCTGACAGGTGTGAATAGTATGAAGAGCTTCAACAAGTGTGAAAAATATGAAGAGCTTCAAAAAGTGTGAAAAATATGAGGAGCATGAAATGGTCTGAAATACAGGAGAAGAATGAAGAGGTGTTTAAAAACATGAAGAGCCTGAAATGGTGTGAAATATATGACGAACTTCAAAAGGTTTCAAAAATATGAGGAGCATGAAACGGTCTGAAACATAGGAGGAGCATGAAGCAGTGTTCAAAATCATGAAGAGCATGAAAAGGTGTGAAGAAAATGAAGAGTTTCAAAAGTTGACATAAATATGAGGAGAATGAAACGGTCTGAAAAATATGAGGAGCCTGAAAAGGTGTGAAAAATATGAAGAGCTTCAAAAAGTGTCAAAAATATGAAGAGAATGAAACCGTCCGAAAAATAGGAGGAGCATGAAAAGGTGTTGAAAAACATGAAGAGGGTGAAAATATGCGTAAAATATGAAGAGCTTTAAAAGGTGTGAAAAATATGAAGAGCTTCAAAAGCTGTGAAAAATATGAAGAGCTTCAAAAGGTGTCAAATATATGAGGAGCATGAAACGGTCAGAAAAATAGGAGGAGTATGAAGCGATGTTGAAAAATATGAAGAGTCTGAAAAGGTGTGAAATATATGAAGAGCTTCAAAAGGTGTGAAATATAGGAGGAGCATGAAGCGGTGTTCAAAAACATGAAGAGCCTGAAAAGGTGTGAAATATATGAAGAGCTTCAAAAGGTGTGAAAAATATGAGGAGCATGAAGTGGTGTTCAAAAACATGAAGAGCTTGAAAAGGTGTGAAATATATGAAGAGCTTCAAAAGGTGTGAAAAATAGGAGGAGCAAGAAGCGGTGTTCAAAAACATGAAGAGCCTGAAAAGGTGTGAAATATATGAAGAGCTTCAAAAGGTGTCAGAAATATGAGGAGCATGAAACAGTCTGAAAAATAGGAGGAGCTTGAAATGGTGTTGAAAAACAGGAGAAGAATGAAGAGGTGTTTAAAAATATGAAGAGCCTGAAAAGGTGTGAAATATATGAAGAACTTCAAAAGGTTTCAACAATATGAGGAGCATGAAACGGTCTGAAAAATAGGAGGAACATGAAGCTTTGTTGACAAAAATGAAGAACATGAAAAGGTGTGAAAAATATGAAGAGCTTCAAAAGGTGTCAAAAATTTGAGAAGCATGAAACGGTCTGAAAAATACGAGGAGCATGAAGCGATGTTGAAAAACATGAAGAGCCTGAAAAGGTGTGAATAATATGAAGAGATTCAAAAGGTGTCAAAATATGAGTAGCATAAAACGGTCTCAAAAATATGGGGAGCATGAAACGGTCTGAAAAATAGGAGGAGCATTTAACGGTGTTGAAAAATATGAAGACCCTGAATAGTTGTGAAAAATATGAAGAGGTTCAAAAAGTGTGAAAAATATGAGGAGCATGAAACGATCTGAAAAATAGGTGGAGCAGGAAGCGGTGCTCAAAAACATGAAGAGCCTGACAGGTGTGAAAAGTATGAAGAGCTTCAAAAAGTGTGAAAAATATGAAGAGCTCCAAAAAGTGTGAAAAATATGAGGAGCATGAAATGGTCTGAAAAACAGGAGAAGAATGAAGAGGTGTTTAAAAACATGAAGAGCCTGAAAAGGTGTGAAATATATGAAGAACTTCAAAAGGTTTCAAAAATATGAGAAGCATGAAACGGTCTGAAACATAGGAGGAGCATGAAGCAGTGTTCAAAAACATGAAGAGCATGAAAAGGTGTGAAGAAAATGAAGAGTTTCAAAAGTTGACATAAATATGAGGAGAATGAAACGGTCTGAAAAATATGAGGAGCATGAATGGTCTGAAAAAGAGGAGGAGCATGAATCGGTGTCGAAAATCATGAAGAGCCTGAAAACGTGTTAGAAATATGAAGAGCTTCAAAAGGTGTGAAAAATATGAAGAGCTTCAAAAGGTGTCAAAAATGAGAGGAGTATGAAGCGGTCTCAAAAATAGGAGGAGCATGAAGCGGTGTTCAAAAATATGAAGAGCCTGAAAAGGTGTGAAAAATATGAAGAGCTTCAAAAGGTGTCAAAAATGAGATGAGCATGAAAAGGTCTGAAAAATAGGACGAGCCTGAAGTGGTGTTGAAACACATGAAGAGCCTGAAAAGGTGTGAAAAATATGAAGAGCTTCAAAAGGTGTGAAATACATGAGGAGCATGAAACTCTCTGAAATATAGTAGGAGCATGAAGTGGTGTTCAAAAATATGAACAGCCTGAAAAGGTGTGAAAAATATGAAGAGCTTCAAAATGTGTGAAAAATATGAGGAGCATGATGCGGTCTGAAAAATAGGAGGAGCATGAAGCGGTGTTCAAAAACATGAAGAGCCTGAAAAGTTGTGAAAAATATGAAAAGCTTCAAAAGGTGTCAAAAATATGAGGAGCATGAAACGGTCTGAAAAATAGGAGGAGCATGAAGCGGTGTTCAAAAATATGAAGAGCCTGAAAAGGTGTGAAAAATATGAAGAGCTTCAAAAGGTGTCAAAAATATGAGCAACATGAAACGGTCTGAAAAATAGGAGGAGCATGAAGCGGTGTTCAAAAACATGAAGAGCCTGAAAATGTGTGAAAAATATGAAGAGCTTCAAAAGGTGTGAAAAATATGAGGAACATGAAACGGTCTGAAAAATAGGAGGAGCATGAAGCGATGTTCAAAAACGTGAAGAGCCTGAAAAGGTGTGAAAAATAAGAAGAGCTTTAAAAGATGTCAAATATGAGATGAACATGAAGCGGTCTGAAAAGTAGGAGGAGCATAAAGTGGTGTTTAAAAAATGAAGAGCCTGAAAAGGTGTGAAAATTATGAATAGCTTCTAAAGGTGTCAGAAATATGAGGAGCATGAAACGGTCTGAAAAATAGGAGGAGCATGAAGTGGTGTTGAAAAACATGAAGAGCCTGAGAAGGTGTGAAATATATGAAGAGCTTCTAAAGCTATCAAAAATATGAGGAGCATGAAACAGTCTGAAAAATAGGAGGAGCATGAAGTGGTGTTGAAAAACATGAAGAGCCTGAAAAAGTGTGAAAAATATGAAGAGCTTCAAAAGGTTTGAAATACATGAGGAGCATGAAACGGTCTGAAAAATAGGAGGAGCATGAAGCGGTGTTCAAAAACATGAAAAGTCTGAAAAGTGTGAAAAATATGAAGAGCTTCAAAAGGTGTCAAAAATATGAAGAGCTCCAAAAGGTGTCAAAAATGAGAGGAGTATGAAGCGGTCTCAAAAATAGGAGGAGCATGAAGCGCTGTTCAAAAACATGAAGAGCCTGAAAAGGAGTGAAAAATATGAAGAGCTTCAAAAGGTGTCAAAAATGAGATGAGCATGAAACGGTCTGAAAAATAGGAGGAGCATGAAGCGGTTTTGAAACACATGAAGAGCCTGAAAAGGTGTGAAAAATATGAATAGCTTCTTAAGGTGTCAAAAATGAGATAAGCATGATAAGTTGTGAAAAATAGGACGAGCCTGAAGTGGTGTTGAAACACATGAAGAGCCTGAAAAGGTGTGAAACATATGAAGAGCTTCAAAAGGTGTGAAATACATGAGGAGCATGAAACTCTCTGAAAAATCGTAGGAGCATGAAGTGGTGTTCAAAAATATGAACAGCCTGAAAAGGTGTGAAAAATATGAAGAGCTTCAAAATGTGTGAAAAATATGAGGAGCATGATGCGGTCTGAAAAATAGGAGGAGCATGAAGCGGTGTTCAAACACATGAAGAGCCTGAAAATGTGTGAAAAATATGAAGAGCTTCAAAAGTTGTGAAAAATATGAGGAACATGAAACGGTCTGAAAAATAGGAGGAGCATGAGGCGATGTTCAAAAACGTGAAGAGCCTGAAAAGGTGTGAAAAATAAGAAGAGCTTTAAAAGATGTCAAAAATGAGCTGAACATGAAGCGGTCTGAAAAGTAGGAGGAGCATAAAGTGGTGTTTAAAATATGAAGAGCCTGAAAAGGTGTGAAAATTATGAATAGCTTCTAAAGGTGTCAGAAATATGAGGAGCATGAAACGGTCCGAAGAATAGGAGGAGCATGAAGTGGTGTTGAAAAACATGAAGAGCCTGAAAAAGTGTGAAAAATATGAAGAGCTTCAAAAGGTTTGAAATACATGAGGAGCATGAAACGGTCTGAAAAATAGGAGGAGCATGAAGCGGTGTTCAAAAACATGAAAAGTCTGAAAAGGTGTGAAAAATATGAAGAGCTTCAAAAGGTGTAAAATATATGAGGAGCATGAAACGGTGTTCAAAAACATGAAGAGCCTGAAAAGTTGTGAAGAATATGAAGAGCTTCAAAAGGTGTAAAAAAAAATATGAGGAGCATGAAACGGTCTGAAAAATAGGAGGAGCATGAAGCGGTGTTGAAAAACATGAAGAGCCTGAAAAGGTGTGAAAAATATGAAGAGCTTCAAAAGATGTCAAAAATATGAGGAGCATGAAACGGTCTGAAAAATAGGAGGAGCATGAAGCAGTATTGAAAAACATGAAGAGCCTGAAAAGGTGTGAAAAATATGAAGAGCTTCAAAAGATGTGAAAAATATGAAGCACATCAAAAGGTGTCAAAAATATGAGGAGCCTGAATAAGTGTGAAAAATAGGAGAGGCATGAAGTTGTGTTGAAAAACATGAAGAGCCTGAAAAGGTGTGAAAAATATGAAGACCTTCAAAAGGTGTCAAAAATATGAGGAGCATGAAACGGCCTGAAATTTCGGAGGAGCATGAAGCGGTGTTCAAAAACATGAAGAACCTGAAAAGGTGTGAAAAATATGAAGAGCTTCAAAAGCTGTGAATAATATGAAGAGCATGAAACGGTCTGAAAATTAGGAGGAGCATAAAGCGGTGTTCAAAATCATGAAGAGCCTGAAAAGGTGTGAAAAATATGAAGAGCTTCACAAGGTGTGAAATACATGAGGAGCATGAAAAGGTCTGAAAAATAGGAGGAGAATGAAGCGGTGTTGAAAAACATGAAGAGCCTGAAAAAGTTTGAAAAATATGAAGAGCTTCAATAGTTGTTAAAAATAGGAGGAGCATGAAGCATTGTTCAGAAACATGAAAAGCGTGAAAATGTGTGAAAAATATGAAGAGCTTCAAAAGGTGTCAAAAATATGAGGAGCATGAAATGGTCTGAAAAATAAGAGGAGCATGAAACGCTGTTCAAAAAAATGAAGAGAATGAAATATTCTGATAAATATGAAGAGCTTCAAAAGGTGTGAAAAATATGAGGAGCATGAAACGTTCAGAAATATAGGAGGAGCATGAAGTGGTGTTGGAAAACATGAAGAGCCTGAAAAAGTGTGAAAAAATGAAGAGTTTCTAAAAGTGTCAAAAATATGAGGAGCATGAAACGGTCTTAAAAATAGGAGGAGCATGAAGCGGTGTTCAAAAACATGAAGAGCCTGAAAAGGTGTGAAAATTATGAAAAGCTTCAAAAGGTGTGAAATACATGAGCAGCATGTAAAGTTCTGAAAAATAGGAAGAGAATGAGGTGGTGTTGAAAAACATGAAGAGCCTGAAAAGGTGTGAAAAATATGAAGAGCTTCAAAAGGTGCCAAAAATATGAGGAGCATGAAACGGTCTGAGAAATAGGAGGAGCATGAAACGGTTTTTAAAAACATGAAGAGCCTGAAATTGTGTCAAAAATATGAAGAGCTTCAAAAGTGTGAAATACATGAGGAGCATAAAACGATCTGAAAAATAGGAGGAGCATGAAGCGGTGTTCAAAAATCTGAAGAGCCTGAAAAGGTGTGAAATATATGAAGAGCTTCAAAAGGTGTGAAACATAGGAGGAGCATGAAGCGGTGTTCAAAAACATGGAAAGCCTGAAAAGGTGTGAAAAATATGAAGAGCTTCAAAAGTTGTGAAATATATAAGGAGCATGAAACGGTCTTAAATATAGGAGGAGCATGAAGCGGTGTTGAAAAACATGAAGAGCCTGAAAAGGTGTGAAAAATATGAATAGCTTCTAAAGGTGTCAGAAATATGAGGAGGATGAAACGGTCTGAAAAATAGGAGGAGCAGAAAGTGGTGTTGAAAAACATGAAGAGCCTGAAAAGGTGTGAAGAATATGAAGAGCTTCAAAAGGCGTCTAAAATATGAGGAGCATGAAACGGTCTCAAAAATAGGAGGAGCATGAAGCGGTGTTGAAAAATATGAAGAGTCTGAAAAGGTGTGAAAAATATGAAGAGCTTCAAAAGTTGTGAAATATATAAGGAGCATGAAACGGTCTTAAATATAGGAGGAGCATGAAGCGGTGTTGAAAAACATGAAGAGCCTGAAAAGGTGTGAAAAATATGAAGAGCTTCAAAAGGTGTCAAAAATATGAGGAGCATGAAACGATCTGAAAAACAGGAGGAGCATTAAGTGCTGTTCAAAAACATGAAGAGCCTGAAAAGGTGTGAAATTTATGAAGAGCTTCAAAAGGTGTGAAATACATGAGGACCATGTAACGTTCTGAAAAACAGGAGGAGCATGATGCGGTGTTGAAAAACATGAAGAGCCTGAAAAGGTGTGAAAACTATGAAGAGCTTCAAAAGGCGTCAAAAATATGAAGACCATGAAACTATCTGAAAAATAAGAGGAGTATGAAGCGGTGTTCAAAAACATGAAGTGCCTGAAAAGGTGTGAAAAATATGAAGAGCTTCAAAAGGTGTGAAGTACATGAGGAGCATGAAAAGGTCTGAAAAATAGGAGGAGCATGAAGCGGTTTTCAAAAACATGAAGAGCCTGAAAAACTGTGAAAAATATGAAGACCTTCAAAAGGTTTGAAAAATATGAAGAGCTTGAAAAGGTGTGAAGTATATGAAGAGCTTCAAAAGGTGTGAACAATATAAGGAGCATGAAACGGTCTGAAAAATAAGAGGAGAAGGAAGCAGTGTTGAAAAACATGAAGAGCCTGAAAAGGTGTGAAAAATATGAAGAGCTTCAAAAGGTATGATATACAGGAGGAGCATTAAACGATCTGAAAAATAGGAGGAGCATGAAGCGGTGTTAAAAAACATGAAGAGCCTGAAAAGGTGTGAAAAATATGAAGAGCTACAAAAGGTGTGAAATATAGGAGGAGCATGAAGAGTTGTTCAAAAACATGAAGAGCCTGAAAAGGGGTGAAAAATATAAAGAGCTTCAAAAGGTGTCAAAAATATGAGGAGCATGAAACGGTCTGAAAAATAGGAGGCACATGAATCGGTCTTAAAAAACATGAAGAGCCTGAAAAGGTGTGAAAAATATGAAGAACTTCAAAAGGTGTCAAAAATATGAGGAGCATGAAATGGTTTGAAAATTGGAGAAATATGAAGCGAAGTTGAAACACATGAAGAGCCTGAAAAGGTGTGAAAAATATGAAGAGCTTCAAAAGGTGTGAAATACATGAGGAGCATGAAACGGTCAGAAAAATAGGAGGATCATGAAGAGTTGTTAAAAAACATGAACAGCAAGAAAAGGTGTGAAAAATATGAAAACCTTCAAAAGATGTCAAAAATATGATGAGCATGAAATGATCAGAAAATTAGGAGGAGCATGAAACCTTGTTCAAAAACATGAAGAGCCTGAAAAGATGTGAAAAATATGAAGAGCTTCAAAAGGTGTGAAATACATGAGGAGCATGAAATGGTCTGAAAAATAGGAGGAGCATGAAGCGGTGTTCAAAAACATGAAGAGCCTGAAAAGGTGTGATAAATATGAAGAGCTTCAAAAGGTGTGAAATACATGAGCAGCATGAAACTGTTTGAAAAATAGGAGGAGCATGAAGTAGTGTTGAAAAACATGAAGAGTATGAAAACGTGTGAAAAATATGAAGAGCTTCAAAAGGCGTGAGAAATATGAAGAGCTTCAAAAGGTGTCAAAATTATGAGTAGCATGAAACGGTCTAAAAAATAGGAGGAGCATGAAGCAGTGTTCAAAAACATGAAGAGCCTGAAAAGATGTGAAAAATATGAAGAACTTCAAAAGGTATGAAAAATATGAGGAGCATGAAACGGTCTGAAAATTATGAGGAGTATCATGCGCTGTTGACAAACATGAAGAGCCTGAAAAGGTGTGAAAAATATGAGTAGCTTCAAAAGGTGTGAAAAATATGAACAGCTTCCAAAGGTGTCAAAAATGAGATGAGCATGAAACGGTCTGAAAAATAGGAGGAGCATGAAACAATGTTCAAAAACATGAAGAGCCTGAAAAGGTGTGAAAAATATGAAGACCCTCAAAAGGTGTGAAAAATATGAGGAATATGAAACGGTCTTAAAAATAGGAGGATCATGAAGAGGTGTTGAAAAACATGAAGTTCCTGAAAATGTGTGAAATATATGAAGAGCTTCAAAAGTTGTGAAATATATGAGGAGCATGAAACGGTCTGAAAAATAGGAGGAGCATGAAACGGTGTTCAAAAACATGAAGAGCTTCAAAAGGTGTGAAAAATATGAACAGCTTCAAAAGGTGTCAAAAATGAGATGAGTAAAAAACGGTCTGAAAAATGGGAGGATAATGAAGTTGTGTTGAAAATAATGAAGAGCCTGAAAAGGTGTGAAAAATATGTGGAGCATGATACGGTCTGAAAAATAGGAGGAGCATGAAGTGGTTGTGAAAAAACATGAAGAGCCTTAAAACGTGTGCAAAATATGACGAGCTTCAAAAGGTTTGAAATACATGAGAAGCTTAAAACGGTCTGAAAAATAGGAGGAGCATGAAGCGATGTTGAAATACATGAAGAGCCTTAAAAAGTGTGAGAAATATGAAGAGCTTCAAAAGATGTCAAAAATATGAGGAGCATGAAACGGTCTGAAAAATAGGAGGAGCATGAAATGGTGTTGAAAAACATGAAGAGCCTAAAAAGTTGTGAAAAATATGAAGAGCTTCAAACGGTGTCAAAAATATGAGGAGCATGAAACGGTCTGAAAAATAGGAGGAGCATGAAATGGTGTTCAAAAACATGAAGAGCCTGAGAAGGTGTGAAAAATATGAAGAACTTCAAAAGGTGTGAAATACATGAGGAGCATTAAACGGTTTAAAAATTAGGAGGAGCATGAAGCGGTGTTCAAAAAAATGAAGAGCCTGAAAAGGTGTGAAAAATATGAAGAGCTTCGAAGCTGTGAAAAATATGAGGAGCATGAAACGGTCTGAAAAATAGGAGGAGCATGAAGCGGTGTTGAAAAACATGAGGAGCCTGAAAAGGTGTGACAAATATGAAGAGCTTCAAAAGGTGTGAAATACATGAGGAGCATGAAACGGTCTCAAAAATAGGAGGAGCATGAAGCGGTGTTCAAAAACATGCAGAGTCTGAAAAGGTGTGAAAAATATGAAGAGCTTCAAAAGGTTTGATAAATATGAAGAACTTCAAAAGGTGTGAAAAATATGAAAAGCTTCAAAAGGTGTCAAAAATATGAGGAGCATGAAACGGTCTGAAAAATAGGAGGAGCATGAAGCGGTGTTCAAAAACATGAAGAGCCTGAAAAGGTGTCAAAAATATGAAGAGCTTCAAAAGGTGTGAAAAATATGAGGAGCATGAAACGGTCTGAAAAATAGGAGGAGCATGAAGCGGTGTTGAAAAACATGAAGAGCCTGAAACGGTGGGAAAAATATGAAGAGCTTCAAAAGGTGTCAAAAATATGAGGAGCATGTAACGGTCTGCAAAATAGGAGGAGCATGAAGTGGTGTTGAAAAACATGAAGAGCCTGAAAACGTGTGAAATAAATGAAGAGCTTCAAAAGGTGTGAAAAATATGAAGAGCTTCAAAAGGTGTCAAAAATGAGATGAGTGTAAAACGGTCTGAATTGTGGGAGGAGCATGAAGTGCTGTTGAAAATAATGAAGAGCCTGAAAAGGTGTGAAATACATGAAGAGCTTCAAAAGGTGTGAAAAAAAAGAGGAGCATGATACGGTCTGAAAAATAGGAGGAGCATGAATTGGTTGTGAAAAAACATGAAGAGCCTGAAAACGCGTGCAAAATATGAAGAGCATCAAAAGGTGTGAAATACATGAGGAGCATGAAACGGTCTGAAAATAGGAGGAGCAAGAAACGGTGTTGAAAAACATGAAGAGACTGACGAGGTGTCAGAAATATGAAGAGCTTCAAAAGGTGTCAAAAATATGAGGAGCATGAAACGGTCTGAAAAATAGGAGGAGCAACAAGGGGTGTTGAAATACATGAAGAGCCTGAAAATGTGTGAAAAATATAAAGAGCTTCAAAAATGTGAAAAACATGAAGAGCTTCAAAAGGTGTCAAAAATATGAGGAGCATGAAACTGTCTGAAAAATAGGAGGAGCATGAAGCGGTGTCGAAAAACATGAAGAGTCTGAAAAGGTGTGAGAAATATGAAGAGCTTCAACAGGTGTCAAAAATATGATTAGCATGAAACGGTCTGAAAAATACGAGGAGCATGAAGCGGTGTTGAAAAACATGAATAGCCTGAAAATGTGTGAAATATATGAAGAGCTTCAAAAGGTGTGAAATAAATGAGGAGCATGAAACGGGCTGAAAAATAGGAGAAGCATGAAAGGGTGTTGAAAAACATGCAGAGCCTGAAATGGTGTGAAAAATATGAAGAGCTTCAAAAGGTGTGAAAAATATGAAGAGCTTCAAAAGGTGTCAAAATATGAGGAGCATGAAACGATCTGAAAAATAGGAGGAGCGTGAAGTGGCATTGAAAAACATTAAGAGACTGAAAAAGGGTGAAAAATATGAAGTGCTTCAAAAGGTGTGAATAATGAGATGAGCATGAAAAGGACTGAAAAATAGGAGGAGTACGAAGTGGTGTTGAAAAACATGAAGAGCCTCAAAAGACGTGAAATATATGAAGAGCTTCAAAAGGTGTCAAAAATGAGATGAGCATGAAACGGTCTGAAAAATAGGACGAGCATGAAGCGGTTTGAAAAACATGAAGAGCCTGAAAAGGTGTGAAATATATGAAGAACGTCAACAGGTGTGAAAAATATGAGGAGCATGAAACGGTCTGAAAATTAGGAGGAGCTAGAAGCGGTGTTGAAAAACCTGAAAAGCCTGAAAACGTGTGAGAAATACGAAGAACTTCAAAAGGTGTCAAAAATATGAAGAGCTTCAAAAGGTGTCAAAAATATGAGGAGCATGAAGCAGTCTGAAAAGTAGGAGGAGCATGAAGCGGTCTGAAAATTGAAGGAGCATGAAGCGGTCTGAAAAATAGGAGGAGCATGAAGCGGTGTTCAAAAACATGAAGAGCCTGAAAAGGTGTGAAATATATGAAGAGCTCCAAAAGGTGTGCAATACATGAGGAGCATGAAACAACCTTAAAAACAGGACGAGCATGAAGCTGTGTTAAAAACATGAGATTTTGAAAAGGTGTGAAAAATATGAAGAGCTTCAAAAGGTGTCAAAAATAGGAGGAGCATGAAGCGGTGTTCAAAAACATGAAGAGCCTGAAAAGGTGTGAAAAATATGAACAACTTCAAAATGTGTCAAAAATATGAGGAGCATGAAACGGTCTGAAAATCAGAAGGAGCTAGAAGCGGTGTTGAAAAACCTGAAGAGCCTGAAAATGTGTGAAAAATATGAAAAGCTTTAAAAGTTGTGAAAAATATGAAGAGCTTAAAAAGGTGTCAAAAATGAGATGAGAATGAAACGGTCTGAAAAATAGGAGGAGCATGAAGTGGTGTTGAAAAACATGAAGAGCCTGAAAATGTGTGAAATATTTGAAGAGCTTCAAAATGTGTCAGAAATGAGAGGAGCATGAAACGGTCTGAAAAATAGGAGGAGCATAAAGCGGTGTTGAAAAACATGAAGAGCCTGAAAAGATGTGAAAAATATGAAGAGCTTCAAAAGGTGTCAAAAATATGAGGAGCATGAAATGGTCTGAAATATAGGAGGAGCAGGAAACGGTGTTCAAAAATATGAAGAGCCTGAAATGTTGTGAAAAATATGAAGAGCTTCAAAAGGTGTGAAAAATATGAAGAGCTTCAAAAGGTGTGAAAAATATGAGGAGCTTCAAAATTTGTCAAAAATATGAGGAGCATGAAACGGTCTGAAAAAAGGGGAAGCATGAAACGGTGTTGAAAAACATGAAGAGCCTGAAAAGGTGTGAAAATTATGAAGAGCTTCCAAAGGTGTGAAATAAATGAGGGGCATGAAACGGTCTGATAAATAGGAGGAGCATGAAGCGGTGTTGAAAAACATGAAGAGCCTGAAAATGTGTGAAAAATATGAAGTGCTTCAAATCGTGTCAAAAATATGAGGAGCATGAAACGGTCTGAAAAATAGGAGGAGCATGAAGCGGTGTTCAAAAACATGAAGAGCCTGAAAAGGTGTGAAAAATATGAAGAGCTTCAAGTGGTGTGAAATACAGGAGGAGACTGAAACGGTCGGTAAAATAGGAGGAGCATGAAGCGGTGTTCAAAAACATGAAGAGCCTGAAAACGTGTGAAATATATGAAGAGCTTCAAAATGTGTCAAAAATATGAGGAGTATGAAACGGTCTGAAAAGTAGGAGCAGCATGAAACGGTGTTTAATAACATCAAGAGCCTGAAAAGGTGTGAAAAATATGAAGAGCTTCAAAAGGTGTCAAAAATATGAGGAGCATGAAGCGGTCTGAAAAATAGGAGAAGCATGAAGTGGTGTTGAAAAACATGAAGAGCCTGAAAAGGTGTGAAATACATGAGGAGCATGAAACGATCTGAAAAATAGGAGGAGCGTGAAGCGGTGTTCAAAAACTTGAAGAGCCTGAAAAGGTGTGAAATATATGAGGACTTTCAAAAGGTGTGTATAAAAAGGAGAATGAAACGGTCTGAAAAATAGAGGTGCATGAAGCGGTGTTCAAAACATGAAGAGCCTGAAAATGTGTGAAACATATGAAGTGCTTCAAAAGGTGTGAAATATATGAGGAGCAAAAACGGTCTGAGAAATAGTAGGAGCATGAAGCGGTGTTCAAAAACATGAACAGCCTGAAAAGTTGTGAAAAATATGAAGACCTTCAAAATGTGGGAAATACAAGAGGAGCATGAAACGGTATGAAAAATAGGAGGATCATAAAACGGTGTTGAAAAACATGAAGATCCTGAAAAGGTGTGAAATATATGAAGAGATTCAAAGGGTGTGAAATACATGAGGAGCATGAAGCGGTCTGAAAAATAGGAGGAGCATGAAGCGGTCTTCAAAAACATGAAGAGCCTGAAAAAGTGTGAAAAATATGAAGAGCTTCAAAATGTGTCAAAAATATGAGGAGCATGAAACGGTCAGAAAAATAGGAGGAGCATGAAACGGTGTTCAAAATCATGAAGAGTCTGAAAAGCTGTGAAAAATATGAAGAGCTTCAAAAGGTGTCAAAATATGAGGAGCATTAAACGGTCTAAAATATATGAGGAGCATGAAGTGGCATTGAAAAACATTAAGAGGCTGAAAAAGTGTGAAAAATATGAAGTGCTTCAAAAGCTGTGAAAAATGAGATGAGCATGAAAAGGACTGAAAATAGGAGGAGCATGAAGTGGTGTTGAAAAACATGAAGAGCCTCAAAAGGCGTGAAATATATGAAGAGATTCAAAAGGTTTCAAAAATATGAGGAGCATGAAATGGTCTGGAAAATAGGACGAGCATGAAGCGGTTTGAAAAACATGAAGAGCCTGAAAAGGTGTGAAAAATATGAAGAGCTTCAAAAGGTGTCAAACATATGAGGAGGATGAAACGGTTTGAAAAATAGGAGGAGCATGAAGAGGTGTTGCAAAACACGAAGAGCCTGAAAAGTTGTTAAAAATATGAAGAGCTTCAAAAGGTGTCAAACATATGAGGAGCATGAGACGGTCTGAAAAATAGGAGGAGCATGAAGCGGTGTAGCAAAACATGAAGAGCATGAAAAGGTGTGAAAAATAAGAAGAGCTTCTAAAGGTGTCAAATATGAGATGAGCATCAAACAGTTTGAAAAATAGGAGGAGCATGAAGTGGTGTTCAAAAAAATGAAGAGCCTGAAAATGTGTGAAATATATGAAGAGCTTCAAAAGGTGTCAAAAATATAAGGAGCATGAAATGGTCTGAAAAATGGGAGGAGCGTGAAGAGGGGTTGAAAAACATGAAGAGCCTGAAAAAGTGTGAGAAATATGAAGAGCTTCAAAGGTGTGAAAAATATGAAGAGCTTCAAAAGGTGTAAAATATATGAGGAGCATGAAGCGGTCTGAAAAATAGTAGGAGCATGAAGCGGTCTGAAAAATAGTAGGAGCATGAAGCGGTCTGAAAATTAGGAGGAGCAAGAAGCGGTGTTGAAAAACTGAAGAGCCTGAAAATGTGTCAAAAATATGAAAAGCTTCAAAAGTTGTGAAAAATATGAAGAGCTTCAAAAGGTGTCAAAAATGAGATGAGCATGAAACGGTCTGAAAAATAGGAGGAGCATGAAGTGGTGTTGAAAAACATGAAGAGCCTGAAAATGTTTGAAATATTTGAAGAGCTTCAAAATGTGTCAGAAATATGAGGAGCATGAAATGGTCTGAAATATAGGAGGAGCATGAAACGTTGTTCAAAAACATGAAGAGCCTGTAATGTTGTGAAAAATATGAAGAGCTTCAAAAGGTGTGAAAAATATGAAGAGCTTCAAAATGTGTCAAAAATATGAGGAGCATGAAACGGTCTGAAATATAGGAGGAGCATGAAACGGTGTTCAAAAACATGAAGAGCCTGCAATGGTGTGAAAAATATGAAGAGCCCCAAAACGTGTCGAAAACATGAGAAGCATGAAACGGTCTGAAAAACAGGAGCAGCATGAAATGGTGTTCAAAAACATGAAGAGTCTGAAAAGGTGTGAAAAATATGAAGAGCTTCAAAAGGTGTCAAAAATATGAGGAGCATGAAACGGTCTGAAAAATAGGAGAAGCATGAAGCTGTGCTCAAATACATGAAGAGCCTGGGATTGTGGGAAAAATATGAAGAGTTTCTAAATGTGTGAAAAATATGAGGAGCATGAACCGGTCTGAAAAATAGGAGGAGCATGAAGTGGTGTTGAAAAACATGAAGAGCCTGAAAAGGTGTGAAAAATATGAAGAGCTTCAAAAGGTGTCAATAATAAGAGGTGCGTGAAACAGTTTGAAATATAGGAGGAGCAAGAAACGATCTGAAAAATAGGAGGAGCATGAAGCGCTGTTGAAAAACATGAAGAGCCTGAAAAGGTGTGACAAATATAAAGAGATTCAAAAGGTGTGAAAAATATGAGGAGCATTAAACGGTCTGAAAAATAGGAGAAGCATGAAACGGTGTTAGAAACATGAAGAGCATGAAAAGGTGTGAAAAAAAGGAAGAGCTTCAAAAGGTGTCAAAAATATGAGGAACATGAAACGTTTTGAAAAATAGAAGGAGCATGAAGCGGTGTGGAAAAACATGAAGAGCCTGAAAAGGAGTGAATAATATGAAGAGCTTCAAAATGTGTCATAAATATGAGGAGCATGAAACCGTCTCAAAATTAGGAGGAGCACGAAGCGGTGTTCAAAAATATGGAGAGCCTGAAAAGGTATGAGAAATATGAAGAGCCTCAAATGGTCTAAAATATGAAGAGCATGAAACGGTCTGAAAAATAGGAGGAGCATGAAACGGTGTTCAAAAACATGAAGTGCCTGAAAAGGAGTGAAAAATATGAACAGCTTCAAAAGATGTCAAAAATATGAGGAGCATGAAACGGTCTGAAAATAGGAGGAGCATGAAGCGGTGTTGAAAAACATGAAGAGCCTGAAAAGGTGTGAAAAATATGAAGAGCTTCAAAAGTTGTCAAAAATATGAGGAGCATGAAACGTTCTGAAAATAGGAGGAGCATGAAGCGGTGTTGAAAAACATGAAGAGCCTGAAAAGGTGTGAAAAATATGAAGAGCTTCAAAAGGTGTCAAAAATATGAGGAGCATGAACGGTCTGAAAAACACTAGGAGCATGAAGCGGCGTTGAAAAACATAAAGAGCCTGAAAACGTGTGAAAAATATGAAGAGCTTCAAAATATTTCAAAAATATGAGGGGCATGAACGGTCTGAAAAATAGGAGGAGCATGAAGCTGTGTTCAAAAACATGAAGAGACTGAAAAGGTGTGAAAAATATGAAGAGCTTCAAAATGTGTGAAAAATATGAGGAGCATGAAACAGTCTGAAAAATGGGAGGAGCATGAAGCAGTGTTTAAAAACATGAAGAGCCTGAAAAGGTGTGAAACATATGAAGAGCTTCAAAAGGTGTGAAAAATATCAAGAGCTTCAAAAGGTGTCAAAAATGAGATGAGCATGAAACGGTCTGAATAATAGGAGGAACATGAAGTGGTGTTGAAAAACATGAAGAGCCTGAAAAGGTGTGAAAAATATGAAGAGCTTCAAAAGGTGTGAAAAATATCAAGAGTTTCAAAAGGTGTCAAAAATGAGATGAGCATGAAACGGTCTGAATAATAGGAGGAACATGAAGTGGTGTTGAAAAACATGAAGAGCCTGAAAAGGTGTGAAAAATATGAAGAGCTTCAAAAGGTGTGAAATTCATGAGGAGCATGAAACATTCTGAAATTTAGTAGGAGCATATAGCGGTGTTGAAAAACATGAAGAGCCTGAAAAGGTGTGAAAAATATGAATAGCTTCCAAAATTGTCAAAAATATGAGGAGCATGAAATGGTCTGAAAAATAGGAGGAGCATGAAACGGTAGGAAAAATAGGAGGAGCATGAAACGGTGTTGAAAAACATGAAGAGCCTGAAAACGTGTGAAAAATAGGAGGAGCTTCAAAAGGTGTCAAAAATATGAGGAGCATGAAACGGTCAGAAAAATAGGAGGAGCATGAAGCGGTGTTCAAAAACATGAAGAGCCTGAAAAGGTGTGAAAAACATGAAGAGCTTCAAAATATTTCAAAAATATGAGGGGCATGAAGGGTCTGAAAAATAGGAGGAGCATGAAGCTGTGTTCAAAAACATGAAGTGACTGAAAAGGTGTGAAAAATATGAAGAGCTTCAAAAGGTGTCAAAAATATGAGGAGCATGAAACAGTCTGAAAAATAGGAGGAGCATGATGCGGTGTTGAAAAACATGAAGAGCTTGAAAAGCTGTGAAAAATATGAAGAGCTTCAAAAGGGTCAAAATATGAGGAGCTTGAAACAGTCTGAAAAAGAGGAGGAGCATGAAAAGGTGTTGAAAAACATGAAAAGCCTGAAAAATTTTGAAAAATAGGAAGAGCTTCAAACGGTGTGAAATACATGAGGAGAATGAAACGGTCTGTAAAATAGGAGAAGCATGAAGCGGTGTTCAAAAACATGGAGAGCCTGGAACGGTGCGAAAAATATGATGAGCTTCAAAAGGTGTGAAAAATATGAAGAGCTTCAAAAGGTGTGAAAAATGAGAGGAGCATGAAACGTTATGAAAAATAGAAGGAGCATGAAGCGGTGTTCTAAATCATGAAGAGGCTGAAAAGGTGTGGAAAATAGGAAGAGCTTCAAAAGCTGTCAAAAATATGAGGAGCATGAAACGGTCTGAAAAATACGAGGAGCATGAAAGGGTTTTGAAAAACTTGAAGAACCTGAAAAGGTTTGAAAAAAATGAAGAGCTTCAAAAGGTGTCAAAAATATGAGGAGCATGAAACGGTCTGAAAAATAGGAGAAGCATGAAACGGTGTTCAAAAACAAGAAGAGCCTGAAAAGGTGTGAAAAATATGAAGAGCTTCAAAAGGTGTCAAAAATGAGATGAGCATGAAACGGTCTGCAAAATAGGAGGAGGATGAAGTGGTGTTGAAAACATGAAGAGCATGAAAAGGTGTGAAATATATGAAGAGCTTCAAAAGGTATCAAAAATATGAGGAGCATGAAACGGTCTGAAAAATAGGAGGACCATGAAGCGGTGTTGATAACATGAAGAGCATGAAAAGGTGTGAAATATATGAAGAGCTTCAAAAGGTTTCAAAAATGAGATGAGCATGAAACGGTCTGAAAAATAGGAGGAGGATGAAGTGGTGTTGAAAACATGAAGAGCCTGAAAAGCTGTGAAAAATATGAAGAGCTTCAAAAGGTGTCAATATATGAGGAGCATGAAACGGTCTCAAAAATAGGAGGAGCATGAAACGGTCTGAAAAATAGGAGGAGCATGAAACGGTGTTGAAAAACATGAAGTGCCTGAAAAATTGTGAAAAATAGGAAGAGCTTCAAAAGATGTGAAATACATGCGGAGAATGAAACGGTCTGTAAAATAGGAGAAGCATGAAGCGGTGTTCAAAAACATGAAGAGCCTGGAATGGTGCGAAAAATATGAAGAGCTTCAGAAGATTTGAAAAATATGAGGAGCATGAAAAGTTCTGAAAAATAGGAGGAGCATGAAGGGGTGTTTAAAAACATGAAGATCCTGAAAAGGTGTGAAAAATATGAAGAGCTTCAAAAGGTGTGAAAAATACCAAGAGCTTCAAAAGGTGTCAAAAATGAGATGAGCATGAAACGGTCTGAATAATAGGAGGAACATGAAGTGGTGTTGAAAAACATGAAGAGCCTGAAAAGGTGTGAAAAATATGAAGAGCTTCAAAAGGGTGAAAATACGAGGAGCTTGAAACAGTCTGAAAAATAGGAGGAGCATGAAACGGTGTTGAAAACGTGAAGAGCCTGAAAATGAGTCGAAAATATGAAGAGCTTCTAACGGTATCAAAATATGAGGAGCATGAAACGGGCTGAAATATAGGATGAACATGAAGCGGTGAAGAAAAACATGAAGAGCATGAAAACGTGTGAAATATATGATGAGCTTCAAAGGTGTCAAAAATATTAAGAGTATGAAACGGTCTGAAAAATAGGATTAGCATGAAACGGTGTTGAAAACATGAAGAGCCTGAAAATGAGTGGAAAATATTAAGAGCTTCAAAAGGTGTTGAAAATATGAGGAGCATGAAACGGTCTGAAAAATACGAGGAGCATGAAGCGGTGTTGAAAAACATGAAGAGCCTCAAAAGGTGTGAAGGATATGAAGAGCTTCAAAAGGTGTGAAAAATATGAGGAGCAAGAAACGGTCTGAAAAATAGGAGGAGCAAGAAACGGTTTTAACAAACATGAAGAGAGTGAAAAGGTGTGAAAAATATGAAGAGCTTCAAAAGGTATCAAAATATGAGCAGCATGAAACGGGGTGAAATATAGGAGGAGCATGAAGCGGTGAAGAAAAACATGAAGAGCATGAAAACTTGTGAAAAATATGAAGAGCTTCAAAAGGTGTCACAAATATGATGAGCATGAAACAGTCTGAAAAATAGGAGGGGCATGAAGTGGTGTTGAAAAACATGAAGAACCTCAAATGTGTGAAAAATATGAAGAGCTTCAAAAGGTGTCAAATATATGAGGAGCAAGAAACGGTCTGAAAAATAGGAGGAGCATGAAGCGGTGTTGAAAAACATGAAGAGCCTCAAAAGGTGTTAAGAATATGAAGAGCTTCAAAAGGTGACAAAAATATGAGGAGCAAGAAACGGTCTGAAAAATAGGAAGAGCAAGAAACGGTTTTAACAAACATGAAGAGAGTGAAAAGGTGTGAAAAATATGAAGAGCTTCAAAAGGTATCAAAATATGAGGAGCATGAAACGGTCTTAAAAATAGGAGGAGCATGAAGCGGTGTTGAAAAACAGGAAGCGCCTGAAAAGGTGTGAAAAATATGAAGAGCTTGAAAATGTGTCAAAAATATGAGGATAATGAAATGGTCTGAACAAGAGGAGGAGCCTGAAAAGGAGTTCAAAAACATGAAGAGCCTGAAAAGGTGTGAAAAATATGAAGAGCTTCAAAAGGTGTCAAAAATAGGAAGAGCATGAAACGGTCTAAAAAATAGGAGGAGCATGAAGCGGTGTTGAAAAACTGGAAGCGCGTGAAAAGGTGTGAAAAATAAGAAGATCTTCACAAGGTGTCAGAAATACGAGGAGCATGAAACGGTCTCAAAAACAGGAGGAGCATGAAAGGGTGTTGAAAAACATGAACAGCATGAAAAGCTTTGAAAAATATGAAGAGCTTCTCAAGGTGTCAGAAATACGAGGAGCATGAAACGGTCTGAAAAATATGCGGAGCAAGAAACGGTGTGAAAAATATGAAGAGCTTCAAAAGGTGTCAAAATAATGAGGAGCATGACACGGTCAGAAATATAGGAGGAGGATGATGCGGATTTGAAAAACATGAAGAGCCTGAAAAGGTGTGACAATTATGAAGCGCTTCAAAAGGTGTCAAAATTATGGGGAGCATTAAACGGTCTGAAAAACAGGAGGAGCATGAAATGGTGTTGAAAAATATGAAGAGCATTAAAAGGTGTGAAAAATATGAAGAGCTTCAAAAGGTGTCAAAAATATGAGGAGCATGAAACGGAGTTCAAAAACATGAAAAGCCTGAAAAGTTGTGAAAAATATGAAGAGCTTCAAAAGGTGTCAAATATATGAGCAGCATGAAACGTTCTGAAGAATTGGAGGTGCAAGAAATGATGTTCAAAACATGAAGAGCCTGAAAAGGTGTGAAAAATATGAAGGGCTTCAAAACGTATCAAAAATATGAGGAGCATGAAACGGTCTGAAAAATAAGAGGAGCATGAAGCGGTGTTGAAAAATATGAAGAGCATGAAAACGTGTGAAAAATATGAAGAGCTTCAAAAGGTGTGAAAAATATGAAAAGCTTCTAAAGGTGTCAAAAATGAGATGGGCATTAAACGGTCTGAAAATGAGGAGGAGCATGAAGTGGTGTTGAAAAACATGAAGAGAATGAAAAGGTGTGAAATATACGATGAGCTTCAAAAGGTGTGAAAATATGAAGAGCTTCAAAAGGTGTCAAAAATATGAGGAGCATGAAGCGGTCTGAAAAATAGGAGGAGCATGAAGTGGTTTTGAAAAACATGAAGAGTTTGAAAAAGGTGTGAAACATATGAGTAGAATAAAACGGTCTGAAAAATAGGAGGAGCATGAAGTAGTCTTGAAAAACATGAAGAGCCTGAAAAGGTGTGAAAAATATGAAGAGCTTCAAATCGTGTCAAAAATATGAGGAGTATGAAACAGTGTGAAAAATAGGAGGAGCATGAAGTGGTGTTGAAAAACATGAAGAGCGTGAAAGGTATGAAAAATATGAAGAGCATCAAAATGTGTGAAAAATATGAGGAGCATAAACTGTGTTCAAAAACATGAAGATCCAGAAAAGGTGTGAAAAATATGAAGAGCGTCAAAATGTCTCAAAAACATGAGGAGCATGAGACGGTCTGAAAATAGAAGGAGCATGAAGCGGTGTTCAAAAATCTAAAGAGCCTGAAAAGGTGTGAAAAATATGAAGAGCTTCAAAAGGTGTCAAAAATATGAGGAGCATGAAACGGTCTTAAATATAGGAGGAGCATGAAACGGTGTTCAATAACATGAAGAGCCTGAAAAGGTGTGAAAAATATGAAGAGCTTCAAAAGGTGTCAAAAATATGAGGAGCATGAAACGGTGTTCAAAACATGAAAAGCCTGAAAAGGTGTGAAAAAAATGATTAGCTTCAAAAGGTGTGAAAAATATGTGGAGCATGAAACGATCTGAAAAATAGGAGGAGAATGAATTGGTGTTGAAAAATATGAAGAGCCTGAAAAGATGTGAAAAATATGAAGAGCTTCAAAATGTGTCAAAAATATGAGGAGCATGAAACGGTCTGAAAAATAGGAGGAGCATGAAACGCTGTTCAAAAACATGAAGAGCCTGAAAAGGTGTGAAAAATATGAAGAGCTTCAAAAGGTGGCAAAAATATGAGGATCATGAAACGGTCTGACAATTAGGAGGAGCATGAAGCGTTGTTTAAAAACTTGAAGAGCCTGAAAAAGTGTGAAAAATATGAAGAGCTTCAAAAGGTGTCAAAAATATGAGGAGCATGAAACGGTCTGAAAAATAAGAGTAGCATGAATTGGTGTTCAAAAACATGAAGATCCTGTTAAGCTGTGAAAAATATGAAGATCTTCAAAAGGTGTCAAAAATATGAGGAGCATGAAACGGTGTTCAAAAACATGAAAAGCATGAAGAGGTGTGAAAAAAATGATTAGCTTCAAAAGGAGTGAAAAATATGTGGAGCATGAAACGATCTGAAAAATAGGAGGAGAATGAATTGGTGTTGAAAAACATGAAGAGCCTGAAAAGGTGTGAAAAATATGAAGAGCTTCAAAAGGTGTCAAAAATATGAGGATCATGAAACGGTCTGAAAATTAGGAGGAGCATGAAGCGTTGTTTAAAAACTTGAAGAGCCTGAAAAAGTGTGAAAAATATGAAGAGCTTCAAAAGGTGTCAAAAATATGAGGAGCATGAAACGGTCTGAAAAATAGGAGTAGCATGAATTAGTGTTCAAAAACATGAAGAGCCTGTTAATCTGTGAAAAATATGAAGAGCTTCAAAAAGTGTCAAAAATATGAGGAGCATGAAACGGTCTGAAAAATAGGAGGAGCAGGAAATAGTGTTCAAAAACATGAAGAGCCTGAAAAGGTGTGAAAAATATGAAGAGCTTCAAAAGGTGTCAAAAATATGAGGATCATGAAACGGTCTGAAAATTAGGAGGAGCATGAAGCGTTGTTTAAAAACTTGAAGAGCCTGAAAAAGTTTGAAAAATATGAAGAGCTTCAAAAGGTGTCAAAAATATGAGGAGCATGAAACGGTGTTCAAAAACATGAAGAGCCTGAAAAGGTGTGAAAAATATGACGAGCTTCAAAAGGTGTCAAAAATATGAGGACCATGAAACGGTCTGAAAAATAGGAGGAGCATGAAGCGGTGTGGAAAAACATGAAGAGTCTGAAAAGGTGTGAAATATATGAAGAGCTTCAAAAGGTGTAAAAAATATGAGGAGTTTGAAACGGTCTGAAAAATAAGAGGATCTGGTTTCCTCATTGTGTATGCCCAGAAGTGGAATTGCTGGGTCATATGGCAGTTCTATTTCCAGTTTTTTAAGAAATCTCTACACCGTTTTCCATAGCGGCTGTACTAGTGTGCATTCCCACCAACAGTATAAGATGGTTCCCTTTTCTCCACTCCCTCTCCAGCATTTATTGCTTGTAGACTTTTGGATAGCAGCCATCCTGACTGGCATGTAGTGGTATCTCATTGTGGTTTTCATTTGCATTTCTCTAATAATGAGTGATGTTGAGCATCTTTTCATGTGTTTGTTATCCATCTGTATGTCTTCTTTGGAGAAATGTCTGTTTAGTTCTTTGGCTCATTTTGTATTGGGTCATTTATTTTTCTGGAATTGAGCTGCAGGATTTGCTTGTATATTTTTGAGATTAATCCTTTGTCTGTTTCTTCATTTGCTATTATTTTCTCCCAATCTGAGGGCTGTCTTTTCACCTTACTTATAGTTTCCTTTGTAGTGCAAAAGCTTTTAAGTTTCATTAGGTCCCATTTGTTTAGTTTTGCTTTTATTTCCAATATTCTGGGAGGTGGGTCATAGAGGATCTTGCTTTGATTTATGTCGGAGAGTGTTTTGCCTATCTTCTCCTCTAGGAGTTTTATAGTTTCTGGTCTTACATTTAGATCTTTAATCCATTTTGAGTTTATTTTTGTGTATGGTGTTAGAAAGTGTTCTATTTTCATTCTTTTACAAGTGGTTGACCAGTTTTCCCAGCACCACTTGTTAAAGAGGTTGTCTTTTTTCCATTGCATATCCTTGCCTCCTTTGTCAAAGATAAGGTGTCCATAGGTTCGTCTGAAAGAGACACGTGCACCCCAATGTTCATCGCAGCACTGTTTATAATAGCCAGGACATGGAAGCAACCTAGATGCCCGTCAGCAGATGAATGGATAAGAAAGCTGTGGTACATATACACCATGGAATATTACTCAGCCATTAAAAAGAATTCATTTGAATCAGTCCTAATGAGATGGATGAAGCTGGAGCCCATTTTACAGAGTGAAGTAAGCCAGAAAGATAAAGAACATTACAGCATACTGACACATGTATATGGAATTTAGAAAGGTGACAACGATAACCCTATATGCAGAACAGAAAAAGAGACACAGAAATACAGAACAGACTTTTAAACTTTGTAGGAGAATGTGAGGGTGGGATATTTCAAAAGAACAGCATGTATGCTATCTATGGTGAAACAAATCACCAGCCCAGGTAGGATGCACGAGACAAGTGCTCCGGCTTGGTGCACTGGGAAGACCCAGAGGAATCGGGAGGAGAGGGATGTGGGAGGGGGAATCGGGACAGGGAATACATGTAAATCCATGGCTGATTCATATCAAAGTATGACAAAACAAACTGGAAAAAAAATAAAAAAAATAAAAAAAAATAAAAAAAAATAACAATAAAAAAAAAATAAGAGGAGCATGAAACGGTGTTCAAAAACATGAAGAGCCTGAAAAGGTGTGAAAAATATGAAGAGCTTCAAAACGTGTCAAAAATATGAGGAGCATGAAACAATCTGAAAATAGGAGGAGCATTAAGCGGTGTTCAAAAACATGAAGAGCCTGAAAAGGTGTGAAAAATATGAAGAGCTTCAAAACGTGTCAAAAATATGAGGAGCATGAATCGCTCTGAAAAATAGGAGGAGCATTAAGCAGTATTCAAAAACATGAAGAGACTGAAATGTGTGAAAAATATGAAGAGCTTCAAAATGTGACAAAATATGAGGAGCATGAAACGGTCTGAAATATAGGTGGTGCATGAAGTGGTGTTGAAAAACATGAAGAGCCTGAAAAGTTTTGAAAGATATGAAGAGCTTCAAAGGTGTCAAAATTATGAGGAGCATGAAACGGTCTGAAATATAGGAGGTACATGAAGAGGTGTTGAAAAACATGAAGAGCCTGAAAAGATGTGAAATATATGAAGAGCTTCAGAAGCTGTCAAAAATATGAGGAGCATGAAACGGTCTGAAAAAAAGGAGGAATATGAAACGGTGTTGAAAAATATGAAGAGCTTGAAAAGGTGTGAAAAAAATGAAGAGCTTCAAAAGGTGTGAAAAATATGAGTAGCATGAAACGGTCTGAAAAGTAGAAGGAGCATGAAAAGGTGTTCAAAAACATGAAGAGCCTGAAAAGATGTGAAATATAGGAAGAGATTCAAAAGGTGTCAAAAATATGAGGAGCATGAAACGGTCTGAAAAATATGAGGAGCATTAAGCGGTGTTGAAAAACATGAAGAGCCTGAAAAGGTGTGAAAAAATATGAAGTGGTTCCAAAGGTATGAAGAATATGAGGAGCATGAAACGGTCTGAAAAATAGGAGGAGCATGAAGCGGTGTTGATAAAAGTGAAGAGCCTGAAAAGGTGTGAAAAAATATGAAGTGCTTCCAAAGGTGTGAAAAATATGAGGAGCATTAATTGGGCTGAAAAACAGGAGGAGTATGAAACTGTGTTCAAAAACATGAACAGGCTGAAAAGTTGTGAAAAATATGAAGAGCCTCAAAAGGTGTCAAAAATATGAGCATCAAGAAACGGTCTGAAAAATAGGAGGAGCATGAAGCGGTGTTGAAAAACATGAAGAGCCTGAAACGGTGTGAAATATATGAAGAGCTTCAAAAGTTGTCAAAAATATGAGGAGCAGGAAACGGTCTGAAAAATAGGAGGATCATGTAGCGGTGTTGAAAAACATGAAGAGCCTGAAAAGGTGTGAAAAACATGAAGAGCTTCAAAAGGTGTCAAAATTGAGATGAGCATGAAACCTTCTGAAAAATATGAGGAGCATGAAGCGCTGTTCAAAAACATGAAAAGCCTGAAAAGGTGTGAAAAATATGAAGAGCTTCAAAAGGTGTGAAATACATGAGGAGCATTAAACGGTCTGACAAATAGGAGAAGCATGAAGTTTTGTTCAAAAACATGAAGAGCCTGAAAAGGTGTGAAATATAAGAAGAGCTTCAAAAGGTGTGAAAAATATGAAGAGCTTCAAAAGGTGTCAAAAATATGAGGAGCATGATACGTTCTCAAAAATAGGAGGAGCGTGAAGTGCTTGTGAAAAACATGAAGAGCCTGAAAAGGTGTGCAAAATATGAAGAGCTTCAAAAGGTGTCAAAAATATGAGGAGCATGAAACGGTCTTAAAAATAGGAGAAAGATGAAGCGGTGTTCAAAAACAAGAAGAACATGAAAAGGTGTGAAAAATAAGAAGAGCTTTAAAAGGTGTGAAAATTATGAGGAGCTTGAAACGGTCTGAAAAATAGGAGGAGCATGAACTGGTGTTGAAAAACATGAAGAGCCTGAAAAGGTGGGAAAAATATGAAGAGCTTCAAAAGGTGTGAAAAATATGAGGAGCATGAAACGGTCTGAAAAATAGGAGGAGGATGAAACGGTAATCAAAAACATGAAGAGCCTGAAAAGGTGTGAAAAATATGAAGAGCTTCAAAAGGTGTGAAATACATGAGGAGCATGAAACGGTATGAAAAATAGGAGGAGCATGAAGCGGTGTTCAAAAAAATGCAGAGACTGAAAAGTTGTGAAAAATATGAAGAGCTTTAAAGGTGTGAAAAATATGAAGAAGTTAAAAATGTGTCAAAAATGAGATGAGCATGAAACGGTCTGAAAAATAGGAGGAGCCTGAAGCGGTGTTCACAAACATGAAGAGCCTGAAAAGTTGTGAAAAATATGAAGAGCTTCAAAAGGTGTCAAATATATGAGGAGCATGAAACGGTCTGAAATATAGGAGGAGCATGAAGCGGTGTTCAAAAACATGAAGTGCCTGAAAAGGTGTGAAAAATTTGAAGAGCTTCAAAAGGTTTTAAAAATATGAGGAGCAAGAAATTGTCTGAAAAATAAAGGAGCATGAAGCGATGTTCAAAAACATGAAGAGCCTGAAAAGGTGTGAAAAATATGACGAGCTTCAAAAGTTGTCTAAAATATGAAGAGCATGAAACCGTCTGAAAAATAGGAGGAGCATGAAGCGGTGTTCAAAAACATGAAGAGCCTGAAAAGGGGTGAAAAATATGAAGAGCTTCAAAAGGTTTGAACTACATGAGGAGCATTAAACGGTCTGAAAAATAGCAGGAGCATTAAGTGGTGTTGAAAAACCTGAAGAGCCTGAAAAGATGTGAAAAATATGAAGAGCGTCAAAAGGTGTAAAAAAAATATGAAGAGCCTGAAACGGTCTGAAAAATAGGAGGAGCATGAAGCGTGTTCAAAAACTTGAAGAGCCTGAAACGTTGTGAAAAATATGAAGAGCTTCAAAAGGTGTGAAAAATATGGAGAGCTTCAAAAGGTGTCAAAAATATGAAGAGCATGAAACGGTCTTAAAAATAGGAGCAGCATGAAACGGTGATCAAAAACATGAAGAATCTGAAAACGTGTGAATAATATGAAGAGCTTCAAAAGGTGTGAAATACATGAGGAGCATGAAACTCTCTGAAAAATAGGAGGAGCATGAAGTGGTGTTCAAAAACATGAAGAGCCTGAAAATGTGTGAAAAATATGAAGAGCTTCAAAAGGTGTGAAATATATGAGGAGCTTCAAAAGGTGTGAAAAATATGAAGAGCTTCAAAAGAGGTCAAAAATATGAAAAGCATGAAACGGTCTGAAAAATAGGAGGAGCATGAAATGGTGTTCAGAAACATGGAGAGCCTGAAAAGGTGTGAAAAATATGAAGAGCTTCAAAAGGTGTCAAAAATATGAGGAGCATGAAACGCTCTGAAATATAGGTGGATCATGAAGCGGTGTTGAAAAACATGAAGAGCCTGAAAATGTGTGAAAAATATGAAGAGCTTATAAAATTGTCAAAAATATGGGGAGCATGAAACGGTCTGAAAAATACGAGCAGCCTGAAACCGTCTGAAAAATAGGAGGAGCATGAAGCGGTGTTCAAAAACATGAAGGGCCTGAAAACGTGTGAAAAATATGAAGAGCTTCAAAAGGAGTCAAAAATATGCGAAGCCTGAAACGATCTGAAAAATAGGAGGAGCATGAAACGGTGTTGAAAAACATGAAGAGCCAGAAAAGGTGTGAAAAATGTGAAGAGCTTCAAAAGGTGTCAAAATTATGAGGAGCATGAAACGGTCTTAAAAATAGGAGCAGCATGAAACGGTGATCAAAAACATGAAGAATCTGAAAACGTGTGAATAATATGAAGAGCTTCAAACGGTGTGAAAAATATCAGGAGCATGAAACGGTCTGAAAAAGATGAGGAGCATGAAGTGGTCTTCAAAAACATGTACAGCCTGAAAAGGTGAGAAAAATATGAAGAGCTTCAAAAGGTGTGAAATACATGAGTATCATGAAACGGTATAAAAAATAGGAGGAGCATGAAGCTGTGTTCAAAAACATGAGAGCCTGAAAAGGTGTGAAAATATGAAGAGCTTTAAAAGGTGTGAAAAATACGAGGAGCATGAAACGGAGTTCAAAAACATGAAGAGCCTAAAATGGTGTGAAAATTATGAAGAGCCTCAAAACGTGTCAAAAATATGAGGAGTATGAAACGGTCTGAAAAATAGGAGGAGCATGAAGCGATGTTGAAAAACTTGAAGAGCCTGAAAACGTGTAAAATATGAAGAACTTCAAAAGGTGTGAAAAATATGAAGAGCTTCAAAAGGTGTCAAAAATGAGATGAGCATGAAACGGTCTGAAAAATAGGAGGAGAATGAAATGGTGTTGAAAAACTTGAAGACCCTGAAAAGCTGTGAAAAATATGAAGAGCTTCAAAAGGTGTGAAAAATATGAAGAGCTTCCAAAGGTGTCAAAAATATGAGGAGCATGAAAAGGTCAGAAAAAGAGGAGGAGCATGAGTGGAGTTGAAAAACATGAAGAGACTGAAAAGGTGTGAAAAATATGAAGAGCTTCAAAAGGTGTCAAAAATATGAGGAGCTTGAAACGGTCTGAAAAATACGAGGAGCATGAAGCAGTGTTCAAAAACATGAAGAGTCTGAAAAGGTGTGAAAAATATGAAGAGCTTCAAAACGTGTGAAATACATGAGGAGCATGAAAAGGTCTGAAAAATAGGAGTAGCGTGAAGAGGTGTTCAAAAACATGAAGAGGCTGATAAGGTGTGAAAAACATGAAGAGCTTCAAAAAGTTTGAAAAATAGGAGGAGCATGAAGCGGTGTTAAAAAACATGAAGAGCCTAAAAAAGTGTGAAAAATATGAAGAGCTTATAAAATGGTCAAAAATATGAGGAGCATGAAACGGTCTGAAAAACAGGAAGAGCATGAAACGGTGATCAAAAACATGAAGAGCCTGAAAACGTGTGAAAAATATGAAGAGCTTCAAACGGTGTGAAAAATATGAGGAGCATGAAACAGACTTAAAAAGATGAGGAGCATGAAGTCGTGTTCAAAAACATGTGAAGCCTGAAAAGCTGTGAAAAATATGAAGAGCTTCAAAAGGTGTGAAAAATAGGAGGAGGATGAAGCGGAGTTCAGAAACATGAAAAGCCTGAAAATGTGTGAAATATGTGAAGAGCTTCAAAAGATGTCAAAAATATGAGGAACATAAAACGGTCTGAAAAATAGGAGGAGTAAGAAGCGTTATTGAAATACATGAAGAGCCTGAAAACGTGTGAAGAGTATGAAGAGCTCAAAAGGTGTGAAAAAAATGAAGAGCTTCAGAAGGTGTCAAAAATGAGATGAGCATGAAACGGCCTCAAAAATAGGAGGAGCAGGAAGTGGTGTTCAGAAACATGGAGATCCTGAAAAGGTGTGAAAAATATGAACAGCTTCAAAAGGTGTGAAATACATGAGGAGCATGAAACGGTCTGAAAAATAGGAGGAGCATGAAGAGGTGTTCAAAAACCTGAAGAGCCTGAAAAGGTGTGAAAAATATGAAGAGCTTCAAAAGGTGTCAACAATATGAGGAGCATGAAACGGTCTGAAAAATAGGAGGAGCAAGAAGCGGTGTTGAAAAACAAGAAGAGATGGAAAAGGTGTGAAAAATATGAAGAGCTTCAAAACGTGTCAAAAATATGAGGAGCATGAAACCGTCTGAAATATAGGAGGATCATCAAGCGGTGTTGAAAAACATGAAGAGCCTGAAAATGTGTGAAAAATATTAAGAGCTTCAAAAGGTATGAAAATATGAAGAGCTTCAAAAGGTGTCAAAAAAGAGATGAGCATGAAACGGTCTGAAAAATAGGAGCAGCATGAAGCGGTGTTGAAAAACATGAAGAGTCTGAAAAGGTGTGAAAAATATGAAGAGCTTCAAAAGGTGTCAAAAATATGAGGAGCATGAAACGGTCTGAAATATAGGAGGATCATCAAGCGGTGTTGGAAAACATGAAGAGCCTGAAAATGTGTGAAAAATGTGAAGAGCTTCAAAAGATGTCAAAAATATGAGGAGCATGAAACGGTCTGAAAAATATGAGGAGCATGAAGCGGTGTTAAAAAACATGAAGAGCCTGAAAAGAAGTGAAAAATATGAAGAGCTTCAAAAGGTGTGAAAAATATGAAGACCTTCAAAATGTGCCATAAATGAGATGAGCATGAAACGGTCGGAAAAATAGGAGGAGCATGAAGCGGTGTTGAAAAACATGAAGAGCCTGAAAACCTGTGAAACATAGGAAGAGCTTCAAAAGGTGTGAAAAATATGAAGAGCTTCAAAAAATGTCAAAAATATGAGGAGCATGAAATGGTCTCAAATATAGGAGAATCATGCAGCGGTGTTGAAAACTATAAACAGCCTGAAAATGTGTGAAAAATATGAAGAGCTTCAAAAGGTGTCAAAAATATGAGTATCATGAAATGGTCTGAAAAACAGGAGCAGCCTGAAACAGTGATCAAAAACATGAAGACATTGAAAAGGTGTGAAAAATATGAAGAGCTTCAAAAGGTGTGAAATACATGAGGAGCAAGAAACGGTCTGAAAAATAGGAGGAGCATGAAGTGGTGTTCAAAAACATGTACAGCCTGAAAAGGTGTGAAAAATATGAAGAGCTTCAAAAGGAGTGAAAAATAGGAGGAGCATGAAGCGGTGTTCAAAAACATGAGAAGCCTGAAAAGGTGTGAAAAACATGAAGAGCTTCAAAAGGTGAGAAAAATTTGAAGAGTTTCAAAAATGTGAAAAATATGAAGAGCTTTAAAAGGTGTGAAAAATATGAACAGCTTCTAAAGGTGTCAAAAAAGAGATGAGCATGAAACGGTCTGAAAAATAGCAGGAGCATGAAGTGGTGTTGAAAATCATGAAGAGCCTGAAAAGGTTTGAAAAACATGAAGAGCTTCAAAAGGTGTGAAAAATATGAAGAGCTTCAAAAGGTGTCAAAAATATGAGGAGCATGAAACAGTCTGAAAAATAGGAGGAGCATGATGCGGTGTTGTAAAACATGAAGAGACTGAAAAGTTGTGCAAAATTGGAAGAGCTTCATTACGTGTGAAATACATGAGGAGAATGAAATGGTCTGTAAAATAGGAGGAGCATGAAGCGGTTTTGAAAATGATGAAGACCTTGAAAAGGTGTGAAAAACACGACGAGCTTCAAAAGGTGTCAAAAATATGAGGAGCGTGTAACAATCTGAAAAATAGGAGAGACATGATGCAGTGTTGTAAAACATGAAGAGCATGAAAAGGTGTGAAAAATATGAAGAGCTTCAGAAGGTGTGAAAAATATGAGGAGCATGAAGCAGTCTGAAAAATAGGAGGAGCATGAAAAGGTGTTGAAAAACATGAAGAGCCTGAAAAGTTGTGAAAAATTGGAAGAGATTCATTATGTGTGAAATACATGAGGAGAATGAAACGGTCTGAAAAATAGGAGGAGCATGAAGCGGTGTTCAAAAACATGAAGAGCCTGAAAAAGTGTGAAAATTATGAAGAGCTTCAAAACGTATGAAAAATATGAAGAGCTTCAAAAGGTGTCAAAAAAGAGATGAGCATGAAACGGTCTGAAAAATAGGAGGAGCATGATGCGGTGTTGAAAAACATGAAGAGCCTGAAAAGGTGTGAAAAATATGAAGAGCTTCAAAATGTGTGAAATACATGAGGAGCAAGAAACGATCTGAAAAATAGGAGGAGCATGAAGTGGTGTTCAAAAACATGAAGAGCCTGAAAAGGTGTGAAAAATATGAAGAGCTTCAAAAGGTGTGAAAAATAGGAGGAGCATGAAACGGTCTGAAAAATAGGAGGAGCATGAAGTGGTGTTGAAAAACATGAAGAGCCTGAAAAGGTGTGAAAAATATGAAGAGCTTCAAAACGTGTCAAAAATATGAGAAGCATGCAACGTTCTGAAAAATAGGAGGAGTAAGAACCGCTATTGAAATACATGAAGAGCCTGAAAACGTGTGAAGAATGTGAAGAGCTCAAAAGTTTTGAAAAAAATGAAGAGCTTCAGAAGGTGTCAAAAATGCGATGAGCATGAAACCGTCGGAAAAATAGGAGGAGCATGAAGTGGTGTTGAAAAACATGAAGAGTCTGAAAAGTTGTGAAAAATACGAAGAGCTTCAAAAGGTGTGAAAAATATGAGGAGCATGAAACGGTCTGAAATATAGGGGGATCATGAAGCGGTTTTGAAAAACATGAAGAGCCTGAAAAGGTGTGAAAAATATAGAGCTTCAAAAGGTGTCAAAGATATGAGGAGCATGAAACGGTCTGAAAAAAAGGAGGAGCATGAAACGGTGTTCCAAAACATGAACAGCCTGAAAAGTTGTGAAAAATATGAAGAGCTTCAAAAGGTGTCAAAAATATGAGGAGCATGAAAAGGTCTGAAAAATAGGAGGAGCATGAAACGGTGTTCCAAAACATGAAGAGCCTGAAAAGGTGTGAAAAATATGAAGAGCATCAAAAGGTGTCAAAAATATGACGAGCATGAAATGGTCTGAAATATAGGAGGAGCAAGAAGCCGTGTTGAAAAACATGAAGAGCCTGAAAACGTGTGTAAAATATGAAGAGCTTCTAAAGGTGTGAAAAATATGAAGAGCTTCAAAATGTGTCAAAAAAATGACGAGCATGATATGGTATGAAAAATAGGAGGAGCATGTAACGGTGTTTCAAAAACATGAAGAGCCTGAAAGTTATGAAAAATATGCAGAGCTTCAAAATGTCTCAAAAACATGAGGAGCATGAAACGGTCTGAAAAATAGGAGGAGCATGAAACGGTGTTCAAAAACATGAAGAGCCTGAAAAGTTGTGAAAAATATGAAGAGCTTCAAAAGGTGTCAAAAATATGAGGACCATGAAACGGTCTGAAAAATAGGAGGAGCATGAAGCGGTATTGAAAAACATGAAGAGCCTGAAAAGGTGTGAAATATATGAAGAGCTTCAAAAGGTGTAAAAAATATGAGGAGTTTGAAACGGTCTGAAAAATAAGAGGATCTGGTTTCCTCAGTGTGTATGCCCAGAAGTGGAATTGCTGGGTCATATGGCAGTTCTATTTCCAGTTTTTTAAGAAATCTCTACACCGTTTTCCATAGCGGCTGTACTAGTGTGCATTCCCACCAACAGTATAAGAGGGTTCCCTTTTCTCCACTCCCTCTCCAGCATTTATTGCTTGTAGACTTTTGGATAGCAGCCATCCTGACTGGCATGTAATGGTACCTCATTGTGGTTTTGATTTGCATTTCTCTAATAATGAGTGATGTTGAGCATCTTTTCATGTGTTTGTTATCCATCTGTATGTCTTCTTTGGAGAAATGTCTGTTTAGTTCTTTGGCTCATTTTGTATTGGGTCATTTATTTTTCTGGAATTGAGCTGCAGGATTTGCTTGTATATTTTTGAGATTAATCCTTTGTCTGTTTCTTCATTTGCTATTATTTTCTCCCAATCTGAGGGCTGTCTTTTCACCTTACTTATAGTTTCCTTTGTAGTGCAAAAGCTTTTAAGTTTCATTAGGTCCCATTTGTTTAGTTTTGCTTTTATTTCCAATATTCTGGGAGGTGGGTCATAGAGGATCTTGCTTTGATTTATGTCGGAGAGTGTTTTGCCTATCTTCTCCTCTAGGAGTTTTATAGTTTCTGGTCTTACATTTAGATCTTTAATCCATTTTGAGTTTATTTTTGTGTATGGTGTTAGAAAGTGTTCTATTTTCATTCTTTTACAAGTGGTTGACCAGTTTTCCCAGCACCACTTGTTAAAGAGGTTGTCTTTTTTCCATTGTATATCCTTGCCTCCTTTGTCAAAGATAAGGTGTCCATAGGTTCGTCTGAAAGAGACACGTGCACCCCAATGTTCATCGCAGCACTGTTTATAATAGCCAGGACATGGAAGCAACCTAGATGCCCGTCAGCAGATGAATGGATAAGAAAGCTGTGGTACATATACACCATGGAATATTACTCAGCCATTAAAAAGAATTCATTTGAATCAGTCCTAATGAGATGGATGAAGCTGGAGCCCATTATACAGAGTGAAGTAAGCCAGAAAGATAAAGAACATTACAGCATACTGACACATGTATATGGAATTTAGAAAGGTGACAACGATAACCCTATATGCAGAACAGAAAAAGAGACACAGAAATACAGAACAGACTTTTAAACTTTGTGGGAGAATGTGAGGGTGGGATATTTCAAAAGAACAGCATGTATGCTATCTATGGTGAAACAGATCACCAGCCCAGGTAGGATGCACGAGAAAAGTGCTCCGGCTTGGTGCACTGGGAAGACCCAGAGGAATCGGGTGGAGAGGGAGGTGGGAGGGGGAATCGGGACTGGGAATACATGTAAATCCATGGCTGATTCATATCAATGGGTGACAAAACCGACTGGGAAAAAAAATAAAAATAATAAAAAAAAAATTAAAAAAAATAACAATAAAAAAAAAAATAAGAGGAGCATGAAACAGTGTTCAAAAACATGAAGAGCCTGAAAAGGTGTGGAAATTATGAAGAGCTTCAAAACGTGTCAAATATATGAGGAGCATAAAACGGTTTGAAAAAAAGGAGGAGCAGGAAATGGTGTTGAAAAACATGAAGAGCCTAAAAAGGTGTGAAAAATATGAAGAGCTTCAAAAGGTTTCAAAAATATGAGAGGCATGAACGGTCTGAAATATAGGGGGAGCATGAAGCGGTGTAGAAAAACATGAAGAGCCTGAAAAGATGTGGAAATTATGAAGAGCTTCAAAAGGTGTCAAATATATGAGGAGCATAAAACGGTCTGAAAAAAAGGAGGAGCATGAAATGGTGTTGAAAAACATGAAGAGCCTGAAAAGGTGTGATAAATATGAAGAGTTTGAAAACGTGTCAAAAAGATGATGAGCACGAAACGGTCTGAAAAATAGGAGGAGCATGAAGCGGTGTTGAAAAATATGAAGAGCCTGAAAAGGTGTGAAAAATCTGAAGAGCTTCAAAAGGTGTCAAATATATGAGGAGCATGAAACGGTCTGAAAATTAGGAGGAGCATGAAGTGGTGTTGAAAATCATGAAGAGCCTGTAAGGTGTGAAAAATATGAAGAACTTCAAAAGGTGTCAAAAATATAAGGAGCATGAAACGGCCTGAAAAATAGGAGGAGCATGAAGTGGTGTTGAAAAACGTGAAGAGCCTGAAAAGGTGTGAAAAATATGAAGAACTTCAAAAGGTGTCAAAAATCTGAGCAGCATGAAACGGTCTGAAAAACAGGAGGAGCATGAAACGGTGTTCAAAAACATGATGAGCCTGGAGAAGTGTGAAAAATATGAAGAGCTTCAAAAGGCGTCAAAAATATGAGGAGCATGAAACCGTCTGAAAAATAGTAGGAGCATGAAGCGGTGTTGAAAACATGAAGAGCCTGAAAAGGTGTGAAAAATATGAAGAGGTTCAAAAGGTGTCAAAAATATGAGGAGCATGAAACGGTCTGAAAAATAGGAGGAGCATGAATCGGTGTTCAAAAACATGAAGAACCAGAAAAGGTGTGAAATATATGAAGAGCCTCAAAGGTGTCAAAAATATGAGGAGCAAGAAACGCTCTGAAAAATAGGAGGAGCTTAAGCAGGTTGAAAAATATGAAGAGACTGAAAAGATGGGAAAAATATGAAAAGCTTCAAAAGGTGTCAAATATATGAGGAGCATGAAACGGTCTGAAAAATTGGAGAAGCAT
Source organism: Dama dama (assembly GCF_033118175.1). Classification (NCBI taxonomy): domain Eukaryota; kingdom Metazoa; phylum Chordata; class Mammalia; order Artiodactyla; family Cervidae; genus Dama; species Dama dama. Next base: position 3,208,362 of record NW_026870927.1, read on the forward strand.
GAAGTGGTGTTGAAAAATATGAAGAGCCTGAAAAGGTGCGAAAAATATGAAGAGCTTCAAATGGTGTCAAAAATATAAGGAGCATTAAACGGTCTGAAATATAGGAGGAGCATGAAAAGGTGTTAAAAAACATGAAGAGCTTCAAAAGGTGTGAAACATATGAGGAGCATGAAACGGTCTGAAAAATAGGAGGATCATGAAACGGTGTTCAGAAACATGAAGAGCCTGGAAAGGTGTGAAAAATATGAAGAGCTTCAAAAGGTGTCAAAAATATGAGGAGCAAGAAACGGTCTGAAAAATAGGAGGAGCATTAATCGGTGTTCAAAAATATGAAGAGCCTGGAAAGCTGTGAAAAATATGAAGAGCTTCAAAAGGTGTCAAAAATATGAGGAGCATGAAACGATCTGAAAAATAGGAGGAGCATGAAGTGGTGTTGAAATACATGAAGAGCCTGAAAAAGGTGTGAAACATATGAGGAGCCTGAAACGGTCTGAAAGAGAGGAGGAGCATGAAACGGTGTTGAAAAACATGAGGAGCATGGAAATGCGTGAAAAACATGAAGAGCTTCAAAAGGTGTCAAAAATATGAGGAGCATGAAACAGTCTGAAAAATAAGAGGAGCATGAATCGGTGTTGAAAATCATGAAGAGCCTGAAAAAGTGTGAAGAATAAGAAGAGCTTCAAAAGATGTCAAAAATATGAGGAGCATGAAACGATCTGAAAATTAGGAGGAGCATGAAACCGTGTTGAAAAATATGAAGACCATGAAAGGGTGTAAAAAACATGAAGAGCTTCAAAGGTGTCAAAAATATGAGGAGCATGAAACGGTCTGAAAAATAGGAGGAACATGAAACGGTTTGACAAATAGGAGGAGCATGAAACGGTGTTGAAAAACATGAAGAACCTGAAAGGTGTCGAAAATATGAAGAGCTTCAAAATGTGTCAAAAATATGAGGAGCAAGAAACGGTTTGAAAAATAGGGGGAGCATGAAACGGTGTTGAAAAACATGAAGAACCTGAAAGGTGTCGAAAATATGAAGAGCTTCAAAATGTGTCAAAAATATGAGGAGCATGAAACGATCTGAATAATCGGAGGAGCATTAAAGCATGTTGAAAAACATGAAGAGCACGGAAAGGTGTGAAAAATATGAAGAACTTCAAAAGGTGTCAAAGTATGAGGAGCATGAAACAGTCTGAAATAAAGGAGGAGAATGAAGCAGTGTTGAAAAACATGAAAAGCCTGAAAAGGTGTGAAAAATATGAAGAACTTCAAAAGGTGTCAAAATATGAGGAGCATGAAACGGTCTGAAAAATAGGAGGAGCATGAAGTGGTGTTGAGAAACATGAAGAGTCTGAAAAAGTTGTGAAACATATGAGGAGAATGAAACGGTCTGAAAAATAGGAGGAGCATGAAGTGGTGTAGAAAAACATGAAGACCCTGATAAATGTGAAAAATATGAAGAGCTTCAAAAGGTGTCAAAAATATGAGGAGCTTGAAACGGTCTGAAAAATGGGAGGAGCGTGAAAAGGCGTTAAAAAACATGAAGAGCTTAAAAAAGTGTGAAACATATGAGGAGCATGAAAAGGTCTGAAAAATAGTAGGAGCATGAAGCGGTGTTGAAAAACATGAAAAGCCTGAAAAGGTGTGAAAAATATGAAAAGCTTCAAAAGGTGACAAAAATATGAGGAGCATGAATAGCTCTGAAAAATAGGAGGAGCAAGAAGCGGTGTAGAAAAACATGAAGAGCCTGAAAAGGTGTGAAATCTATGGAGAGCTTCAAAAGGTGTCAAAAATATGAGGAGCATGAAACTGTCTCAAATAAAGGAGGAGCATGAAGTTGTGTTGAAAAATATGTAGAGCCTGAAAAGGTGTGAAAAATATGAAGAGCTTCAAAAGGTGTCAAAAATATGAGGAGCAAGAAACGGTCTGAAAAATAGGAGGAGCATTAATCGGTGTTCAAAAATATGAAGAGCCTGGAAAGCTGTGAAAAATATGAAGAGCTTCAAAAGGTGTCAAAAATATGAGGAGCAAGAAACGGTCTGAAAAATAGGAGGAGCATTAATCGGTGTTCAAAAATATGAAGAGCCTGGAAAGGTGTGAAAAATATGAAGAGCTTCAAAAGGTGTCAAAAATATGAGGAGCATGAAACGGTCTGAAAAATATGAGGAGCATGAAACGGTGTTCAAAAACATGAAAACCCTGAAAAGGTGTGAAATATATGAAGAGCTTCAAAAGGTGTCAATAATATGAGGAGCATGAAACGGTCTGAAAAATATGAGGAGCATGAAACGGTGTTCAAAAATATGAAAACCCTGAAAAGGTGTGAGATATATGAAGAGCTTCAAAAGATGTCAAAAATAGGAGGAGCATGAAGCGGTGTAGAAAAACATGAAGAGCCTGAAAAGGTGTGAAAAATATGAAGAGCTTCAAAAGTTGTCAAAAATATGAGGAGCATGACACGGTCAGAAATATAGGAGGAGCATGAAGTGGTGTTGAAAACATGAAGAACCTGAAAAGTTGTGAAAAATATGAAGAGCTTCAAAAGGTGTCAAATATATGAGGAGCATGAAACGGTCTGAAAATTAGGAGGAGGATGAAACGGTGTTCAAAATATGAAGAGCCTGAAATGTTTTGAAAAATGTGAAGAGCTTGAAAAGGTGTCAAAAATGTATGACAAAACCCACTGGAAAAAAAAATAATAATAATAAAAATTAAAAAAAAAAATAAAATAAAATAAAATAAAATACAAAAAAAAAAAATATGAGGGGCATGAAACTGTCTGAAAAATAGGAGGAGCATGAAACGTTGTTCAAAAACATGAAGAGCCTGAAAAGGTTTGAAAAATGTGAAGAGCTTGAAAAGGTGTCAAAAATATGAGGGGCATGAAACGGTCTGAAAAAGAGGATGAGCAAGAAACGGTGTTGAAAAACATGAAGAGCCTGAAAATGTGTGAAAAATATGAAGAGCTTCAAAAGGAGTCAAAATATGAGGCGCATGAAACGTTCTGAAAAATAGGAGGAGCATGAAACTGTGTTGAAAACATGAAGAGCCTGAACAGTTGTTAGAAATATGACGAGCTTCAAAAGATATCCAAAATATGAGGAGCATGAAACGGTTTGAAAAATAGAAGGAGCATGATGTGGTGTTGAAAACAAGAAGTGCATAAAATGTGTGAAAAATATGAAGAGCTTCAAAAGATATCAAATATATGAGGAGCATGTAACGGTCTGAAAATTAGGAGGAGCATGAGGTGGTGTTCAAAAACATGAAGAGCCTGAAAAGGTGTGAAAAATATGAAGAGCTTCAAAAGGTGTCAAAAATATGAGGAGCATGAAACGGTCTGAAAAATATGAGGAGAATAAAGCGGTGTTGAAAAACATGAAGAGCCTGAAAAGCTGTGAAAAATATGAAGAGCTTCAAAAGGTGTCAAAAATATGAGGAGCATGAAACGGACTGAAAAATAGGAGGAGCAGAAGCAAATTTGAAAAACATGAAGAGCCTGAAAATGTGTGATAATTATGAAGCGCTTCAAAAGGTGTCAAAATTATGGGGAGCATTAAACGGTCTGAAAAATAGGAGGAGCATGAAAACTTGTTGTAAAATATGAAGAGCCTGAAAAGGTGTGAAAAATATGAAGAGCTTCAAAATGTGTGAAAAATATGAGGAGCATGAAACGGTTTAAAAAATAGGAGGAGCATGAAATGGTGTTCAAAAACATGAAGAGCATGAAAAGGTGTGAAAAATATGAAGAGCTTCAAAAGGTGACAAAAACATGAGGACCATGAAACGGTCTGAAAAATAGGAGGAGCATGAAGCGGTGTTGAAAAACATGAAGAGCCTGAAAAGGTGTGAAATATATGAAGAGCTTCAAAAGGTGTAAAAAATATGAGGAGCTTGAAACGGTCTGAAAAATAAGAGGATCTGGTTTCCTCAGTGTGTATGCCCAGAAGTGGGATTGCTGGGTCATATGGCAGTTCTATTTCCAGTTTTTTAAGAAATCTCCACACTGTTTTCCATAGCGGCTGTACTAGTGTGCATTCCCACCAACAGTGTAAGAGGGTTCCCTTTTCTCCACACCATCTCCAGCATTTATTGCTTGTAGACTTCTGGATAGCAGCCATCCTGACTGGCATATAATGGTACCTCATTGTGGTTTTGATTTGCATTTCTCTAATAATGAGTGATGTTGAGCATCTTTTCATGTGTTTGTTATCCATCTGTATGTCTTCTTTGGAGAAATGTCTGTTTAGTTCTTTGGCTCATTTTGTATTGGGTCATTTATTTTTCTGGAATTGAGCTGCAGGATTTGCTTGTATATTTTTGAGATTAATCCTTTGTCTGTTTCTTCATTTGCTATTATTTTCTCCCAATCTGAGGGCTGTCTTTTCACCTTACTTATAGTTTCCTTTGTAGTGCAAAAGCTTTTAAGTTTCATTAGGTCCCATTTGTTTAGTTTTGCTTTTATTTCCAATATTCTGGGAGGTGGGTCATAGAGGATCTTGCTTTGATTTATGTCGGAGAGTGTTTTGCCTATCTTCTCCTCTAGGAGTTTTATAGTTTCTGGTCTTACATTTAGATCTTTAATCCATTTTGAGTTTATTTTTGTGTATGGTGTTAGAAAGTGTTCTATTTTCATTCTTTTACAAGTGGTTGACCAGTTTTCCCAGCACCACTTGTTAAAGAGGTTGTCTTTTTTCCATTGCATATCCTTGCCTCCTTTGTCAAAGATAAGGTGTCCATAGGTTCATCTGAAAGAGACACGTGCACCCCAATGTTCATCAAAGCACTATTTATAATAGCCAGGACATGGAAGCAACCTAGATGCCCGTCAGCAGATGAATGGATAAGAAAGCTGTGGTACATATACACCATGGAATATTACTCAGCCGTTAAAAAATTCACTTGAATCAGTCCTAATGAGATGGATGAAGCTGGAGCCCATTATACAGAGTGAAGTAAGCCAGAAAGATAAAGAACATTAGAGCACGGTGACACATGTATATGGAATTTAGAAAGGTGATAACGATAACCCTATATGCAGAACAGAAAAATAGACACAGAAATACAGAACAGACTTTTGAACTTTGTGGGAGAATGTGAGGGTGGGATATTTCAAAAGAACAGCATGTATGCTATCTATGGTGAAACAGATCACCAGCCCAGGTAGGATGCACGAGACAAGTGCTCCGGCTTGGTGCACTGGGAAGACCCAGAGGAATCGGGTGGAGAGGGAGGTGGGAGGGGGGATTGGGATTGGGAATACATGTAAATCCATGGCTATTTCATATCAATGTATGATAAACCGACTGGGAAAAAAAAATAAAAATAATAAAAAAAATTTAAAAAAAAAAATAAGAGGAGCATGAAATGGTGTTCAAAAACATGAAGAGCCTGAAAAGGTGTGGAAATTATGAAGAGCTTCAAAAGGTGTCAAATATATGATGAGCATAAAACGGTCTGAAAAATAGGAGGAGCATGAAATGGTGTTCAAAAACATGAAGAGCCTGAAAAGGTGTGAAAAATATGAAGAGCTTGAAAAGGTGTCAAAAATATGAGGACCATGAAACGGTCTGAAAAATAGGAGGAGCATGAAATGGTGTTCAAAAACATGAAGACCTGAAAAGGTGTGAAAAATATGAAGAGCTTCAAAAGGTGCCAAAAATATGAGGAGCATCAAACGGTCTGAAAAAAGGAGGAGCATGAAGCGGTGTTGAAAAACATGAAGAGACTGAAAAGTTGTGAAAAATATGAAGAGATTCAAAAGGTGTCAAAATATGAGAAGCATGAAACGGTCTGAAAAATAGGAGGAGCATGAAAAGGTCTGAAAAATAGGAGGAGCATGAAGCGGTGTTGAAAACATGAAGAGTCTGAAAAGGTGTGAAAAATATGAAGAGCTTTAAAGGTGTCAAAAATATGAGGAGCATGAAACGGTCTGAAAAATAGGAGGAGCATGAAGCGGTGTTGAAAAACATGAAGAGCCTGAAAAGGTGTGTAAAATATGAAGAGCTTCATTATATGTGAAAAACATGAAGAGCTTCAAAAGTTGTCAAAAATGAGATGAGCATGAAACGGTCTGACAAATAGGAGGAGCAATAAGCGGTGTTGAAAAATATGAAGAGCCTGAAAAGGTGTAAAAAATATGAAGAGCTTCTAAATGTGTCAAAAATATGAAGAGCTTCAAAAGGTGTCAAAAATGAGATGAGCATTAAACGGTGTGAAAAAAATGAGGAGAATGAAGTGGTGTTGGAAATCATGAAGAGTCTGAAAAGGTGTGAAATATATGAGGAGCTTCAAAAGGTGTCAAAAATATGAGGGTCATGAAACGGTCTGAAAATTAGGAGGAGCATGAAGCGGTGTTGAAAAACATGAAGAGCCTGAAAAGGTGTGAAAAATATGAAGAGCTTCTAGAGGAGTCAAAAATATGAGGACCATGAAACGGTCTGAAAATTAGGAGGAGCATGAAGCGGTGTTGAAAAACATGAAGAGTCTGAAAAGGTGTCAAAAATATGAAGAGCTTCATTATATGTGAAAAACATGAAGAGCTTCAAAAGTTGTCAAAAATGAGATGAGCATGAAACGGTCTGACCAATAGGAGGAGCAATAAGCGGTGTTGAAAAATATGAAGAGCCTGAAAAGGTGTAAAAAATATGAAGAGCTTCTAAATGTGTCAAAAATATGAAGAGCTTCAAAAGGTGTCAAAAATGAGATGAGCATTAAACGGTGTGAAAAAAATGAGGAGAATGAAGTGGTGTTGGAAATCATGAAGAGTCTGAAAAGGTGTGAAATATATGAGGAGCTTCAAAAGGTGTCAAAAATATGAGGGTCATGAAACGGTCTGAAAATTAGGAGGAGCATGAAGCGGTGTTGAAAAACATGAAGAGCCTGAAAAGGTGTGAAAAATATGAAGAGCTTCTAGAGGAGTCAAAAATATGAGGACCATGAAACGGTCTGAAAATTAGGAGGAGCATGAAGCGGTGTTGAAAAACATGAAGAGTCTGAAAAGGTGTCAAAAATATGAAGAGCTTCAAAAGTTGTCAAAAACATGAGGAGCATGAAACGGTCTGAAAAATAGGAGGAGCATGAAGTGGTGTTGAAAAACATGAAGAGCCTGAAAAGTTGTCAAAAATATGAAGAGCCTCTAAAGGGGTCAAAAGTAGAGGAGCTTCAAAAGGTGTCAAAAATGAGATGAGCATGAAATGGTGTGAAAATAGGAGGAGCATGAAGCCGTTTTGAAAATCATGAAGAGACTGAAAAGGTGTGAAAAATAAGAAGAGCTTCAAAAGTTGTCAAAAATATGAGGAGCATGAAACGGTCTGAAAAAGAGGAGGAGCATGAAGCGGTGTTGAAAAACATGAAGAGCCTGAAAAGGTGTGAAAAATATGAAGAGCTTCTAAAGGAGTCAAAAATATGAGGACCATGAAACGGTCTGAAAAATAGGAGGAGCATGAAGTGGTGTTCAAAAACATGAAGAGCTTCAAAGGTGTCAAAAATATGAAGAGCTTCAAAAGGTGTGAAAAATAGGAGGAGCATGAAACGGACTGAAATATAGGAGGAGCATGAAGTGGTGTTCAAAAACATGAAGAGCCTCAAAGGTGTCAAAAATATGAAGAGCTTCAAAAGTTGTCAAAAATATGAGGAGCATGAAACGGTCTGAAAGATAGGACGAGCATGAAGTGTTTGTGAAAAACATGAAGAGCCTGAAAAGCTGTGCAAAATATGAAGAGCTTCAAAAGGTGTGAAATACATGAGGAGCATGAAACGGTCTGAAAATAGGAAGAGCATGATGCGGTGTTCACAAACATGAAGAGCATGAAAAGGTGTGAAAAATATGAAGAGCTTCAAAATGTGTCAAATATATGAGGAGCATGAAAGGGTCTGAAAAATAGGAGGAGCATGAAGATGTGTTCAAAAACATGAAGAGCCTGAAAAGGTGTGAAATATATGAAGAGCTTCAAAAGGTGTAAAAAATATGAGGAGCTTGAAACGGTCTGAAAAATAAGAGGATCTGGTTTCCTCAGTGTGTATGCCCAGAAGTGGGATTGCTGGGTCATATGGCAGTTCTATTTCCAGTTTTTTAAGAAATCTCCACACTGTTTTCCATAGCGGCTGTACTAGTGTGCATTCCCACCAACAGTGTAAGAGGGTTCCCTTTTCTCCACACCATCTCCAGCATTTATTGCTTGTAGACTTCTGGATAGCAGCCATCCTGACTGGCATATAATGGTACCTCATTGTGGTTTTGATTTGCATTTCTCTAATAATGAGTGATGTTGAGCATCTTTTCATGTGTTTGTTATCCATCTGTATGTCTTCTTTGGAGAAATGTCTGTTTAGTTCTTTGGCTCATTTTGTATTGGGTCATTTATTTTTCTGGAATTGAGCTGCAGGATTTGCTTGTATATTTTTGAGATTAATCCTTTGTCTGTTTCTTCATTTGCTATTATTTTCTCCCAATCTGAGGGCTGTCTTTTCACCTTACTTATAGTTTCCTTTGTAGTGCAAAAGCTTTTAAGTTTCATTAGGTCCCATTTGTTTAGTTTTGCTTTTATTTCCAATATTCTGGGAGGTGGGTCATAGAGGATCTTGCTTTGATTTATGTCGGAGAGTGTTTTGCCTATCTTCTCCTCTAGGAGTTTTATAGTTTCTGGTCTTACATTTAGATCTTTAATCCATTTTGAGTTTATTTTTGTGTATGGTGTTAGAAAGTGTTCTATTTTCATTTTTTTACAAGTGGTTGACCAGTTTTCCCAGCACCACTTGTTAAAGAGGTTGTCTTTTTTCCATTGTATATCCTTGCCTCCTTTGTCAAAGATAAGGTGTCCATAAGTTCATCTGAAAGAGACACGTGCACCCCAATGTTCATCGCAGCACTATTTATAATAGCCAGGACATGGAAGCAACCTAGATGCCCGTCAGCAGATGAATGGATAAGAAAGCTGTGGTACATATACACCATGGAATATTACTCAGCCATTAAAAAATTCACTTGAATCAGTCCTAATGAGATGGATGAAGCTGGAGCCCATTATACAGAGTGAAGTAAGCCAGAAAGATAAAGAACATTAGAGCATGGTGACACATGTATATGGAATTTAGAAAGGTGATAACGATAACCCTATATGCAGAACAGAAAAATAGACACAGAAATACAGAACAGACTTTTGAACTTTGTGGGAGAATGTGAGGGTGGGATATTTCAAAAGAACAGCATGTATGCTATCTATGGTGAAACAGATCACCAGCCCAGGTAGGATGCACGAGAAAAGTGCTCCGGCTTGGTGCACTGGGAAGACGGAGAGGAATCGGGTGGAGAGGGAGGTGGGAGGGGGGATTGGGATTGGGAATACATGTAAATCCATGGCTGATTCATATCAATGTATGACAAAACCGACTGGGAAAAAAAAAATAAAAATAATAATAAAAAATTTACAAAAAAAATAATAAAAAAAAATAAGAGGAGCATGAAATGGTGTTCAAAAACATGAAGAGCCTGAAAAGGTGTGGAAATTATGAAGAGCTTCAAAAGGTGTCAAATATATGATGAGCATAAAACGGTCTGAAACATAGGAGGAGCATGAAATGGTGTTCAAAAACATGAAGACCTGAAAAGCTGTAAAAAATATGAAGAGCTTCAAAAGGTGTCAAAAATATGAGGACCATGAAACGGTCTGAAAAATAGGAGGAGCATGAAATGGTGTTCAAAAACATGAAGACCTGAAAAGGTGTGAAAAATATGAAGAGCTTCAAAACGTGCCAAAAATATGAGGAGCATCAAACGGTCTGAAAAAAGGAGGAGCATGAAGCGGTGTTGAAAAACATGAAGAGACTGAAAAGTTGTGAAAAATATGAAGAGCTTCAAAAGGTGTCAAAATGTGAGAAGCACGAAACGGTCTGAAAAATAGGAGGAGCATGAAAAGGTCTGAAAAATAGGAGGAGCATGAAGCGGTGTTGAAAACATGAAGAGTCTGAAAAGGTGTGAAAAATATGAAGAGCTTTAAAGGTGTCAAAAATATGAGGAGCATGAAAAGGTCTGAAAAATAGGGGGAGCATGAAGCGGTGTTGAAAAACATGAAGAGCCTGAAAAGGTGTGTAAAATATGAAGAGCTTCATTATATGTGAAAAACATGAAGAGCTTCAAAAGTTGTCAAAAATGAGATGAGCATGAAACGGTCTGACAAATAGGAGGAGGAATAAGCGGTGTTGAAAAATATGAAGAGCCTGAAAAGGTGTAAAAATATGAAGAGCTTCTAAATGTGTCAAAAATATGAAGAGCTTCAAAAGGTGTCAAAAATGAGATGAGCATTAAACGGTGTGAAAAAAATGAGGAGAATGAAGTGGTGTTGGAAATCATGAAGAGTCTGAAAAGGTGTGAAATATATGAGGAGCTTCAAAAGGTGTCAAAAATATGAGGGTCATGAAACGGTCTGAAAATTAGGAGGAACATGAAGCGGTGTTGAAAAACATGAAGAGCCTGAAAAGGTGTGAAAAATATGAAGAGCTTCTAGAGGAGTCAAAAATATGAGGACCATGAAACGGTCTGAAAAATAGGAGGAGCATGAAATGGTGTTCAAAAACATGAAGAGCCTCATGGGTGTCAAAAATATGAAGAGCTTCAAAAGTTGTCAAAAATATGAGGAGCATGAAACGGTCTGAAAAATAGGAGGAGCATGAAGTGGTGTTGAAAAACATGAAGAGCCTGAAAAGTTGTCAAAAATATGAAGAGCCTCTAAAGGGGTCAAAAGTAGAGGAGCTTCAAAAGCTGTCAAAAATGAGATGAGCATGAAATGGTGTGAAAATAGGAGGAGCATGAAGCTGTTTTGAAAATCATGAAGAGCCTGAAAAGGTGTGAAAAATAAGAAGAGCTTCAAAAGTTGTCAAAAATATGAGGAGCATGAAACGGTCTGAAAAAGAGGAGGAGCATGAAGCGGTGTTGAAAAACATGAAGAGCCTGAAAAGGTGTGAAAAATATGAAGAGCTTCTAAAGGAGTCAAAAATATGAGGACCATGAAAGGGTCTGAAAAATAGGAGGAGCATGAAGTGGTGTTGAAAAACATGAAGAGCCTGAAAAGGTGTGAAAAATATGAAGTGCTTCAAAAATATGAAAATTATGAAGAGCTTCAAAAGGTGTGAAAAATATAAAGAGCTTCAAAAGATGTCAAAAATGAGATGAGCATGAAACGGTCTGAAAAATAGGAGGAGCATGAAGTGTTGTTGAAAACCATGAAGAGCCTGAAAAGGTGTGAATAATATGAAGAGCTTCAAAAGGTGTCAAAAATATGCGGAGCATGAAACGGTCTGAAAAATAGGAGGATCATGAAGCGGTGTTGAAAAACATGAAGAGCCTGAAAAGGTGTGAAAAATATGAAGAGCTTCAAAAGGTGTCAAAATATGAGGAGCATGAAATGGTCTGAAAAATAGGACGAGCATAAGCGGTGTTCAAAAACATGAACAGCCTGAAAAGGTGTGAAAAATATGAAGACCTTCAAAAGGTGTGAAACATATGAAGAGCTTCAAAAGCTGTCAAAAATTAGATTAGCATTAAAGGGTGTGAAAAATAGAAGGAGCATGAAGTGGTGTTGAAAAACATCAAGAGCCTGAAAAGGTGTGAAATATATGAACAGCTTCAAAAGGGGTGAAAAATATGAAGAGCTTCTAAAGGTGTCAAAAATATGGGGAGCATGAAACGGTCTGAAAAATAGGAGGAGCATGAAACGGTGTTGAAAAACATGAAGAGCCTGAAAAGGTGTGAAAAACATGAAGAGCTTCAAAAGGTGTGAATTATATGAGGAGCATGAAAAGTTCTGAAAAATAGGAGGACCATGAAGCGGTGTTCAAAAACATGAAGAACCTGAAAAGGTGTGAAAAATATGAAGAGCTTGAAAAGGTGTCAAAAATGAGATGAGCATGAAACGGTCTGAATAATAGGAGGAGCATGAAGCGGTGTTGAAAAAAATGAAGAGCCTGAAAAGGTGTGAAATATATGAAGAGCTTCAAAAGGTGTAAAAATATGAGCAGCATGAAACGGTCTGAAAAATAGGAGGATCATGAAGCGGTGTTGAAAAACCGGAAGAGCCTGAAAAGGAGTGAAAAATATGAATAGCTTCAAAAGGTGTCAAAAATGAGATGTGCATGAAACGGACTGAAAAATTGGAGGAGCATGAAGTGGTGTTGAAAAATATTATGAGACTGAAAAGGTGTGCAAAATATGAAGAGCTTCAAAATTTGTCAAAAATATCAGGAGCATGAAAATGTCTGAAAAATAGGAGGAGCATGAACCAGTGTTCAAAAACATGAAGAGCTTGAAAACGTGTAAAAATATGAAGAGTTTCAAAAGGAGTGAAATACATGAGGAGCATGAAACGTTCTGAAACATAGGAGGACCATGAAGCGGTGTTGAAAAACATGAAGAGCCTGAAAAGGTGTGAAAAATATGAAGAGCTTCAAAAGGTGTCAAAAATATGAGGAGCATGAAACGGTCTGAAAAATAGGAGGAGCATGAAGCGGTGTTCAAAAACATGAAGAGCCTGAAAAGGTGTGAAATATATGAAGAGCTTCAAAAGGTGTGAAAAATATGAGGAGCGTGAAACGGTCTGAAAAATAGGAGGAGGCTGAACCGGGGTTCATAAACATGAAGAGCCTGAAAAGGTGTGAAAAATATGAAGAGCTTCAAAAGGTGTGAAATACATGAGGAGCATGAAACGGTCTGAAAATTAGGAGGAGCATGAAGTTATGTTCAAAAACATGAAGAGCCTGAAAATGAGTGAGAAATATGAAAAGCTTCAAAAGGTGTCAAATATATAGGAGCATGAAACGGTCTGCAAAATAGGAGGAGCATAAAGCAGTGTTGAAAAACATAAAGAGCCTGAAAATGTGTGAAAAATATGAAGAGCTTTAAAAGGTGTGAAAAATATGAGGAGCATGAAACTGTCTAAAAAATAGGAGGAGCATGAAGTGGTGTTGAAAAACATGAAGAGCCTGAAAACCTGTGAAAAATATGAAGAGCTTTAAAAGGTGTGAAAAATATGAATAGCTTTAAAAGGTGTGAAATATATGAAGAGCTTCAAAAGCTATCAAAAATTGCATGAGCATGAAACGGTCTGAAAAACAGGATCATGAAGTGGTGTTGAAAATCATGAAGAGCCTGAAAAGGTGTGAAAAATATGCAGAGCTTCAAAAGGTGTCAAAAATATGAGGAGCATGAAACGGTCTGAAAAATAGGAGGAGCATGAAGCAGTGTTCAAAAACATGAAGTGCCTGAAAATGTGTGAAAAATTAGAAGAGCTTCAAAAGGTGTCAAAAATACGAGGAGCATGAAACGGTCTGAAAAATACGAGGAGCATGAAGCGTTGTTCAAAAAAGTGAAGAGCCTGAAAAGGTTTGAAAAATATGAAGAGCTTCAAAGTTGTGAAAAATATGAAGAGCTTCAAAAGGTGTCAAAAATGAGATGAGCATGAAACGGTCTGAAATTAGGAGGAGCATGAAGTGGTGTTGAAAAAAAAGAAGAGCCTGTAAAGGTGTGAAATATATGAAGAGCTTCAAAAATGTGAAAAATAGGAAGAGCTTCAAAAGGTTTGAAAAATATGAAGAGCTTGAAAAGGTGTCAAAAATGAGATGAGCATGAAACGGTCTGAAAAATAGGAGGAGCATGAAATGCTGTTGAAAATCATGAAGAGCCTGAAAAGGTGTGAAAAATATGAAGAGCTTCAAAAGGTGTCAAAAATATGAGGAGCATGAAACGGTCTGAAAAGTAGGAGGAGCATGAAGCGGTGTTCAAAAACATGAAGTGCCTGAAAATGTGTGAAAAATTAGAAGAGCTTCAAAAGGTGTCAAAATTATGAGGATCATGAAATGTTCTGAAAAATAGAAGGAGGATGAAGCGGTGTTCAAAAACATGAAGAGCTGAAAAGGTGTTCAAAATAGAAAAGCCTCAAAACGTGTCAAAAATATGAGGAGCGTGAAACGGTCTGAACAATAGCAGGAGCATGAAGCGGTGTTGAAACACATGAAGAGTCTGAAAACGTGTGAAAATATAAAGAGCTTCAAAAATATGAAAAATATGAAGAGCTTCAAAAGGTGTGACAAATATGAAGAGCTTCAAAAGGTGTCAAAAATGAGATGAGCATGAAACGGTCTGAAAAATAGGAGGAGCATGAAGCGGTGTTGAAAACGATGAAGAGCCTGAAAACGTGTGAAAAATATGAAGAGATTCAAAAGGTGTGAAATACATGAGGAGGATTAAACGGTCTGAAAAATAGGAGGAGCATGAAGCGGTGTTGAAAAACATGAAGAGCCTGAAAAGGTGTGAAAAATATATAGAGCTTCAAAAGGTGTCAAAAATATGAGGAGCATGAAACGGTCTGAAAAATAGGAGGAGCATAAAGTGGTGTTGAAAAACATGAAGAGCCTGAAAACGTGTGAAAAATATGAAGAGCTTCAAAAGGTTTGAAAAATATGAAGAGTTTCAAAAGGTGTCAAAAAGGAGATCTGCATGAAACGGTCTGAAAAATAGGAGGAGCATGAAGTGGTGTTGAAAAACATGAAGAGCCTGAAAAGGTGTGAAAAATATGAAGTGCTTCAAAAATATGAAAATTATGAAGAGCTTCAAAAGGTGTGAAAAATATGAAGAGCTTCAAAAGATGTCAAAAATATGACCAGCATGAAACCCTCTTAAAAATAGGAGGAGGATGAAGCGGTGTTCAAAAACATGAAGAGCCTGAAAAGGTGTGCAAAATATGAAGAGCTTCAAAATATGTCAAAAATATGACGAGCATGAAACCCTCTTAAAAATAGGAGGAGGATGAAGCGGTGTTCAAAAACATGAAGAGCCTGAAAAGGTGTGCAAAATATGAAGAGCTTCAAAAGGTGTGAAATACATGAGGAGCATGAAACGGTGTTCAAAAACATGCAGAGACTGAAAAGGTGTGAAAAATATGAAGAGCTTCAAAAAGTGTCAAAAATTAGATTAGCATGAAAGGGTCTGAAAAATAGGAGGAGCCTGAAGTGGTGTTGAAAAACATGAAGAACCTGAAAATGTGTGAAAAATATGAAGAGATTCAAAAATATGAAAATTATGAAGAGCTTCAAAAGGTGTAAAAAATATTAAGAGCTTCAAAAGATATCAAAAATGAGATGAGCATGAAACGGTCTGAAAAACAGGAGCATGAAGTGGTGTTGAAAATCATGAAGAGCCTGAAAAGGTGTGAAAAATATGCAGAGCTTCAAAAGGTGTCAAAAATATGAGGAGCATGAAACGGTCTGAAAAATACGAGGAGCATGAAGTGGTGTTGAAAACCATGAAGAGCCTGTAAAGGGGTGAAAAATATGAAGAGCTTCAAAATGTGTCAAAAATATGAGGTGCATGAATCGGTCCGAAAAATAGGAGGTTCATGAAGCGGTGTTGAAAAACATGAAGAGCCTGAAAAGGTGTGAAAAATATGAAGAGCTTCAAAAGGTGTCAAAAATATGAGGAGCATGAAACGGTCTGAAAATAGGACGAGCACAAGCGATGTTCAAAAACATGCACAGCCTGAAACTGTTTGAAAAATATGAAGAGCTTCAAAAGGTGTGAAAAATATGAAGAGCTTCAAAAGGTGTCAAAAATTAGATTAGCATGAAAGGGTCTGAAATATAGGAGGAGCATGAAGTGGTGTTGAAAAACATGAAGAGCCTGAAAAGGTGTGAAATATATGAACAGCTTCAAAAGGTGTGAAAAATATGAAGAGCTTCAAAATGTGTCAAAAATATGACGAGCATGAAACGCTCTTAAAAATAGGAGGAGGATGAAGCGGTGTTCAACAACATGAAGAGCCTGAAAAGGTGTGCAAAATATGAAGAGCTTCAAAAGGTGTGAAATACATGAGGAGCATGAAACAGTGTTCAAAAACATGCAGAGACTGAAAAGGTGTGAAAAATATGAAGAGCCTCAAAACGTGTCAAAAATATGAGAAGTATGAAACGGTATGATAAATAGCAGGAGCATGAAGTGGTGTTGAAAAACAGGAAGAGTCTGAAATCGTGTGAAAAATATGAAGATCTTTAAATTATGAAAAGTATGAAGAGCTTCAAAAGGTGTGAAAACTATGAGGAACTTGATACGGTCTGAAAAATAGGAGGAGCATGAAGCGGAGTTGAAAAACATGAAGAGCCTGAGAAGGTGTGAAAAATATGAAGAGCTTCAAAACGTGTCAAAAATATGAGGAGCATGAAACGGTCTGAAAAATAGGAGGATTATGAAGCGGTGTTCAAAAACATGAAGAGCCTGAAAAGGTGTGGAAAATATGAAGAGCCTAAAAACGTGTCCAAATTATGAGAAGTATGAAACGGTATGATAAATAGCAGGAGCATGAAGCGGTGTTGAAAACAGGAAGAGTCTGAAATCGTGTGAAAAATATGAAAAGCTTCAAAAATGTGAAAAATATGAAGAGATTCAAAAGGTTTGAAAAATATGAAGAGCTTCAAAAGGTGTCAAAAATGAGAAGAGCTTGAAACGGTCTGAAAATTAGGAGGAGCATGAAGAGGTGTTGAAAAACGTGAAGAGCCTGAAAAGTGTGAAAAATATGAAGAGCTTCTAAATGTGTCAAAAATATGAGGAGCATGAAACGGTCTGAAAAATAGGAGGAGCATGAAGCGGTGTTGAAAAACATGAGGAGCCTGAAAAGGTGTGAAAAATATGAAGAGCTTCAGAAATGTGAAAATTATGAAGAGCTTCAAACGATGTGAAATATATGAAGAGCATGAAACGGTCTGAAAAATAGGAGGAGCATGAAGCGGTGTTCAAATACATGAAGAGCCTGAAAACGTGTGAATAAAATGAAGAGCTTCAAAAGGTGTGAAAAATATGAGGAGCATGAAACTGTCTAAAAAATAGGAGGAGCATGAAGTGGTGTTGAAAAACATGAAGAGCCTGAAAACCTGTGAAAAATATGAAGAGCTTTAAAAGGTGTGAAAAATATGAACAGCTTTAAAAGGTGTGAAATATATGAAGAGCTTCAAAAGCTATCAAAAATTACATGAGCATGAAACGGTCTGAAAAACAGGAGCATGAAGTGGTGTTGAAAATCATGAAGAGCCTGAAAAGGTGTGAAAAATATGCAGAGCTTCAAAAGGTGTCAAAAATATGAGGAGCATGAAATGGTCTGAAAAATAGGAGGAGCATGAAGCAGTGTTCAAAAACATGAAGTGCCTGAAAATGTGTGAAAAATTAGAAGAGCTTCAAAAGGTGTCAAAAATACGAGGAGCATGAAACGGTCTGAAAAATACGAGGAGCATGAAGCGTTGTTCAAAAAAGTGAAGAGCCTGAAAAGGTTTGAAAAATATGAAGAGCTTCAAAGTTGTGAAAATTATGAAGAGCTTCAAAAGGTGTCAAAAATGAGATGAGCATGAAACGGTCTGAAATTAGGAGTAGCATGAAGTGGTGTTGAAAAAAAAGAAGAGCCTGTAAAGGTGTGAAATATATGAAGAGCTTCAAAAATGTGAAAAAAAGGAAGAGCTTCAAAAGGTTTGAAAAATATGAAGAGCTTGAAAAGGTGTCAAAAATGAGATGAGCATGAAACGGTCTGAAAAATAGGAGGAGCATGAAATGCTGTTGAAAATCATGAAGAGCCTGAAAAGGTGTGAAAAATATGAAGAGCTTCAAAAGGTGTCAAAAATATGAGGAGCATGAAACGGTCTGAAAGTAGGAGGAGCATGAAGCGGTGTTCAAAAACATGAAGTGCCTGAAAATGTGTGAAAAATTAGAAGAGCTTCAAAAGGTGTCAAAATTATGAGGATCATGAAATGTTCTGAAAAATAGAAGGAGGATGAAGCGGTGTTCAAAAACATGAAGAGCTGAAAAGGTGTTCAAAATAGAAAAGCCTCAAAACGTGTCAAAAATATGAGGAGCGTGAAACGGTCTGAACAATAGCAGGAGCATGAAGCGGTGTTGAAACACATGAAGAGTCTGAAAACGTGTGAAAATATAAAGAGCTTCAAAAATATGAAAAATATGAAGAGCTTCAAAAGGTGTGACAAATATGAAGAGCTTCAAAAGGTGTCAAAAATGAGATGAGCATGAAACGGTCTGAAAAATAGGAGGAGCATGAAGCGGTGTTGAAAACGATGAAGAGCCTGAAAACGTGTGAAAAATATGAAGAGATTCAAAAGGTGTGAAATACATGAGGAGGATTAAACGGTCTGAAAAATAGGAGGAGCATGAAGCGGTGTTGAAAAACATGAAGAGCCTGAAAAGGTGTGAAAAATATATAGAGCTTCAAAAGGTGTCAAAAATATGAGGAGCATGAAACGGTCTGAAAAATAGGAGGAGCATAAAGTGGTGTTGAAAAACATGAAGAGCCTGAAAACGTGTGAAAAATATGAAGAGCTTCAAAAGGTTTGAAAAATATGAAGAGTTTCAAAAGGTGTCAAAAAGGAGATCTGCATGAAACGGTCTGAAAAATAGGAGGAGCATGAAGCGGTGTTCAAAAACATGAAGAGCCTGAAAAGGTGTGAAAATTATGAAGAGCTTCAAAATATGTCAAAAATATGACGAGCATGAAACCCTCTTAAAAATAGGAGGAGGATGAAGCGGTGTTCAAAAACATGAAGAGCCTGAAAAGGTGTGCAAAATATGAAGAGCTTCAAAAGGTGTGAAATACATGAGGAGCATGGAACGGTGTTCAAAAACATGCAGAGACTGAAAATGTGTGAAAAATATGAAGAGCTTCAAAGTGTGTCAAAAATTAGATTAGCATGAAAGGGTCTGAAAAATAGGAGGAGCCTGAAGTGGTGTTCAAAAACATGAAGAACCTGAAAATGTGTGAAAAATATGAAGAGATTCAAAAATATGAAAATTATGAAGAGCTTCAAAAGGTGTAAAAATATTAAGAGCTTCAAAAGATGTCAAAAATGAGATGAGCATGAAACGGTCTGAAAAACAGGAGCATGAAGTGGTGTTGAAAATCATGAAGAGCCTGAAAAGGTGTGAAAAATGTGAAGAGCTTCAAAAGGTGTCAAAAATATGAGGAGCATGAAACGGTCTGAAAAATACGAGGAGCATGAAGTGGTGTTGAAAACCATGAAGAGCCTGTAAAGGGGTGAAAAATATGAAGAGCTTCAAAATGTGTCAAAAATATGAGGTGCATGAATCGGTCCGAAAAATAGGAGGTTCATGAAGCGGTGTTGAAAAACATGAAGAACCTGAAAAGGTGTGAAAAATATGAAGAGCTTCAAAAGGTGTCAAAAATATGAGGAGCATGAAACGGTCTGAAAATAGGACGAGCACAAGCGATGTTCAAAAACATGCACAGCCTGAAACTGTTTGAAAAATATGAAGAGCTTCAAAAGGTGTGAAAAATATGAAGAGCTTCAAAAGGTGTCAAAAATTAGATTAGCATGAAAGGGTCTGAAAAATAGGATGAGCATGAAGTGGTGTTGAAAAACATGAAGAGCCTGAAAAGTGTGAAATATATGAACAGCTTCAAAAGGTGTGAAAAATATGAAGAGCTTCAAAATGTGTCAAAAATATGACGAGCATGAAACGCTCTTAAAAATAGGAGGAGGATGAAGCGGTGTTCAACAACATGAAGAGCCTGAAAAGGTGTGCAAAATATGAAGAGCTTCAAAAGGTGTGAAATACATGAGGAGCATGAAACAGTGTTCAAAAACATGCAGAGACTGAAAAGGTGTGAAAAATATGAAGAGCCTCAAAACGTGTCAAAAATATGAGAAGTATGAAACGGTATGATAAATAGCAGGAGCATGAAGTGGTGTTGAAAAACAGGAAGAGTCTGAAATCGTGTGAAAAATATGAAGATCTTTAAATTATGAAAAGTATGAAGAGCTTCAAAAGGTGTGAAAAATATGAGGAACTTGATACGGTCTGAAAAATAGGAGGAGCATGAAGCGGAGTTGAAAAACATGAAGAGCTTGAGAAGGTGTGAAAAATATGAAGAGCTTCAAAACGTGTCAAAAATATGAGGAGCATGAAACGGTCTGAAAAATAGGAGGATTATGAAGCGGTGTTCAAAAACATGAATAGCCTGAAAAGGTGTGGAAAATATGAAGAGCCTCAAAACGTGTCCAAATTATGAGAAGTATGAAACGGTATGATAAATAGCAGGAGCATGAAGCGGTGTTGAAAACAGGAAGAGTCTGAAATCGTGTGAAAAATATGAAAAGCTTCAAAAATGTGAAAAATATGAAGAGATTCAAAAGGTTTGAAAAATATGAAGAGCTTCAAAAGGTGTCAAAAATGAGAAGAGCTTGAAACGGTCTGAAAATTAGGAGGAGCATGAAGAGGTGTTGAAAAACGTGAAGAGCCTGAAAAGTGTGAAAAATATGAAGAGCTTCTAAACGTGTCAAAAATATGAGGAGCATGACACGGTCTGAAAAATAGGAGGAGCATGAAGTGGTGTTGAAAAAAAAGAAGAGCCTGTAAAGGTGTGAAATATATGAAGAGCTTCAAAAATGTGAAAAATATGAAGAGCTTCAAAAGGTGTGAAAAATATGAGGAGCTTCAAAAGGTGTCAAAAATACGAGGAGCATGAAACGGTCTGAAAAATACGAGGAGCATGAAGCGTTGTTCAAAAAAGTGAAGAGCCTGAAAAGGTTAGAAAAATATGAAGAGCTTCAAAGTTGTGAAAAATATGAAGAGCTTCAAAAGGTGTCAAAAATGAGATGAGCATGAAACGGTCTGAAAAATAGGAGGAGCATGAAGTGGTGTTGAAAAAAAAGAAGAGCCTGTAAAGGTGTGAAATATATGAAGAGCTTCAAAAATGTGAAAAATATGAAGAGCTTCAAAAGGTTTGAAAAATATGAAGAGCTTGAAAAGGTGTCAAAAATGAGATGAGCATGAAACGGTCTGAAAAATAGGAGGAGCATGAAATGCTGTTGAAAATCATGAAGAGAATGAAAAGGTGTGAAAAATATGAAGAGCTTCAAAAGGTGTCAAAAATATGAGGATCATGAAATGGTCTGAAAAATAGGAGGAGCATGAAGTGGTGTTCAAAAACATGAAGTGCATGAAAAGGTGTGAAAAATTAGAAGAGCTTCAAAAGGTGTCAAAAATATGAGGATCATGAAATGGTCTGAAAAATAGAAGGAGGATGAAGCGGTGTTCAAAAACATGAAGAGCTGAAAAGATGTGAAAAATAGAAAAGCCTCAAAACGTGTAAAAAATATGAGGAGCATGAAACGGTCTGAACGATAGCAGGAGCATGAAGCGGTGTTGATACACATGAAGAGTCTGAAAACGTGTGAAAATATGAAGAGCTTCAAAAATATGAAAAATATGAAGCGCTTCAAAAGGTGTGACAAATATGAAGAGCTTAAAAGGTGTCAAAAATGAGATGAGCATGAAACGGTCTGAAAAATAGGAGGAGCATGAAGCGGTGTTGAAAACGATGAAGAGCCTGAAAACGTGTGAAAAATATGAAGAGCTTCAAAAGGTGTGAAAAATATGATGAGCTTCAAAAGGTGTCAAAAATTACAGGAGCATGAAACGGTTGAAAAATAGGAGGAGCATGAAGTGGTGTTGAAAAACATGAAGAGCCTGAAAAGGTGTGAAAAATATGGAAAGCTTCAAAAGGTGTCAAAAATATGTGGAGCATGATACGGTCTCAAAAATAGGAGGAGCATGAAGCGGTGTTCAAAAACAAGAAGAGCCTGAAAAGGTGTGAAAAATATGAAGAGCTTCAAAAGGTTTCAAAAATATGAGGAGCATGAAACGGTCTGAAAAATAGGAGGAGCATGAAGCCGTGTTCAAAAACATGAAGAGCATGAAAAGGTGTGAAAAATATGAGGAGCTTCAAAAGGTGTGAAACACGTGAGGAGCATTAAGCGGTCTGAAAAATAGGAGTAGCATGAAGTGGTGTTGAAAAACATGAAGAGCCTGAAAAGGTGTGAAAAATATGAAGAGGTTAAAAAGATGTCAAAATTATGAGGAGTATGAAACGTTCTGAAAAATAGGAGAAGCATGAAGTGGTATTCAAAAACATGAAGAGCCTGAAAAGTTGTGAAAAATATGAAGAGCTTCAAAAGGTGTGAAAAATATGAGGAGCATGAAACGGTCTGAAAAATAGGAGGAGCATGAAGCAGTGTTTAAAAACATGAAGAGGCTGAAAAGTTGTGAAAAATATGAAGAGCTTCAAAAGGTGTGAAAAATATGAGGAGCATGAAACGTTCTGAAAAATAGGAGAAGCATGAAGTGGTATTCAAAAACATGAAGAGCCTGAAAAGTTGTGAAAAATATGAAGAGCTTCAAAAGGTGTGAAAAATATGAGGAGCATGAAACGGTCTGAAAAATAGGAGGAGCATGAAGCAGTGTTTAAAAACATGAAGAGGCTGAAAAGTTGTGAAAAATATGAAGAGCTTCAAAAGGTGTGAAAAATATGAGGTGCATGAAACGGTCTTAAAAATAGGAGGAGCATGAAGCGGTGTTGAAAAACATGAAGAGCCTGAAATGGTGTGAAATATATGAAGAGCTTCAAAACGTGTGAAAAATATGAAGAGCTTCAAATGGTGTCAAAAATTAGATGAGCATGAAACGGTCTGAAAAATAGGAGGAACTTGAAGTGGTGTTGAAAAAAATGAAGAGCCTGAAAAGGTGTGAATAATATGAAGAGCTTCAAAAGGTGTCAAAAATATGAGGAGTATGAAACGGTATGATAAATAGTAGGCGCATGAAGCGGTGTTCAAAAACAAGAAGAGCCTGAAAAGGTGTGAAAAATATGAAGAGCTTCAAAAGGTTTCAAAAATATGAGGAGCATGAAACGGTCTGGAAAATAGGAGGAGCATGAAGCCGTGTTCAAAAACATGAAGAGCATGAAAAGGTGTGAAAAATATGAGGAGCTTCAAAAGGTGTGAAATACGTGAGGAGCATTAAGCGGTCTGAAAAATAGGAGGAGCATGAAGTGGTGTTGAAAAACATGAAGAGCCTGAAAAGGTGTGAAAAATATGAAGAGGTTAAAAAGATGTCAAAATTATGAGGAGTATGAAACGTTCTGAAAAATAGGAGAAGCATGAAGCGGTGTTCAAAAACATGAAGAGCCTGAAAAGTTGTGAAAAATATGAAGAGCTTCAAAAGGTGTGAAAAATATGAGGAGCATGAAACGGTCTGAAAAATAGGAGGAGCATGAAGCAGTGTTTAAAAACATGAAGAGGCTGAAAAGTTGTGAAAAATATGAAGAGCTTCAAAAGGTGTGAAAAATATGAGGAGCATGAAACGGTCTGAAAAATAGGAGGAGCATGAAGCGGTGTTGAAAAACATGAAGAGCCAGAAAAGGTGTGAAAAATATGAAGAGCTTCAAAAGGTGTGAAAAATATGAGGTGCATGAAACGGTCTTAAAAATAGGAGGAGCATGAAGCGGTGTTGGAAAACATGAGGAGCCTGAAAAGGTGTGAAATATATGAAGAGCTTCAAAACGTGTGAAAAATATGAAGAGCTTCAAATGGTGTCAAAAATTAGATGAGCATGAAACGGTCTGTAAAATAGGAGGAACTTGAAGTGGTGTTGAAAAAAATGAAGAGCCTGAAAAGGTGTGAATAATATGAAGAGTTTCAAAAGGTGTCAAAAATATGAGGAGTATGAAAAGGTATGATAAATAGTAGGAGCATGAAGCGGTGTTCAAAAACATGAAGAGTCGGAAATCGTGTGAAAAATATGAAGAGCTTCAAAAATGTGACAAATATGAAGAGCTTCAAAAGATGTGAAAAATATGAAGAGCTTCAAAAGGTGTCAAAAATGAGATGAGCATGAAACGGTCTGATAATAGGAGGAGCATGAAGCGGTGTTGAAAATCATGAAGATAAAGAAAAGGTGTGAAAAATATGAAGAGCTTCAAAAGGTGTCAAAATGACATGAGCATGAAACGTCTGAAAAATAGGAGGAGCATGAAGTGATGTTGAAAAACATGAAAAGCCTGAAAATGTGTGAAAAATATGAAGAGCTTCAAAAGGTGTGAAATATATGAGGTGCAAGAAACGGTCTGAAAAATAGGAGGAGCATTAAGCGTTGTTGAAAAACATGAAGAGCCTGAAAAGGTGTGAAAAATATGAAGAGCTTCAAAAGGTGTCAAAAATATGAGGAGCATGAAACGTTCTGAAAAATAGGAGGTGCATGAAGCATTGTTGAAAAACATGAAGAGCCTGAAAAGGTGTGAAAAATATGAAGAGCTTCAAAAGGTGTCAAAAATATGAGTAGCAAGGAACGGTCTGAAAAATAGGAGGAGCATGAAGCAGTGTTGAAAAACATGAAGAGCCTGAAAAAGTGTGAAAAATATGAAGAGCTTCAAAAGGTGTGAAAAATATGAAGAGCTTCAAAAGGTGTCAAAAATAAGAGGAGCATGAAACGGTCTGAAAAATAGAAAGCTTATGAAACGGTGTTCAAAAACATGAAGAGCCTGAATGGGTGTTAAAAATATGAAAAGCCTCAACCTGTCAAAAATATGAGGAGGATGAAACGGTCTGAAAAATAGCAGGAGCATGAAGCGGTGTTGAAAAACATGAAGAGTCTGAAAACGTGTGAAAATATGAAGAGCTTCAAAAATATGAAAAATAAGAACAGCTTCAAAAGGTGTGAAAAATATGAAGAGCTTCAAATGGTGTCAAAAATGAGATGAGCATGAAACGGACTGAAAAATAGGAGGAGCATGAAGCGGTGTTGAAAATCATGAAGAGCCTGAAAAGGTATGAAATATATGAAGAGCTTCAAAAGGTATGACAAATATGAAGAGCTTCAAAAGGTGTCAAAATGAGATGAGCATGAAATGGTCTGAAAAATAGGAGGAGCATGAAGCGGTGTTGAAAATCATGAAGAACCTGAAAAGGTGAGAAAAATATGAAGAGCTTCAAAAGGTGTGAAAAATATGAGGAGCATGATACGGTCGAAAAAATAGGAGGAGCATGAAGCGTAGTTCAAAAACATGAAGAGCCTGAAAAGGTGTGAAAAATATGAAGAGCCTCAAAACATGTCAAAAATATGAGGAGTATGCAACGGTATGATAAATAGCAGGAGCATGAAGCGGTGTTGAAAAACATGAAGAGTCTGAAATCGTGTGAAAAATATGAAGAGCTTCAAAAATGTGAAAAATATGAAGAGCTTCAAAAGGTGTAAAAAATATGAAGAGTTTCAAAAGTATCAAAAATTAGATGAGCATGAAACGGTCTAAAAAATAGGAGGAGCAACAAGTAGTGTTGAAAAAAAAGAAGAGCCTGAAAAGGTGTGAAAAATATGAACAGCTTCAAAATATGTGAAAAATATGAGGAGCATGATACGGTCTGAAAAATAGGAGGAGCATGAAGCGGTGTTCAAAAACATGAAGAGCCTGAAAAGTTGTGAAAAATATGCAAAGCTTCAAAAGGTGTCAAAAATGAGAGGAGCATGAAACGGTCTGAACAATAGGAGAAGCATGAAGCGGTGTTCAAAAACATGAAGAGCCTGAAAAGGGGTGAAAAATATGAAGAGCTTTAAAAGGTGTCAAAAATATGAGGAGCATGAAACGGTCTGAAAAATCGGAGGAGCATGAAGCGTTGTTGAAAAATACGAAGAGCCTGAAAAGGTGTGAGAAATATGAAGAGCTTCAAAAGGTGTTAAAAGTATGAGTAGCATGAAACGGTCTGCAAAAAAGGAGGAGCATGAAGTGGTGTTGAATAAAAGGAAAAGTCTGAAAAAGTGTGAAATATATGAAGAGCTTCAAAAGGTGTCAAAAATATGAGGAGAATGAAACGGTCTGAAAAATAGGAGGAGCATGAAGCGATGTTGAAAAACATGAATTGTCTGAAAACGTGTGGAAAATATGAAGAGATTCATAAATGTGAAAAATATGAAGAGCTTCAAAAGGTGTGAAAAATATGAAGAGCTTCAAAAGGTGTCAAAAAAGAGATGAGCATGAAAAGGTCTGAAAAATAGGAGGAGCATGAAGTGGTGTTGAAAATCATGAAGAGCCTGAAAACGTGTGAAAAATATGAATACCTTCAAAATTTGTCAAAAATATGAAGAGCTTCAAAAGGTGTTAAAATGAGATGAGCATGAAACGATCTGAAAAATAGGAGGAGCATGAAGTGGTGTTGAAAAAATGAAGAGCCTGGAAAGGTGTGAAATATCTGAAGAGCTTCAAAAGGTGTCAAAAACATGAGGAGCATGAAACGGTCGGCAAAATACGACGAGCATGAAGCGGTGTTGAAAAACATGAAGAGCCTGAAAAGGTGTGAAAAATATGAAGAGTTTCAAAAGGTGTCAAAAATATGAGGAGCATGAAACAATCTGAAAAATAGGAGGAGCATGAAGCGGTGTTCAAAAATATGAAGAGCCTGAAAAGTTGTGAAATATATGAAGAGCTTCAAAAGGTGTCAAAAATATGAGGAGCATGAAACGGTCTGAAAAATAGGAGGAACATGAAGCGGTGTTCAAAAACATGAAAAGCCTGAAAATGTGTGAAAAATATAAAGAGCTTCAAAAGATGTGAAAAATATGAAGAGCTTCAAAAGGTGTCAAAAATGAGATGAGCATGAAATGGTCTGAAAAATAGGAGGAGCATGAAGCGGTGTTGAAAAACATGAAGAACCTGAAAAGGTGTGAGAAATATCAAGAGCTTCAAAAGGTGTCAAATATATGAGGAGCATGAATCGTTCTGAAAAAGAGGAGGAGCATGAAGCGGTGTTGAAAAACATGAAGAGCCTGAAAAGCTGTGTAAAATATGAAGAGGTTCTAAAGGTGTCAAAAATATGAGGAGCATGAAACGGTCTTAAAAATAGGCGGATTATGAAACGGTGTTCAAAAACATGAAGAGCCTGAAAAGGTGTGAAAAATATGAAAAGCCTCAAAACCTGTCAAAAATATGAGGAGCATGAAACTGTCTGAAAAATAGCAGGGGCATGAAGCGGTGTTGAAAAATATGAAGAGTCTGAAAACGTGTGAAAATATGAAGAGCTTCAAACATATGAAAAATATGAAGAGCTTCAAAAGGTGTGAAAAATATGAAGAGCTTCAAAAGGTGTCAAAAATGAGATGAGCATAAAACGGTCCGAAAAATACGAGGAGCATGAAGCGGTGTTGAAACTCATGAAGAGGCTGAAAAGGCGTGAAAAATATGAAGAGCTTCAATGACGTGAAAAATATGAAGAGCTTCAAAAGGTGTCAAAAATATGAAGAGCATGAAATGGTCTGAAAAATAGAAGGAGCATGAAACGGTGATCAAACACATGAAGAGCCTGAAAAGTTGTGGAAAATATGAAGAGCTTCAAAAGGTGTGAAATACATGAGGAGCATGAAACTCTCTGAAAAATAGGAGGAGCATGAAGCGGTGTTCAAAAACATGAAGAGCCTGAAAAGTTGTGAAAAATATGAAAAGCTTCAAAAGGTGTCAAAAATGAGATGAGCCTTAAACGGTCTGAAAAATAGGAATAACATGAAACGGTGTTGAAAATCATGAAGAGCCTGAAATAGTGTGAAAAATATAAAGAGCTGCAAAAGGTGTCAAAAATATGAGGAGCATGAAACGGTCTGATAAATAGGTGGAGCATGAAGCAGTTTTCAAAAACATGAAGAGCATGAAAAGGTGTGAAAAATATGAAGAGCTTCAAAAGATGTGAAATATATGAGGAGAATGAAACGGTCTGAAAAATAGGAGGATCATGAAGCAGTTTTCAGAAACATGAAGAGCATGAAAAGGTGTGAAAAATATGAAGAGCTTCAAAAGGTGTGAAATATATGAGGAGAGTGAAACGGTCTGAAAATTAGGAGGATCATGAAGCGGTTTTCAGAAAAATGAAGAGCATGAAAAGGTGTGAAAAATAGGAAGAGATTCAAAAGGTGTCATAAATATGAGGAGCATGAAACGGTCTGAAAAATAGGAGGAGCATGAAACGGTGATCAAAAACATGAAGAGCCTGAAAAGGTGTGAAAAATATGAAGAGCTTCAAAAGGTGTGAAATACATGAGGAGCATGAAACTCTCTGAAAAATAGGAGGAGCATAAAGCGATGTTCAAAAACATGAAGAGCCTGAAAATGTGTGAAAAATATGAAGAGCTTCAAAAGGTGTCAAAATTGAGATGAGCATGAAACGGTCTGAAAAATAGTAGGAGCATGAAGTGGTGTTGAAAAAAAAAAGAAGAGACTGAAAAGGTGTGAAATATATGAAGAGCTTCAAAAGGTGTGAAAAATATAAAGAGCTTCAAAGGTGACAAATTGAGATGAGCATGAAACGGTCTGAAAAATAGGAGGAGCATGAAGTGGTGGTGAAAAACATGAAGAGCCTGAAAAGGTGTGAAAAATATGAAGAGCTTCAAAATGTTTCAAAAACATGAAGAGCATGAAACGGTCTGAAAATCAGGAGGATCATGAAGCGGTGTTCAAAAACATGAAGAGCCGGAAAAGGTGTGAAAATTATGAAGAGCTTCAAAAGGGGTCAAAAATATGAGGAGCATGAAACGGTCTGAAAAATAGGAGGAGCATGAAACGGTGACCAAAAACATGAAGAGCCTGAAAAGGTGTGAAAAATATGAAGAGCTTCAAAAGGTGTGAAATACATGAAGAGCATGAAACGGGCTGAAAAATAAGAGAAGCATGAAGTGCTGTGGAAAAACATGAAGAGCCTGAAAAGGTGTGAAAAATATGAAGAGCTTCAAAAGCTGTGAAATACATGAGGAGCATGAAACGGGCTGAAAATTAGGAGAAGCATGAAGTGGTGTGGAAAAATATGAAGAGCATGAAAATGTGTGAAAAATACGAAAAGCTTCAAAAGGAGCCAAAAATGAGATGAGCATGAAACGGTCTGAAAAATAGGAGGATCATGAAATGGTGTTGAAAAACATGAAGAGCCTGAAAAGATGTGAAAAATATGAAAAGCTTCAAAAAGTGTCAAAAATATGAGGAGCATGAAACGGTCTGAAAAATAGGAGGAGCATGAAGCTGTGTTCAAAAATATGAAGAGCCTGAAAAGGTGTGAAAAATATGAAGAGCTTCAAAAGGTGTCAAAAATATGAGGAGCATGAAACGGTCTGAAAAATAGGAGGAGCATGAAGCTGTGTTCAAAAATATGAAGAGCCTGAAAAGGTGTGAAAAATATGAAGAGCTTCAAAAGGTGTGAAATAGATGAGGCACATGAAACTCTCTGAAAATTAGGAGGAGCAAGAAGCAGTGTTGAAAAACATGAAGAGCCTGAAAAGGTGTGAAAAATATGAAGACCTTCAAAAGGTGTGAAATACATGAGGCGCATGAAACTCTCTGAAAATTAGGAGGAGCAAGAAGCAGTGTTCAAAAACATGAAGAGCCTGAAAACTTGTGAAAAATATGAAGAGCTTCAAAAGGGGTCAAAATATGAAGAACATGAAACCGTCTGAAAAATAGGAGGAGCATTAGGTGGTGTTGAAAAACATGAAGAGCATGAAAACATGTGAAAAATATGAAGAGCTTTAAAAGGTGTGAAAAATATGAACAGCTTCAAAAGGTGTGAAATATATGAAGAGCTTCAAAATGTGTCAAAAATATGAGGAGCATGAAACAGTCTGAAAAATAGGAGGAGCATGAAGCGGTGTTGAAAAACATGAGGAGGCTGAAAAGGTGTGAAAAATATGAAGAGCTTCAGAAATGTGAAAATTATGAAGAGCTTCAAAGATGTGAAATATATGAAGAGCATGAAACGGTCTGAAAAATAGGAGGAGAATGAAACGGTGTTCAAATACATGAAGAGCCTGAAAACGTGTGAATAAAATGAAAAGCTTCAAAAGGTGTGAAAAATATGAGGAGCATGAAACTGTCTAAAAAATAGGAGGAGCATGAAGTGGTGTTGAAAAACATGAAGAGCCTGAAAACCTGTGAAAAATATGAAGAGCTTTAAAAGGTGTGAAAAATATGAACAGCTTTAAAAGGTGTGAAATATATGAAGAGCTTCAAAAGCTGTCAAAAATTACATGAGCATGAAACGGTCTGAAAAACAGGAGCATGAAGTGGTGTTGAAAATCATGAAGAGCCTGAAAAGGTGTGAAAAATATGCAGAGCTATAAAAGGTGTCAAAAATATGAGGAGCATGAAACGGTCTGAAAAATAGGAGGAGCATGAAGCAGTGTTCAAAAACATGAAGTGCCTGAAAATGTGTGAAAAATTAGAAGAGCTTCAAAAGGTGTCAAAATACGACGAGCATGAAACGGTCTGAAAAATACGAGGAGCATGAAGCGTTGTTCAAAAAAGTGAAGAGCCTGAAAAGGTTTGAAAAATATGAAGAGCTTCAAAGTTGTGAAAAATATGAAGAGCTTCAAAAGGTGTCAAAAATGAGATGAGCATGAAACGGTCTGAAATTAGGAGGAGCATGAAGTGGTGTTGAAAAAAAAGAAGAGCCTGTAAAGGTGTGAAATATATGAAGAGCTTCAAAAATGTGCAAAATAGGAAGAGCTTCAAAAGGTTTGAAAAATATGAAGAGCTTGAAAAGGTGTCAAAAATGAGATGAGCATGAAACGGTCTGAAAAATAGGAGGAGCATGAAATGCTGTTGAAAATCATGAAGAGAATGAAAAGGTGTGAAAAATATGAAGAGCTTCAAAAGGTGTCAAAAATATGAGGAGCATGAAACGGTCTGAAAAATAGGAGGAGCATGAAGCGGTGTTCAAAAACATGAAGTGCCTGAAAATGTGTGAAAAATTAGAAGAGCTTCAAAAGGTGTCAAAATTATGAGGATCATGAAATGTTCTGAAAAATAGAAGGAGGATGAAGCGGTGTTCAAAAACATGAATAGCTGAAAAGGTGTTCAAAATAGAAAAGCCTCAAAACGTGTCAAAAGTATGAGGAGCGTGAAACGGTCTGAACAATAGCAGGAGCATGAAGCGGTGTTGAAACACATGAAGAGTCTGAAAACGTGTGAAAATATAAAGAGCTTCAAAAATATGAAAAATATGAAGAGCTTCAAAAGGTGTGACAAATATGAAGAGCTTCAAAAGGTGTCAAAAATGAGATGAGCATGAAACGGTCTGAAAAATAGGAGGAGCATGAAGCGGTGCTGAAAACGATGAAGAGCCTGAAAACGTGTGAAAAATATGAAGAGATTCAAAAGGTGTGAAATACATGAGGAGGATTAAACGGTCTGAAAAATAGGAGGAGCATGAAGCTGTGTTGAAAAACATGAAGAGCCTGAAAACGTGTGAAAAATATGAAGAGCTTCAAAAGGTGTGAAAAATATGACGAGCTTCAAAAGCTGTCAAAAATTACATGAGCATGAAACGGTTGAAAAATAGGAGGAGCATGAAGTGGTGTTGAAAAACATGAAGAGCCTAAAAAAGGTGTGAAAAATATGGAAAGCTTCAAAAGGTGTCAAAAATATGAGGAGCATGAAACATTCTGAAAAATAGGAGGAGCATGAAGCGGTGTTCAAAAACAAGAAGAGCCTGAAAAGGTGTGAAAAATATGAAGAGCTTCAAAAGGTGTCAAAAATATGAGGTGCATAAAACATTCTGAAAAATAGGAGGAGCATGAAGCGGTGTTGAAAAACATGAAGAGCCTGAAAAGGTGTGAAAAATATATAGAGCTTCAAAAGGTGTCAAAAATATGAGGAGCATGAAACGGTCTGAAAAATAGGAGGAGCATGAAGCGGTGTTGAAAAACATGAAGAGCCTGAAAACGTGTGAAAAATATGAAGAGCTTCAAAAGGTTTGAAAAATATGAAGAGTTTCAAAAGGTGTCAAAAAGGAGATCTGCATGAAACGGTCTGAAAAATAGGAGGAGCATGAAGTGATGTTGAAAAAAATGAAGAGGCTGAAAAGGTGTGAAAAATATGAAGAGCTTCAAAAGGTGTCAAAAATATGAGGAGCATGAAACGGTTTGAAAAATAGGACGAGCATGAAGCGGTGTTCAAAAACATGAAGAGCCTGAAAAGGTGTGCAAAATATGAAGAGCTTCAAAAGGTGTGAAATACATGAGGAGCATGAAACGGTGTTCAAAAACATGCAGAGACTGAAAAGGTGTGAAAAATATGAAGAGCTTCAAAAAGTGTCAAAAATTAGATTAGCATGAAAGGGTCTGAAAAATAGGAGGAGCCTGAAGTGGTGTTGAAAAACATGAAGAACCTAAAAATGTGTGAAAAATATGAAGAGATTCAAAAATATGAAAATTATGAAGAGCTTCAAAAGGTGTAAAAAATATTAAGAGCTTCAAAAGATGTCAAAAATGAGATGAGCATGAAACGGTCTGAAAAACAGGAGCATGAAGTGGTGTTGAAAATCATGAAGAGCCTGAAAAGGTGTGAAAAATATGCAGAGCTTCAAAAGGTGTCAAAAATATGAGGAGCATGAAACGGTCTGAAAAATACGAGGAGCATGAAGTGGTGTTGAAAACCATGAAGAGCCTGTAAAGGGGTGAAAAATATGAAGAGCTTCAAAATGTGTCAAAAATATGAGGTGCATGAATCGGTCCGAAAAATAGGAGGATCATGAAGCGGTGTTGAAAAACATGAAGAGCCTGAAAAGGTGTGAAAAATATGAAGAGCTTCAAAAGGTGTCAAAAATATGAGGAGCATGAAACGGTCTGAAAATAGGACGAGCACAAGCGATGTTCAAAAACATGCACAGCCTGAAAAGGTGTGAAAAATATGAAGAGCTTCAAAAGGTGTGAAAAATATGAAGAGCTTCAAAAGGTGTCAAAAATTAGATTAGCATGAAAGGGTCTGAAAAATAGGAGGAGCATGAAGTGGTGTTGAAAAACATGAAGAGCCTGAAAAGGTGTGAAATATATGAACAGCTTCAAAAGGTGTGAAAAATATGAAGAGCTTCAAAATGTGTCAAAAATATGACGAGCATGAAACCCTCTTAAAAATAGGAGGAGGATGAAGCGGTGTTCAACAACATGAAGAGCCTGAAAAGGTGTGCAAAATATGAAGAGCTTCAAAAGGTGTGAAATACATGAGGAGCATGAAACAGTGTTCAAAAACATGCAGAGACTGAAAAGGTGTGAAAAATATGAAGAGCCTCAAAACGTGTCAAAAATATGAGGAGCATGAAACGGTCTGAAAAATAGGAGGATTATGAAGCGGTGTTCAAAAACATGAAGAGCCTGAGAAGGTGTGAAAAATATGAAGAGCTTCAAAACGTGTCAAAAATATGAGGAGCATGAAACGGTCTGAAAAATAGGAGGATTATGAAGCGGGGTTCAAAAACATGAAGAGCCTGAAAAGGTGTGGAAAATATGAAGAGCCTCAAAACGTGTCCAAAATATGAGAAGTATGAAACGGTATGATAAATAGCAGGAGCATGAAGCGGTGTTGAAAACAGGAAGAGTCTGAAATCGTGTGAAAAATATGAAAAGCTTCAATAATGTGAAAAATATGAAGAGATTCAAAAGGTGTGAAAAATATGAAGAGCTTCAAAAGGTGTCAAAAATGAGAAGAGCTTGAAACGGTCTGAAAATTAGGAGGAGCATGAAGAGGTGTTGAAAAACGTGAAGAGCCTGAAAAGTGTGAAAAATATGAAGAGCTTCTAAACGTGTCAAAAATATGAGGAGCATGACACGGTCTGAAAAATAGGAGGAGCATGAAGTGGTGTTGAAAAAAAAGAAGAGCCTGTAAAGGTGTGAAATATATGAAGAGCTTCAAAAATGTGAAAAATATGAAGAGCTTCAAAAGGTGTGAAAAATATGAGGAGCTTCAAAAGGTGTCAAAAATACGAGGAGCATGAAACGGTCTGAAAAATACGAGGAGCATGAAGCGTTGTTCAAAAAAGTGAAGAGCCTGAAAAGGTTAGAAAAATATGAAGAGCTTCAAAGTTGTGAAAAATATGAAGAGCTTCAAAATGTGTCAAAAATGAGATGAGCATGAAACGGTCTGAAAAATAGGAGGAGCATGAAGTCGTGTTGAAAAAAAAGAAGAGCCTGTAAAGGTGTGAAATATATGAAGAGCTTCAAAAATGTGAAAAATATGAAGAGCTTCAAAAGGTTTGAAAAATATGAAGAGCTTGAAAAGGTGTCAAAAATGAGATGAGCATGAAACGGTCTGAAAAATAGGAGGAGCATGAAATGCTGTTGAAAGTCATGAAGAGAATGAAAAGGTGTGAAAAATATGAAGAGCTTCAAAAGGTGTCAAAAATATGAGGATCATGAAATGGTCTGAAAAATAGAAGGAGGATGAAGCGGTGTTCAAATCATGAAGAGCTGAAAAGATGTGAAAAATAGAAAAGCCTCAAAACGTGTCAAAAATATGAGGAGCATGAAACGGTCTGAACAATAGCAGGAGCATGAAGCGGTGTTGAAACACATGAAGAGTCTGAAAACGTGTGAAAATATGAAGAGCTTCAAAAATATGAAAAATATGAAGCGCTTCAAAAGGTGTGACAAATATGAAGAGCTTCAAAAGGTGTCAAAAATGAGATGAGCATGAAACGGTCTGAAAAATAGGAGGAGCATGAAGCGGTGTTGAAAACGATGAAGAGCCTGAAAACGTGTGAAAAATATGAAGAGATTCAACAGGTGTGAAATACATGAGGAGGATTAAACTGTCTGAAAAATATGAGGAGCATGAAGCTGTGTTGAAAAACATGAAGAGCCTGAAAATGTGTGAAAAATATGAAGAGCTTCAAAAGGTGTGAAATATATGAGGTGCAAGAAACGGTCTGAAAAATAGGAGGAGCATTAAGCGTTGTTGAAAAACATGAAGAGCCTGAAAAGGTGTGAAAAATATGAAGAGCTTCAAAAGGTGTCAAAAATATGAGGAGCATGAAACGTTCTGAAAAATAGGAGGTACATGAAGCATTGTTGAAAAACATGAAGAGCCTGAAAAGGTGTGAAAAATATGAAGAGCTTCAAAAGGTGTCAAAAATATGAGTAGCAAGGAACGGTCTGAAAAATAGGAGGAGCATGAAGCAGTGTTGAAAAACATGAAGAGCCTGAAAAAGTGTGAAAAATATGAAGAGCTTCAAAAGGTGTGAAAAATATGAAGAGCTTCAAAAGGTGTCAAAAATATGAGGAGCATGAAACGGTCTGAAAAATAGAAAGCTTATGAAACGGTGTTCAAAAACATGAAGAGCCTGAATGGGTGTTAAAAATATGAAAAGCCTCACCCTGTCAAAAATATGAGGAGGATGAAACGGTCTGAAAAATAGCAGGAGCATGAAGCGGTGTTGAAAAACATGAAGAGTCTGAAAACGTGTGAAAATATGAAGAGCTTCAAAAATATGAAAAATAAGAACAGCTTCAAAAGGTGTGAAAAATATGAAGAGCTTCAAATGGTGTCAAAAATGAGATGAGCATGAAACGGTCTGAAAAATAGGAGGAGCATGAAGTCGTGTTGAATAAAAGGAAAAGTCTGAAAAAGTGTGAAATATATGAAGAGCTTCAAAAGGTGTCAAAAATATGAGGAGAATGAAACGGTCTGAAAAATAGGAGGAGCATGAAGCGATGTTGAAAAACATGAATTGTCTGAAAACGTGTGGAAAATATGAAGAGATTCATAAATGTGAAAAATATGAAGAGCTTCAAAAGGTGTGAAAAATATGAAGAGCTTCAAAAGGTGTCAAAAAAGAGATGAGCATGAAAAGGTCTGAAAAATAGGAGGAGCATGAAGTGGTGTTGAAAATCATGAAGAGCCTGAAAACGTGTGAAAAATATGAATACCTTCAAAATTTGTCAAAAATATGAAGAGCTTCAAAAGGTGTTAAAATGAAATGAGCATGAAACGATCTGAAAAATAGGAGGAGCATGAAGTGGTGTTGAAAAAATGAAGAGCCTGGAAAGGTGTGAAATATCTGAAGTGCTTCAAAAGGTGTCAAAAACATGAGGAGCATGAAACGGTCGGCAAAATACGACGAGCATGAAGCGGTGTTGAAAAACATGAAGAGCCTGAAAAGGTGTGAAAAATATGAAGAGCTTCAAAAGGTGTCAAAAATATGAGGAGCATGAAACAATCTGAAAAATAGGAGGAGCATGAAGCGGTGTTCAAAAATATGAAGAGCCTGAAAAGTTGTGAAATATATGAAGAGCTTCAAAAGGTGTCAACAATATGAGGAGCATGAAACGGTCTGAAAAATAGGAGGAACATGAAGCGGTGTTCAAAAACATGAAAAGCCTGAAAATGTGTGAAAAATATAAAGAGCTTCAAAAGATGTGAAAAATATGAAGAGCTTCAAAAGGTGTCAAAAATGAGATGAGCATGAAACGGTCTGAAAAATAGGAGGAGCATGAAGCGGTGTTGAAAAACATGAAGAACCTGAAAAGGTGTGAGAAATATCAAGAGCTTCAAAAGGTGTCAAATATATGAGGAGCATGAAACGTTCTGAAAAAGAGGAGGAGCATGAAGCGGTGTTGAAAAACATGAAGAGCCTGAAAAGCTGTGTAAAATATGAAGAGGTTCTAAAGGTGTCAAAAATATGAGGAGCATGAAACGGTTTTAAAAATAGGCGGATTATGAAACGGTGTTCAAAAACATGAAGAGCCTGAAAAGGTGTGAAAAATATGAAAAGCCTCAAAACCTGTCAAAAATATGAGGAGCATGAAACTGTCTGAAAAATAGCAGGGGCATGAAGCGGTGTTGAAAAACATGAAGAGTCTGAAAACGTGTGAAAATATGAAGAGCTTCAAACATATGAAAAATATGAAGAGCTTCAAAAGGTGTGAAAAATATGAAGAGCTTCAAAAGGTGTCAAAAATGAGATGAGCATAAAACGGTCCGAAAAATACGAGGAGCATGAAGCGGTGTTGAAAATCATGAAGAGGCTGAAAAGGCGTGAAAAATATGAAGAGCTTCAATGACGTGAAAAATATGAAGAGCTTCAAAAGGTGTCAAAAATATGAAGAGCATGAAACGGTCTGAAAAATAGAAGGAGCATGAAACGGTGATCAAACACATGAAGAGCCTGAAAAGTTGTGGAAAATATGAAGAGCTTCAAAAGGTGTGAAATACATGAGGAGCAAGAAACTCTCTGAAAAATAGGAGGAGCATGAAGCGGTGTTCAAAAACATGAAGAGCCTGAAAAGTTGTGAAAAATATGAAAAGCTTCAAAAAGGTGTCAAAAATGAGATGAGCCTTAAACGGTCTGAAAAATAGGAATAACATGAAACGGTGTTGAAAATCATGAAGAGCCTGAAATAGTGTGAAAAATATAAAGAGCTGCAAAAGGTGTCAAAAATATGAGGAGCATGAAACGGTCTGATAAATAGGTGGAGCATGAAGCAGTTTTCAGAAACATGAAGAGCATGAAAAGGTGTGAAAAATATGAAGAGCTTCAAAAGGTGTGAAATATATGAGGAGAGTGAAACGGTCTGAAAAATAGGAGGATCATGAAGCGGTTTTCAGAAACATGAAGAGCATGAAAAGGTGTGAAAAATAGGAAGAGTTTCAAAAGGTGTCATAAATATGAGGAGCATGAAACTCTCTGAAAAATAGGAGGAGCATGAAGCGGTGTTCAAAAACATGAAGAGCCTGAAAATGTGTGAAAAATATGAAGAGCTTCAAAAGGTGTCGAAATTGAGAAGAGCATGAAACGGTCTGAAAAATAGGAGGAGCATGAAGTGGTGTTGAAAAAAAAGAAGAGACTGAAAAGGTGTGAAATATATGAAGAGCTTCAAAAGTGTGAAAAATATAAAGAGCTTCAAAGGTGACAAATTGAGATGAGCATGAAACTCTCTGAAAAATAGGAGGAGCATGAACTGGTGGTGAAAAACATGAAGAGTCTGAAAAGGTGTGAAAAATATGAAGAGCTTCAAAATGTTTCAAAATATGAAGAGCATGAAACGGTCTGAAAATCAGGAGGATCATGAAGCGGTGTTCAAAAACATGAAGAGCCTGAAAAGGTGTGAAAAATATGAAGAGCTTCAAAAGGTGTCAAAAATATGAGGAGCATGAAACGGTCTGAAAAATAGGAGGAGCATGAAACGGTGACCAAAAAAAAGAAGAGCCTGAAAAGGTGTGAAAAATATGAAGAGCTTCAAAAGCTGTGAAATACATGAGGAGCATGAAACGGGCTGAAAATTAGGAGGATCATGAAGTGGTGTGGAAAAATATGAAGAGCATGAAAATGTGTGAAAAATATGAAAAGCTTCAAAAGGTGTCAAAAATGAGATGAGCATGAAACGGTCTGAAAAATAGGAGGATCATGAAATGGTGTTGAAAAACATGAAGAGCCTGAAAAGATGTGAAAAATATGAAAAGCTTCAAAAACTGTCAAAAATATGAGGAGCATGAAACGGTCTGAAAAATAGGAGGAGCATGAAGCTGTGTTCAAAAATATGAAGAGCCTGAAAAGGTGTGAAAAATATGAAGAGCTTCAAAAGGTGTCAAAAATATGAGGAGCATGAAACGGTCTGAAAAATAGGAGGAGCATGAAGCTGTGTTCAAAAATATGAAGAGCCTGAAAAGGTGTGAAAAATATGAAGAGCTTCAAAAAGTGTCAAAAATATGAGGAGCATGAAACGGTCTGAAAAATAGAAGCAGCATGAAACGGTTTTGAAAAACATGAAGAGCCTGAAAACGTGTGAAAAATATGAAGAGCTTCAAAAGGTGTGAAAAATATGAAGAGCATCAAACGTGACAAAAATGAGATGAGCATGAAACGGTCTGAAAAATAGGAGGAGCATGAAGTGGTGGTGAAAAACTTGAAGACCCTGAAAAGGTGTGAAAAATATGAAGAGCTTCAAAATGTTTCAAATATATTAAGAGCATGAAATGGTCTGAAAATCAGGAGGATCATGAAGCGGTGTTCAAAAACATGAAGATCCTGAAAAGGTGTGAAAAATATGAAGAGCTCAAAAAGTGTCAAAAATATGAGGAGCATGAAATGATCTGAAAAATACGAGGAGCATGAAGCAGTGTTCAAAAACATGAAGAGCCTGAAAAGGTGTGAAAAATATGAAGAGCTTCAAAAGGTGTGAAATATATGAGGAGAATGAAACGGTCTGAAAAATAGGAGCATCATGAAGCGGTTTTCAGAAACATGAAGAGCATGAAAAGGTGTGAAAAATATGAAGAGCTTCAAAAGGTGTGAAATATATGAGGAGAATGAAACGGTCTGAAATAGGAGGATCATGAAGCGGTTTTCATAAACATGAAGAGCATGAAAGGGTGTGAAAAATAGGAAGAGTTTCAAAAGGTGTCATAAATATGAGGAGCATGAAACGGTCTGAAAAATAGGAGGAGCATGAAACGTTGATCAAAAACATGAAGAGCCTGAAAAGGTGTGAAAAATATGAAGAGCTTCAAAAGGTGTGAAATACATGAGGAGCATGAAACTCTCTGAAAAATAGGAGGAGCATGAAGCGGTGTTCAAAAACATGAAGAGCTTGAAAATGTGTGAAAAATTTGAAGAGCTTCAAAAGGTGTCGAAATTGAGAAGAGCATGAAACGGTCTGAAAAATAGGATGAGCATGAAGGGGTGTTGAAAAAAAAGAAGAGACTGAAAAGGTGTGAAATATATGAAGAGCTTCAAAAGGTGTCAAAAATATGTGGAGAATGAAACGGTCTGAAAAATAGGAGGAGCATGAAGCTGTGTCGAAAAACATGAAGAGCCTGAAAAGGTGTGAAAAATAGGAAGAGATTCAAAAGGTGTCATAAATATGAGGAGCATGAAACGGTCTGAAAAATAGGAGGAGCATGAAACGGTGATCAAATACATGAAGAGCCTGAAAAAGTGTGTAAAATATGAAGAGCTTCAAAAGCTGTGAAATACATGAGGAGCATGAAACTCTCTGAAAAATAGGAGGAGCATGAAGCGGTGTTCAAAAACATGAAGAGCCTGAAAAGTTGTGAAAAATATGAAAAGCTTCAAAAGGTGTCAAAAATGAGATGAGCATTAAATGGTCTGAAAAATAGGAATAACATGAAACGGTGTTGAAATTCATGAAGAGCCTGAAAAACTGTGAAAAATATAAAGAGCTTCAAAAGGTGTCAAAAATATGAGGAGCATGAAACGGTCTGATAAATAGGAGGGGCATGAAGCTGTGTTCCAAAACATGAAGATCTTGAAAAGGTGTGAAAAATATGAAGAGCTTCATAAGGTGTGAAAAATATGAGGAGCATGAAACGGACTGAAAAATAGAAGCAGCATGAAACGGTGTTGAAAAATATGAAGAGCCTGAAAACGTATGAAAAATATGAAGAGCTTCAAAAGGTGTGAAAAATATAAAGAGCTTCAAAGGTGACAAAAATGAGATGAGCATGATACGGTCTGAAAAATAGGATGAGCGTGAAGTGGTGGTGAAACACATGAAGAGCCTGAAAAGGTGTAAAAAATATGAAGAGTTTCCAAATGTTTCACAAATATGAAGAGCCTGAAAACGTGTGAAAAATATGAAGAGCTTCAAAAGGTGTGAAAAATATAAAGAGCTTCAAAGGTGACAAAAATGAGATGAGCATGATACGGTCTGAAAAACAGGAGGATCATGAAGCGGTGTTCAAAAACATGAAGAGCCTGAAAAGGTGTGAAAAATATGAAGAGCTTCAAAAGGTGTCAAAAATATGAGGAGCATGAAACGGTCTGAAAAATAGGAGGAGCATGAAACGGTGATCAAAAACATGAAGAGCCTGAAAAGGTGTGAAAAATATGAAGAGCTTCAAAAGGTGTGAAAAATATAAAGAGCTTCAAAGGTGACAAAAATGAGATGAGCATGATACGGTCTGAAAAATAGGATGAGCGTGAAGTGGTGGTGAAACACATGAAGAGCCTGAAAAGGTGTAAAAAATATGAAGAGTTTCCAAATGTTTCACAAATATGAAGAGCCTGAAAACGTGTGAAAAATATGAAGAGCTTCAAAAGGTGTGAAAAATATAAAGAGCTTCAAAGGTGACAAAAATGAGATGAGCATGATACGGTCTGAAAAACAGGAGGATCATGAAGCGGTGTTCAAAAACATGAAGAGCCTGAAAAGGTGTGAAAAATATGAAGAGCTTCAAAAGGTGTCAAAAATATGAGGAGCATGAAACGGTCTGAAAAATAGGAGGAGCATGAAACGGTGATCAAAAACATGAAGAGCCTGAAAAGGTGTGAAAAATATGAAGAGCTTCAAAAGGTGTGAAATACATGAGGAGCATGAAACGGGCTGAAAAATAAGAGAAGCATGAAGTGCTGTGGAAAAACATGAAGAGCCTGAAAAGCTGTGAAAAATATGAAGAGCTTCAAAAGGTGTGAAATACATGAGGAGCATGAAATGCGCTGAAAAATACGAGAAGCATGAAGTGGTGTTTAAAAATATGAAGAGCCTGAAAAGGTGTGAAAAATATGAAGAGCTTCAAAAGGTGTGAAATATGAGGAGCATGAAACGGTCTGAAAAATAGGAGGAGCATGAAGCGGTGTACAAAAACATGAAGAGCCTGAAAAGATGTGAAAAATATGAAGAGCTTAAAATGGTGTGAAAATTATGAGGAGCATGATATGGTTTGAAAAATAGGATTAGCATGAAGCGGTGTTCAAAAACAT
This sequence comes from Dama dama, assembly GCF_033118175.1. Taxonomy (NCBI): domain Eukaryota; kingdom Metazoa; phylum Chordata; class Mammalia; order Artiodactyla; family Cervidae; genus Dama; species Dama dama. The sequence goes on from NW_026870927.1 coordinate 3,249,711, forward strand.
GAAGAGCCTGAAAAGGTGTGAAAAATATGAAAAGCTTCAAAAGGTGTCAAAAATGAGATGAGCATGAAACGGTCTGAAAAATAGGAGGTGCATGAAGCGTTGTTGAAAAACATGAAGAGCCTGAAAATGTGTGAGAAATATGAAGAGCTTAAAAAGGTGTCAAAAGAATGAGGAGCATGAAACGGTCTTACAAATACAAGGAGCATGAAGCGGTGTTGAAAAACATGAATAGCCTGAAAACGTGTGAAATATATGAAGAGCTTAAAAATGTGTCAATTATATGAGGAGCATGAAACGGTCTGAAAAATAGGAGGATCATGCAACGGTGTTGAACAACATGAAGAGCCTGAAAAGGTGTGAAAAATATAGAGCTTCCGAAGTTGTCAAAAATATGAGGAGCATGAAACGGTCTGAAAAATAGGAGGAGCATGAAGCTGTGTTCAAAAACATGAAGAGCCTGAAAATGTGTGAAAAATATGAAGAGCTTCAAAAGGTGTGAAAAATATGAGGAGTAAGAAACGGTCTGAAAAATAGGAGGAGCATGAAGTTGTGTTCAAAAACATGAAGAGCCTGAAAAAATGTGAAAAAAATGAAGACATTCAAAAGGTGTAAAAAATATGAGGAGCATGAAATGGTCTGAAAAATAGGAGGGGCAACAAGGGGTGTTGAAATACATGAAGAGCCTGAAAAGGTGTGAAAAATATGAAGAGCTTCAAAACGTGACAAAATTATGAGGAGCATGAAATGGTCTTAAAAATACGAGAAGCCTGAAGTGGTGTTGAAAAACATGAATAGCCTGAAAATGTGGGAAATATATGAAGAGCTTAAAAATGTGTGAAATATATGAGGAGCATGAAACGGTCTGAAAAATAGGAGGAGCATGAAGCGGTGTTCAAAAACATGAAGAGCCTGAAAAGGTTTGAAAAATATGAAGAGCTTCAAAAGTTGTCAAAAATATGAGGAGCATGAAACGGTCTGAAAAATAGGAGGAGAATGAAATGCTGTTGAAAAACATGAAGAGACTGACTAGGTGTGAGAAATATGAAGAGCTTCAAAAGGTGTCAAAAATATGAGGAGCATGAAATGGTCTGAAAAGTAGGAGGGGCAACAAGGGGTGTTGAAATACATGAAGAGCCTGAAAATGTGTGAAAAATATAAAGAGCTTCAAAAGATGTGAAAAATATGAAGAGCTTCAAAAGGTGTCAAAAATATGAGGAGCATGAAACTGTCTGAAAAATTGGAGGAGCATGAAGCGGTGTTGAAAAACATGAAGAGCCTGAAAAGGTGTGAGAAATATGAAGAGCTTCAACCGGTGTCAAAAATATGATTAGCATCAAACGGTCTGAAATATAGGAGGAGCATGAAGCGGTGTTGAAAAACATGAATAGCCTGAAAATGTGTGAAATATATGAAGAGCTTAAAAATGTGTCAAATATATGAGGAGCATCAAACGGTCTGAAAAATAGGAGGATGATGAAACGGTGTTGAAAAACAAGAAGAGCCTGAAAAGGTGTGAAAAATATGAAGAGCTTAAAAAGGAGTCAAAAATATGAGGAGCATGAAACGTTCTGAAAAATAGGAGGAGAAGGAAGCTGTTTTCAAAATCATGAAGAGCCTATAAATTTGTGAAAAATATGAAGAGCTTCAAAAGGTGTCAAAAATATGAGGAGCATGAAACGGTCTGAAAAATAGGAGGAGCATGAAACGGTGACCAAAAACATGAAGAGCCTGAAAAGGTGTGAAAAATATGAAGAGCTTCAAAAGGTGTGAAATACATGAAGAGCATGAAACGGGCTGAAAAATAAGAGAAGCATGAAGTGCTGTGGAAAAACATGAAGAGCCTGAAAAGGTGTGAAAAATATGAAGAGCTTCAAAAGCTGTGAAATACATGAGGAGCATGAAACGGTCTGAAAAATAGGAGCATCATGAAGCGGTTTTCAGAAACATGAAGAGCATGAAAAGGTGTGAAAAATATGAAGAGCTTCAAAAGGTGTGAAATATATGAGGAGAATGAAACGGTCTGAAATAGGAGGATCATGAAGCGGTTTTCATAAACATGAAGAGCATGAAAGGGTGTGAAAAATATGAAGAGCTTCAAAAGGTGTGAAATATATGAGGAGAATGAAACGGTCTGAAATAGGAGGATCATGAAGCGGTTTTCATAAACATGAAGAGCATGAAAGGGTGTGAAAAATAGGAAGAGTTTCAAAAGGTGTCATAAATATGAGGAGCATGAAACGGTCTGAAAAATAGGAGGAGCATGAAACGTTGATCAAAAACATGAAGAGCCTGAAAAGGTGTGAAAAATATGAAGAGCTTCAAAAGGTGTGAAATACATGAGGAGCATGAAACTCTCTGAAAAATAGGAGGAGCATGAAGCGGTGTTCAAAAACATGAAGAGCTTGAAAATGTGTGAAAAATTTGAAGAGCTTCAAAAGGTGTCGAAATTGAGAAGAGCATGAAACGGTCTGAAAAATAGGATGAGCATGAAGGGGTGTTGAAAAAAAAGAAGAGACTGAAAAGGTGTGAAATATATGAAGAGCTTCAAAAGGTGTCAAAAATATGTGGAGAATGAAACGGTCTGAAAAATAGGAGGAGCATGAAGCTGTGTCGAAAAACATGAAGAGCCTGAAAAGGTGTGAAAAATAGGAAGAGATTCAAAAGGTGTCATAAATATGAGGAGCATGAAACGGTCTGAAAAATAGGAGGAGCATGAAACGGTGATCAAATACATGAAGAGCCTGAAAAAGTGTGTAAAATATGAAGAGCTTCAAAAGCTGTGAAATACATGAGGAGCATGAAACTCTCTGAAAAATAGGAGGAGCATGAAGCGGTGTTCAAAAACATGAAGAGCCTGAAAAGTTGTGAAAAATATGAAAAGCTTCAAAAGGTGTCAAAAATGAGATGAGCATTAAATGGTCTGAAAAATAGGAATAACATGAAACGGTGTTGAAATTCATGAAGAGCCTGAAAAACTGTGAAAAATATAAAGAGCTTCAAAAGGTGTCAAAAATATGAGGAGCATGAAACGGTCTGATAAATAGGAGGGGCATGAAGCTGTGTTCCAAAACATGAAGATCTTGAAAAGGTGTGAAAAATATGAAGAGCTTCATAAGGTGTGAAAAATATGAGGAGCATGAAACGGACTGAAAAATAGAAGCAGCATGAAACGGTGTTGAAAAATATGAAGAGCCTGAAAACGTATGAAAAATATGAAGAGCTTCAAAAGGTGTGAAAAATATAAAGAGCTTCAAAGGTGACAAAAATGAGATGAGCATGATACGGTCTGAAAAATAGGATGAGCGTGAAGTGGTGGTGAAACACATGAAGAGCCTGAAAAGGTGTAAAAAATATGAAGAGTTTCCAAATGTTTCACAAATATGAAGAGCCTGAAAACGTGTGAAAAATATGAAGAGCTTCAAAAGGTGTGAAAAATATAAAGAGCTTCAAAGGTGACAAAAATGAGATGAGCATGATACGGTCTGAAAAACAGGAGGATCATGAAGCGGTGTTCAAAAACATGAAGAGCCTGAAAAGGTGTGAAAAATATGAAGAGCTTCAAAAGGTGTCAAAAATATGAGGAGCATGAAACGGTCTGAAAAATAGGAGGAGCATGAAACGGTGATCAAAAACATGAAGAGCCTGAAAAGGTGTGAAAAATATGAAGAGCTTCAAAAGGTGTGAAATACATGAGGAGCATGAAACGGGCTGAAAAATAAGAGAAGCATGAAGTGCTGTGGAAAAACATGAAGAGCCTGAAAAGCTGTGAAAAATATGAAGAGCTTCAAAAGGTGTGAAATACATGAGGAGCATGAAATGCGCTGAAAAATACGAGAAGCATGAAGTGGTGTTTAAAAATATGAAGAGCCTGAAAAGGTGTGAAAAATATGAAGAGCTTCAAAAGGTGTGAAATATGAGGAGCATGAAACGGTCTGAAAAATAGGAGGAGCATGAAGCGGTGTTCAAAAACATGAAGAGCCTGAAAAGATGTGAAAAATATGAAGAGCTTAAAATGGTGTGAAAATTATGAGGAGCATGATATGGTTTGAAAAATAGGATTAGCATGAAGCGGTGTTCAAAAACATGAAGAGCCTGAAAAGGTGTGAAAAATATGAAAAGCTTCAAAAGGTGTCAAAAATGAGATGAGCATGAAACGGTCTGAAAAATAGGAGGTGCATGAAGCGTTGTTGAAAAACATGAAGAGCCTGAAAATGTGTGAGAAATATGAAGAGCTTAAAAAGGTGTCAAAAGAATGAGGAGCATGAAACGGTCTTACAAATACAAGGAGCATGAAGCGGTGTTGAAAAACATGAATAGCCTGAAAACGTGTGAAATATATGAAGAGCTTAAAAATGTGTCAATTATATGAGGAGCATGAAACGGTCTGAAAAATAGGAGGATCATGCAACGGTGTTGAACAACATGAAGAGCCTGAAAAGGTGTGAAAAATATAAAGAGCTTCCGAAGTTGTCAAAAATATGAGGAGCATGAAACGGTCTGAAAAATAGGAGGAGCATGAAGCTGTGTTCAAAAACATGAAGAGCCTGAAAATGTGTGAAAAATATGAAGAGCTTCAAAAGGTGTGAAAAATATGAGGAGTAAGAAACGGTCTGAAAAATAGGAGGAGCATGAAGTTGTGTTCAAAAACATGAAGAGCCTGAAAAAATGTGAAAAAAATGAAGACATTCAAAAGGTGTCAAAAATATGAGGAGCATGAAATGGTCTGAAAAATAGGAGGGGCAACAAGGGGTGTTGAAATACATGAAGAGCCTGAAAAGGTGTGAAAAATATGAAGAGCTTCAAAACGTGACAAAATTATGAGGAGCATGAAATGGTCTTAAAAATACGAGAAGCCTGAAGTGGTGTTGAAAAACATGAATAGCCTGAAAATGTGGGAAATATATGAAGAGCTTAAAAATGTGTGAAATATATGAGGAGCATGAAACGGTCTGAAAAATAGGAGGAGCATGAAGCGGTGTTCAAAAACATGAAGAGCCTGAAAAGGTTTGAAAAATATGAAGAGCTTCAAAAGTTGTCAAAAATATGAGGAGCATGAAACGGTCTGAAAAATAGGAGGAGAATGAAATGCTGTTGAAAAACATGAAGAGACTGACTAGGTGTGAGAAATATGAAGAGCTTCAAAAGGTGTCAAAAATATGAGGAGCATGAAATGGTCTGAAAAGTAGGAGGGGCAACAAGGGGTGTTGAAATACATGAAGAGCCTGAAAATGTGTGAAAAATATAAAGAGCTTCAAAAGATGTGAAAAATATGAAGAGCTTCAAAAGGTGTCAAAAATATGAGGAGCATGAAACTGTCTGAAAAATTGGAGGAGCATGAAGCGGTGTTGAAAAACATGAAGAGCCTGAAAAGGTGTGAGAAATATGAAGAGCTTCAACCGGTGTCAAAAATATGATTAGCATCAAACGGTCTGAAATATAGGAGGAGCATGAAGCGGTGTTGAAAAACATGAATAGCCTGAAAATGTGTGAAATATATGAAGAGCTTAAAAATGTGTCAAATATATGAGGAGCATCAAACGGTCTGAAAAATAGGAGGATGATGAAACGGTGTTGAAAAACAAGAAGAGCCTGAAAAGGTGTGAAAAATATGAAGAGCTTAAAAAGGAGTCAAAAATATGAGGAGCATGAAACGTTCTGAAAAATAGGAGGAGAAGGAAGCTGTTTTCAAAATCATGAAGAGCCTATAAATTTGTGAAAAATATGAAGAGCTTCAAAAGGTGTAAAAATTTGAACAGCAGGAAACGGTCTGAAAAACAGGAGGAGCATGAAGTGATGTCCAACAACATGAAGAGCCTGAAAAGGTGTGAAAAATATGAAGAGCTTCAAAATGTGTCAAAAATATGAGGAGCATGAAATGGTCTGAAAAATAGGAGGAGCATGAGGCGGTGTTCAAAAACATGAAGAGCCTGAAAAGGTGTGAAAAATATGAAGAGCTTAAAAAGGTGTCAAAAATATGAGGAGCATGAAACGGTCTGAAAAATAGGAGGAGAATGAAGATGTTTTCAAAATCATGAAGAGCCTATAAATTTGTGAAAAATATGAAGAGCTTCAAAAGGTGTAAAAATTTGAAGAGCAGGAAACGGTCTTAAAAGCAGGAGGAGCATGAAGTGGTGTCCAGAAACATGAAGAGCCTGAAAGGGTGTGAAAAATATGAAGAGCTTCAAAATGTGTCAAAAATATGAGGAGCATGAAATGGTCTGAAAAATAGGAGGAGCATGAGGCGGTGTTCAAAAACATGAAGAGCCTGAAAAGGTGTGAAAACTATGAAGAGCTTCAAAAGGTGTGAAATACATGAGGAGCATGAAACTCTCTGAAAAATAGGAGGAGCATGAAGTGCTGTTCAAAAACATGAAGAGCCTGAAAAGGTGAGAAAAATATGAAGAGCTTCAAAAGGTGTGAAAAATATGAGGAGCATGATACGGTCGAAAAAATAGGAGGAGCATGAAGCGGAGTTCAAAAACATGAAGAGCCTGAAAAGATGTGAAAAATATGAAGAGCCTCAAAACGTGTCAAAATATGAGGAGTATGAAACGGTATGATAAATAGAAGGAGCATGAAGCGGTGTTGAAAAACATGAAGAGTCTGAACTTGTGTGAAAAATATGAAGAGCTTCAAAAAGGTGAAAAATATGAAGAGCTTCAAAAGTTGTCAAAAATTAGATGAGCATGAAACGGGCTGAAAAATAAGAGAAGCATGAAGTGCTGTGGAAAAACATGAAGAGCCTGAAAAGCTGTGAAAAATATGAAGAGCTTCAAAAGGTGTGAAATACATGAGGAGCATGAAATGGGCTGAAAAATAGGAGAAGCATGAAGTGGTGTTTAAAAATATGAAGAGCTTGAAAAGGTGTGAAAAATATGAAGACCTTCAAAAGGTGTCAAAAATGAGATGAGCATGAAACGGTCTGAAAAATAGGAGGATCATGAAACGGTGTTGAAAAACATGAAGAGCCTGAAAATATGTGAAAAATATGAAGAGCTACAAAAGGGGTCAAAATTATGAGGAGCATGAAACGTTCTGAAAAATAGGAGGAGCATCAACCTGTGTTCAAAAACATGAAGAGCCTGAAAAGGTGTGAAAAATATGAAAAGATTCAAAAGGTGTCAAAAATGAGATGAGCATGAACCCGTCTGAAAAATAGGAGGAGCATGAAGCGGTGTTGAAAGACATGAAGAGCGTGAAAAGGTGTGAGAAATATGAAGAGCTTCAAAAGGTGTCAAAAATATGAGGAGCATGAAACGGTCTGCAAAAAAGTAGGAGCATGAAGTGATGTTGAAAAACTTGAAGAGCATGAAAAGGTGTGAAAAATATGAAGAGGTTCAAAGTTGTGAAATACATGAGGATCATGAAACGGTGTGAAAAATTGGAGGAGCATGAAGCAGAGTTCGAAAACATGAAGAGCCTGATCAGGTTTGAAAAATATGAACAGCTCAAAAAGTGTCAAAAATATGAGGAGCATGAAACGATCTGAAAAATACGAGGAGCATGAAGCAGTGTTCAAAAACATGAAGAGCTTCAAAAGGTATGAAAAATATGAGAGCTTGAAACGGTCTGAACAATAGGAGAAGCATGAAGCGGTGTTCAAAAACATGAAGAGCCTGAAAAGGGGTGAAAAATATGAAGAGCTTTAAAAGGTGTCAAAAATATGAGGAGCATGAAACGGTCTGAACAATAGGAGAAGCATGAAGCGGTGTTCAGAAACATGAAGAGCCTGAAAAGGGGTGAAAAATATGAAGAGCTTCAAAAGGTGTCAAAAATATGAGGAGCATGAAACGGTCTGAAAAATCGGAGGAGCATGAAGCGTTGTTGAAAAATACGAAGAGCCTGAAAAGGTGTGAGAAATATGAAGAGCTTCAAAAGGTGTTAAAAGTATGAGTAGCATGAAACGGTCTGTAAAAAAGGAGGAGCATGAAGTGGTGTTGAATAAAAGGAAAAGTCTGAAAAAGTGTGAAATATATGAAGAGCTTCAAAAGGTGTCAAAAATATGAGGAGAATGAAACGGTCTGAAAAATAGGAGGAGCATGAAGCGATGTTGAAAAACATGAATTGTCTGAAAACGTGTGGAAAATATGAAGAGATTCATAAATGTGAAAAATATGAAGAGCTTCAAAAGGTGTGAAAAATATGAAGAGCTTCAAAAGGTGTCAAAAAAGAGATGAGCATGAAAAGGTCTGAAAAATAGGAGGAGCATGAAGTGGTGTTGAAAATCATGAAGAGCCTGAAAACGTGTGAAAAATATGAATACCTTCAAAATTTGTCAAAAATATGAAGAGCTTCAAAAGGTGTTAAAATGAGATGAGCATGAAACGATCTGAAAAATAGGAGGAGCATGAAGTGGTGTTGAAAAAATGAAGAGCCTGGAAAGGTGTGAAATATCTGAAGAGCTTCAAAAGGTGTCAAAAACATGAGGAGCATGAAACGGTCGGCAAAATACGACCAGCATGAAGCGGTGTTGAAAAACATGAAGAGCCTGAAAAGGTGTGAAAAATATGAAGAGCTTCAAAAGGTGTCAAAAATATGAGGAGCATGAAACAATCTGAAAAATAGGAGGAGCATGAAGCGGTGTTCAAAAATATGAAGAGCCTGAAAAGTTGTGAAATATATGAAGAGCTTCAAAAGGTGTCAAAAATATGAGGAGCATGAAACGGTCTGAAAAATAGGAGGAACATGAAGCGGTGTTCAAAAACATGAAAAGCCTGAAAATGTGTGAAAAATATAAAGAGCTTCAAAAGATGTGAAAAATATGAAGAGCTTCAAAAGGTGTCAAAAATGAGATGAGCATGAAACGGTCTGAAAAATAGGAGGAGCATGAAGCGGTGTTGAAAAACATGAAGAACCTGAAAAGGTGTGAGAAATATCAAGAGCTTCAAAAGGTGTCAAATATATGAGGAGCATGAATCGTTCTGAAAAAGAGGAGGAGCATGAAGCGGTGTTGAAAAACATGAAGAGCCTGAAAAGCTGTGTAAAATATGAAGAGGTTCTAAAGGTGTCAAAATATGAGGAGCATGAAACGGTCTTAAAAATAGGCGGATTATGAAACGGTGTTCAAAAACATGAAGAGCCTGAAAAGGTGTGAAAAATATGAAAAGCCTCAAAACCTGTCAAAAATATGAGGAGCATGAAACTGTCTGAAAAATAGCAGGGGCATGAAGCGGTGTTGAAAAATATGAAGAGTCTGAAAACGTGTGAAAATATGAAGAGCTTCAAACATATGAAAAATATGAAGAGCTTCAAAAGGTGTGAAAAATATGAAGAGCTTCAAAAGGTGTCAAAAATGAGATGAGCATAAAACGGTCCGAAAAATACGAGGAGCATGAAGCGGTGTTGAAACTCATGAAGAGGCTGAAAAGGCGTGAAAAATATGAAGAGCTTCAATGACGTGAAAAATATGAAGAGCTTCAAAAGGTGTCAAAAATATGAAGAGCATGAAATGGTCTGAAAAATAGAAGGAGCATGAAACGGTGATCAAACACATGAAGAGCCTGAAAAGTTGTGGAAAATATGAAGAGCTTCAAAAGGTGTGAAATACATGAGGAGCATGAAACTCTCTGAAAAATAGGAGGAGCATGAAGCGGTGTTCAAAAACATGAAGAGCCTGAAAAGTTGTGAAAAATATGAAAAGCTTCAAAAGGTGTCAAAAATGAGATGAGCCTTAAACGGTCTGAAAAATAGGAATAACATGAAACGGTGTTGAAAATCATGAAGAGCCTGAAATAGTGTGAAAAATATAAAGAGCTGCAAAAGGTGTCAAAAATATGAGGAGCATGAAACGGTCTGATAAATAGGTGGAGCATGAAGCAGTTTTCAGAAACATGAAGAGCATGAAAAGGTGTGAAAAATATGAAGAGCTTCAAAAGATGTGAAATATATGAGGAGAATGAAACGGTCTGAAAAATAGGAGGATCATGAAGCAGTTTTCAGAAACATGAAGAGCATGAAAAGGTGTGAAAAATATGAAGAGCTTCAAAAGGTGTGAAATATATGAGGAGAGTGAAACGGTCTGAAAATTAGGAGGATCATGAAGCAGTTTTCAGAAACATGAAGAGCATGAAAAGGTGTGAAAAATAGGAAGAGATTCAAAAGGTGTCATAAATATGAGGAGCATGAAACGGTCTGAAAAATAGGAGGAGCATGAAACGGTGATCAAAAACATGAAGAGCCTGAAAAGGTGTGAAAAATATGAAGAGCTTCAAAAGGTGTGAAATACATGAGGAGCATGAAACTCTCTGAAAAATAGGAGGAGCATAAAGCGATGTTCAAAAACATGAAGAGCCTGAAAATGTGTGAAAAATATGAAGAGCTTCAAAAGGTGTCAAAATTGAGATGAGCATGAAACGGTCTGAAAAATAGTAGGAGCATGAAGTGGTGTTGAAAAAAAAAGAAGAGACTGAAAAGGTGTGAAATATATGAAGAGCTTCAAAAGGTGTGAAAAATATAAAGAGCTTCAAAGGTGACAAATTGAGATGAGCATGAAACGGTCTGAAAAATAGGAGGAGCATGAAGTGGTGGTGAAAAACATGAAGAGCCTGAAAAGGTGTGAAAAATATGAAGAGCTTCAAAATATTTCAAAAATATGAAGAGCATGAAACGGTCTGAAAATCAGAAGGATCATGAAGCGGTGTTCAAAAACATGAAGAGCCTGAAAAGGTGTGAAAATTATGAAGAGCTTCAAAAGGGGTCAAAAATATGAGGAGCATAAAACGGTCTGAAAAATAGGAGGAGCATGAAACGGTGACCAAAAACATGAAGAGCCTGAAAAGGTGTGAAAAATATGAAGAGCTTCAAAAGGTGTGAAATACATGAAGAGCATGAAACGGGCTGAAAAATCAGAGAAGCATGAAGTGCTGTGGAAAAACATGAAGAGCCGGAAAAGGTGTGAAAAATATGAAGAGCTTCAAAAGCTGTGAAATACATGAGGAGCATGAAACGGGCTGAAAATTAGGAGAAGCATGAAGTGGTGTGGAAAAATATGAAGAGCATGAAAATGTGTGAAAAATACGAAAAGCTTCAAAAGGTGCCAAAAATGAGATGAGCATGAAACGGTCTGAAAAATAGGAGGATCATGAAATGGTGTTGAAAAACATGAAGAGCCTGAAAAGATGTGAAAAACATGAAAAGCTTCAAAAAGTGTCAAAAATATGAGGAGCATGAAACGGTCTGAAAAATAGGAGGAGCATGAAGCTGTGTTCAAAAATATGAAGAGCCTGAAAAGGTGTGAAAAAAATGAAGAGCTTCAAAAGGTGTCAAAAATATGAGGAGCATGAAACGGTCTGAAAAATAGGAGGAGCATGAAGCTGTGTTCAAAAATATGAAGAGCCTGAAAAGGTGTGAAAAATATGAAGAGCTTCAAAAGGTGTGAAATAGATGAGGCACATGAAACTCTCTGAAAATTAGGAGGAGCAAGAAGCAGTGTTGAAAAACATGAAGAGCCTGAAAAGGTGTGAAAAATATGAAGAGCTTCAAAAGGGGTCAAAATATGAAGAACATGAAACCGTCTGAAAAATAGGAGGAGCATTAGGTGGTGTTGAAAAACATGAAGAGCATGAAAACATGTGAAAAATATGAAGAGCTTTAAAAGGTGTGAAAAATATGAACAGCTTCAAAAGGTGTGAAATATATGAAGAGCTTCAAAATGTGTCAAAAATATGAGGAGCATGAAACGGTCTGAAAAATAGGAGGAGCATGAAGCGGTGTTGAAAAACATGAGGAGCCTGAAAAGGTGTGAAAAATATGAAGAGCTTCAGAAATGTGAAAATTATGAAGAGCTTCAAAAGATGTGAAATATATGAAGAGCATGAAACGGTCTGAAAAATAGGAGGAGCATGAAACGGTGTTCAAATACATGAAGAGCCTGAAAACGTGTGAATAAAATGAAGAGCTTCAAAAGGTGTGAAAAATATGAGGAGCATGAAACTGTCTAAAAAATAGGAGGAGCATGAAGTGGTGTTGAAAAACATGAAGAGCCTGAAAACCTGTGAAAAATATGAAGAGCTTTAAAAGGTGTGAAAAATATGAACAGCTTTAAAAGGTGTGAAATATATGAAGAGCTTCAAAAGCTGTCAAAAATTACATGAGCATGAAACGGTCTGAAAAACAGGAGCATGAAGTGGTGTTGAAAATCATGAAGAGCCTGAAAAGGTGTGAAAAATATGCAGAGCTATAAAAGGTGTCAAAAATATGAGGAGCATGAAACGGTCTGAAAAATAGGAGGAGCATGAAGCAGTGTTCAAAAACATGAAGTGCCTGAAAATGTGTGAAAAATTAGAAGAGCTTCAAAAGGTGTCAAAAATACGATGAGCATGAAACGGTCTGAAAAATACGAGGAGCATGAAGCGTTGTTCAAAAAAGTGAAGAGCCTGAAAAGGTTTGAAAAATATGAAGAGCTTCAAAGTTGTGAAAAATATGAAGAGCTTCAAAAGGTGTCAAAAATGAGATGAGCATGAAACGGTCTGAAATTAGGAGGAGCATGAAGTGGTGTTGAAAAAAAAGAAGAGCCTGTAAAGGTGTGAAATATATGAAGAGCTTCAAAAATGTGAAAAATAGGAAGAGCTTCAAAAGGTTTGAAAAATATGAAGAGCTTGAAAAGGTGTCAAAAATGAGATGAGCATGAAACGGTCTGAAAAATAGGAGGAGCATGAAATGCTGTTGAAAATCATGAAGAGAATGAAAAGGTGTGAAAAATATGAAGAGCTTCAAAAGGTGTCAAAAATATGAGGAGCATGAAACGGTCTGAAAAATAGGAGGAGCATGAAGCGGTGTTCAAAAACATGAAGTGCCTGAAAATGTGTGAAAAATTAGAAGAGCTTCAAAAGGTGTCAAAATTATGAGGATCATGAAATGTGCAGAAAAATAGAAGGAGGATGAAGCGGTGTTCAAAAACATGAAGAGCTGAAAAGGTGTTCAAAATAGAAAAGCCTCAAAACGTGTCAAAAATATGAGGAGCGTGAAACGGTCTGAACAATAGCAGGAGCATGAAGCGGTGTTGAAACACATGAAGAGTCTGAAAACGTGTGAAAATATAAAGAGCTTCAAAAATATGAAAAATATGAAGAGCTTCAAAAGGTGTGACAAATATGAAGAGCTTCAAAAGGTGTCAAAAATGAGATGAGCATGAAACGGTCTGAAAAATAGGAGGAGCATGAAGCGGTGCTGAAAACGATGAAGAGCCTGAAAACGTGTGAAAAATATGAAGAGATTCAAAAGGTGTGAAATACATGAGGAGGATTAAACTGTCTGAAAAATAGGAGGAGCATGAAGCTGTGTTGAAAAACATGAAGAGCCTGAAAACGTGTGAAAAATATGAAGAGCTTCAAAAGGTGTGAAAAATATGAGGAGCATAAAACATTCTGAAAAATAGGAGGAGCATGAAGCGGTGTTCAAAAACAAGAAGAGCCTGAAAAAGTGTGAAAAATATGAAGAGCTTCAAAAGGTGTCAAAAATATGAGGAGCATAAAACATTCTGAAAAATAGGAGGAGCATGAAGCGGTGTTGAAAAACATGAAGAGCCTGAAAAGGTGTGAAAAATATATAGAGCTTCAAAAGGTGTCAAAAATATGAGGAGCATGAAACGGTCTGAAAAATAGGAGGAGCATGAAGCGGTGTTGAAAAACATGAAGAGCCGGAAAACGTGTGAAAAATATGAAGAGCTTCAAAAGGTTTGAAAAATATGAAGAGTTTCAAAAGGTGTCAAAAAGGAGATCTGCATGAAACGGTCTGAAAAATAGGAGGAGCATGAAGTGATGTTGAAAAAAATGAAGAGGCTGAAAAGGTGTGAAAAATATGAAGAGCTTCAAAAGGTGTCAAAAATATGAGGAGCATGAAACGGTTTGAAAAATAGGACGAGCATGAAGCGGTGTTCAAAAACATGAAGAGCCTGAAAAGGTGTGAAAATTATGAAGAGCTTCAAAAGGTGTCAAAAATATGAGGAGCATGAAACGGTTTGAAAAATAGGACGAGCATGAAGCGGTGTTCAAAAACATGAAGAGCCTGAAAAGGTGTGCAAAATATGAAGAGCTTCAAAAGGTGTGAAATACATGAGGAGCATGAAACGGTGTTCAAAAACATGCAGAGACTGAAAAGGTGTGAAAAATATGAAGAGCTTCAAAAAGTGTCAAAAATTAGATTAGCATGAAAGGGTCTGAAAAATAGGAGGAGCCTGAAGTGGTGTTGAAAATCATGAAGAACCTAAAAATGTGTGAAAAATATGAAGAGATTCAAAAATATGAAAATTATGAAGAGCTTCAAAAGGTGTAAAAAATATTAAGAGCTTCAAAAGATGTCAAAAATGAGATGAGCATGAAACGGTCTGAAAAACAGGAGCATGAAGTGGTGTTGAAAATCATGAAGAGCCTGAAAAGGTGTGAAAAATATGAAGAGCTTCAAAAGGTGTCAAAAATATGAGGAGCATGAAACGGTCTGAAAAATACGAGGAGCATGAAGTGGTGTTGAAAACCATGAAGAGCCTGTAAAGGGGTGAAAAATATGAAGAGCTTCAAAATGTGTCAAAAATATGAGGTGCATGAATCGGTCCGAAAAATAGGAGGATCATGAAGCGGTGTTGAAAAACATGAAGAGCCTGAAAAGGTGTGAAAAATATGAAGAGCTTCAAAAGGTGTCAAAAATATGAGGAGCATGAAACGGTCTGAAAATAGGACGAGCACAAGCGATGTTCAAAAACATGCACAGCCTGAAAAGGTGTGAAAAATATGAAGAGCTTCAAAAGGTGTGAAAAATATGAAGAGCTTCAAAAGGTGTCAAAAATTAGATTAGCATGAAAGGGTCTGAAAAATAGGAGGAGCATGAAGTGGTGTTGAAAAACATGAAGAGCCTGAAAAGGTGTGAAATATATGAACAGCTTCAAAAGGTGTGAAAAATATGAAGAGCTTCAAAATGTGTCAAAAATATGACGAGCATGAAACCCTCTTAAAAATAGGAGGAGGATGAAGCGGTGTTCAACAACATGAAGAGCCTGAAAAGGTGTGCAAAATATGAAGAGCTTCAAAAGGTGTGAAATACATGAGGAGCATGAAACAGTGTTCAAAAACATGCAGAGACTGAAAAGGTGTGAAAAATATGAAGAGCCTCAAAACGTGTCAAAAATATGAGGAGCATGAAACGGTCTGAAAAATAGGAGGATTATGAAGCGGTGTTCAAAAACATGAAGAGCCTGAGAAGGTGTGAAAAATATGAAGAGCTTCAAAACGTGTCAAAAATATGAGGAGCATGAAACGGTCTGAAAAATAGGAGGATTATGAAGCGGGGTTCAAAAACATGAAGAGCCTGAAAAGGTGTGGAAAATATGAAGAGCCTCAAAATGTGTCCAAAATATGAGAAGTATGAAACGGTATGATAAATAGCAGGAGCATGAAGCGGTGTTGAAAACAGGAAGAGTCTGAAATCGTGTGAAAAATATGAAAAGCTTCAAAAATGTGAAAAATATGAAGAGATTCAAAAGTTTTGAAAAATATGAAGAGCTTCAAAAGGTGTCAAAAATGAGAAGAGCTTGAAACGGTCTGAAAATTAGGAGGAGCATGAAGAGGTGTTGAAAAACGTGAAGAGCCTGAAAAGTGTGAAAAATATGAAGAGCTTCTAAACGTGTCAAAAATATGAGGAGCATGACACGGTCTGAAAAATAGGAGGAGCATGAAGTGGTGTTGAAAAAAAAGAAGAGCCTGTAAAGGTGTGAAATATATGAAGAGCTTCAAAAATGTGAAAAATATGAAGAGCTTCAAAAGGTGTGAAAAATATGAGGAGCTTCAAAAGGTGTCAAAAATACGAGGAGCATGAAACGGTCTGAAAAATACGAGGAGCATGAAGCGTTGTTCAAAAAAGTGAAGAGCCTGAAAAGGTTAGAAAAATATGAAGAGCTTCAAAGTTGTGAAAAATATGAAGAGCTTCAAAAGGTGTCAAAAATGAGATGAGCATGAAACGGTCTGAAAAATAGGAGGAGCATGAAGTCGTGTTGAAAAAAAAGAAGAGCCTGTAAAGGTGTGAAATATATGAAGAGCTTCAAAAATGTGAAAAATATGAAGAGCTTCAAAAGGTTTGAAAAATATGAAGAGCTTGAAAAGGTGTCAAAAATGAGATGAGCATGAAACGGTCTGAAAAATAGGAGGAGCATGAAATGCTGTTGAAAATCATGAAGAGAATGAAAAGGTGTGAAAAATATGAAGAGCTTCAAAAGGTGTCAAAAATATGAGGATCATGAAATGGTCTGAAAAATAGAAGGAGGATGAAGCGGTGTTCAAATCATGAAGAGCTGAAAAGATGTGAAAAATAGAAAAGCCTCAAAACGTGTCAAAAATATGAGGAGCATGAAACGGTCTGAACAATAGCAGGAGCATGAAGCGGTGTTGAAACACATGAAGAGTCTGAAAACGTGTGAAAATATGAAGAGCTTCAAAAATATGAAAAATATGAAGCGCTTCAAAAGGTGTCAAAAATGAGATGAGCATGAAACGGTCTGAAAAATAGGAGGAGCATGAAGCGGTGTTGAAAACGATGAAGAGCCTGAAAACGTGTGAAAAATATGAAGAGATTCAAAAGGTGTGAAATACATGAGGAGGATTAAACTGTCTGAAAAATAGGAGGAGCATGAAGCTGTGTTGAAAAACATGAAGAGCCTGAAAATGTGTGAAAAATATGAAGAGCTTCAAAAGGTGTGAAATATATGAGGTGCAAGAAACGGTCTGAAAAATAGGAGGAGCATTAAGCGTTGTTGAAAAACATGAAGAGCCTGAAAAGGTGTGAAAAATATGAAGAGCTTCAAAAGGTGTCAAAAATATGAGGAGCATGAAACGTTCTGAAAAATAGGAGGTACATGAAGCATTGTTGAAAAACATGAAGAGCCTGAAAAGGTGTGAAAAATATGAAGAGCTTCAAAAGGTGTCAAAAATATGAGTAGCAAGGAACGGTCTGAAAAATAGGAGGAGCATGAAGCAGTGTTGAAAAACATGAAGAGCCTGAAAAAGTGTGAAAAATATGAAGAGCTTCAAAAGGTGTGAAAAATATGAAGAGCTTCAAAAGGTGTCAAAAATATGAGGAGCATGAAACGGTCTGAAAAATAGAAAGCTTATGAAACGGTGTTCAAAAACATGAAGAGTCTGAATGGGTGTTAAAAATATGAAAAGCCTCACCCTGTCAAAAATATGAGGAGGATGAAACGGTCTGAAAAATAGCAGGAGCATGAAGCGGTGTTGAAAAACATGAAGAGTCTGAAAACGTGTGAAAATATGAAGAGCTTCAAAAATATGAAAAATAAGAACAGCTTCAAAAGGTGTGAAAAATATGAAGAGCTTCAAATGGTGTCAAAAATGAGATGAGCATGAAACGGTCTGAAAAATAGGAGGAGCATGAAGTCGTGTTGAATAAAAGGAAAAGTCTGAAAAAGTGTGAAATATATGAAGAGCTTCAAAAGGTGTCAAAAATATGAGGAGAATGAAACGGTCTGAAAAATAGGAGGAGCATGAAGCGATGTTGAAAAACATGAATTGTCTGAAAACGTGTGGAAAATATGAAGAGATTCATAAATGTGAAAAATATGAAGAGCTTCAAAAGAGGTGAAAAATATGAAGAGCTTGAAAAGGTGTCAAAAAAGAGATGAGCATGAAAAGGTCTGAAAAAAAGGAGGAGCATGAAGTGGTGTTGAAAATCATGAAGAGCCTGAAAACGTGTGAAATATATGAAGACCTTCAAAATTTGTCAAAAATAT
Organism: Dama dama; assembly: GCF_033118175.1. NCBI lineage: Eukaryota > Metazoa > Chordata > Mammalia > Artiodactyla > Cervidae > Dama > Dama dama. Next base: position 3,267,439 of record NW_026870927.1, read on the forward strand.
GAAGAGCTTCAAAAGGTGTTAAAATGAAATGAGCATGAAACGATCTGAAAAATAGGAGGAGCATGAAGTGGTGTTGAAAAAATGAAGAGCCTGGAAAGGTGTGAAATATCTGAAGAGCTTCAAAAGGTGTCAAAAACATGAGGAGCATGAAACGGTCGGCAAAATACGACGAGCATGAAGCGGTGTTGAAAAACATGAAGAGCCTGAAAAGCTGTGTAAAATATGAAGAGGTTCTAAAGGTGTCAAAAATATGAGGAGCATGAAACGGTCTTAAAAATAGGCGGATTATGAAACGGTGTTCAAAAACATGAAGAGCCTGAAAAGGTGTGAAAAATATGAAAAGCCTCAAAACCTGTCAAAAATATGAGGAGCATGAAACTGTCTGAAAAATAGCAGGGGCATGAAGCGGTGTTGAAAAACATGAAGAGTCTGAAAACGTGTGAAAATATGAAGAGCTTCAAACATATGAAAATATGAAGAGCTTCAAAAGGTGTGAAAAATATGAAGAGCTTCAAAAGGTGTCAAAAATGAGATGAGCATAAAACGGTCCGAAAAATACGAGGAGCATGAAGCGGTGTTGAAAATCATGAAGAGGCTGAAAAGGCGTGAAAAATATGAAGAGCTTCAATGACGTGAAAAATATGAAGAGCTTCAAAAGGTGTCAAAAATATGAAGCGCATGAAACGGTCTGAAAAATAGAAGGAGCATGAAACGGTGATCAAACACATGAAGAGCCTGAAAAGTTGTGGAAAATATGAAGAGCTTCAAAAGGTGTGAAATACATGAGGAGCAAGAAACTCTCTGAAAAATAGGAGGAGCATGAAGCGGTGTTCAAAAACATGAAGAGCCTGAAAAGTTGTGAAAAATATGAAAAGCTTCAAAAAGGTGTCAAAAATGAGATGAGCCTTAAACGGTCTGAAAAATAGGAATAACATGAAACGGTGTTGAAAATCATGAAGAGCCTGAAATAGTGTGAAAAATATAAAGAGCTGCAAAAGGTGTCAAAAATATGAGGAGCATGAAACGGTCTGATAAATAGGTGGAGCATGAAGCAGTTTTCAGAAACATGAAGAGCATGAAAAGGTGTGAAAAATATGAAGAGCTTCAAAAGGTGTGAAATATATGAGGAGAGTGAAACGGTCTGAAAAATAGGAGGATCATGAAGCGGTTTTCAGAAACATGAAGAGCATGAAAAGGTGTGAAAAATAGGAAGAGTTTCAAAAGGTGTCATAAATATGAGGAGCATGAAACTCTCTGAAAAATAGGAGGAGCATGAAGCGGTGTTCAAAAACATGAAGAGCCTGAAAATGTGTGAAAAATATGAAGAGCTTCAAAAGGTGTCGAAATTGAGAAGAGCATGAAACGGTCTGAAAAATAGGAGGAGCATGAAGTGGTGTTGAAAAAAAAGAAGAGACTGAAAAGGTGTGAAATATATGAAGAGCTTCAAAAGTGTGAAAAATATAAAGAGCTTCAAAGGTGACAAATTGAGATGAGCATGAAACTCTCTGAAAAATAGGAGGAGCATGAACTGGTGGTGAAAAACATGAAGAGCCTGAAAAGGTGTGAAATATATGAAGAGCTTCAAAAGGTGTCAAAAATATGAGGAGCATGAAACGGTCTGAAAAATAGGAGGAGCATGAAACGGTGACCAAAAACATGAAGAGCCTGAAAAGGTGTGAAAAATATGAAGAGCTTCAAAAGGTGTGAAATACATGAAGAGCATGAAACGGGCTGAAAAATCAGAGAAGCATGAAGTGCTGTGGAAAAACATGAAGAGCCTGAAAAGGTGTGAAAAATATGAAGAGCTTCAAAAGCTGTGAAATACATGAGGAGCATGAAACGGGCTGAAAATTAGGAGAAGCATGAAGTGGTGTGGAAAAATATGAAGAGCATGAAAATGTGTGAAAAATATGAAAAGCTTCAAAAGGTGTCAAAAATGAGATGAGCATGAAACGGTCTGAAAAATAGGAGGATCATGAAATGGTGTTGAAAAACATGAAGAGCCTGAAAAGATGTGAAAAATATGAAAAGCTTCAAAAAGTGTCAAAAATATGAGGAGCATGAAACGGTCTGAAAAATAGGAGGAGCATGAAGCTGTGTTCAAAAATATGAAGAGCCTGAAAAGGTGTGAAAAATATGAAGAGCTTCAAAAGGTGTCAAAAATATGAGCAGCATGAAACGGTCTGAAAAATAGGAGGAGCATGAAGCTGTGTTCAAAAATATGAAGAGCCTGAAAAGGTGTGAAAAATATGAAGAGCTTCAAAAAGTGTCAAAAATATGAGGAGCATGAAACGGTCTGAAAAATAGAAGCAGCATGAAACGGTTTTGAAAAACATGAAGAGCCTGAAAACGTGTGAAAAATATGAAGAGCTTCAAAAGGTGTGAAAAATATGAAGAGCATCAAACGTGACAAAAATGAGATGAGCATGAAACGCTCTGAAAAATAGGAGGAGCATGAAGTGGTGGTGAAAAACTTGAAGACCCTGAAAAGGTGTGAAAAATATGAAGAGCTTCAAAATGTTTCAAATATATGAAGAGCATGAAATGGTCTGAAAATCAGGAGGATCATGAAGCGGTGTTCAAAAACATGAAGATCCTGAAAAGGTGTGAAAAATATGAAGAGCTCAAAAAGTGTCAAAAATATGAGGAGCATGAAATGATCTGAAAAATACGAGGAGCATGAAGCAGTGTTCAAAAACATGAAGAGCCTGAAAAGGTGTGAAAAATATGAAGAGCTTCAAAAGGTGTGAAATATATGAGGAGAATGAAACGGTCTGAAAAATAGGAGCATCATGAAGCGGTTTTCAGAAACATGAAGAGCATGAAAAGGTGTGAAAAATATGAAGAGCTTCAAAAGGTGTGAAATATATGAGGAGAATGAAACGGTCTGAAATAGGAGGATCATGAAGCGGTTTTCATAAACATGAAGAGCATGAAACGGTGTGAAAAATAGGAAGAGTTTCAAAAGGTGTCATAAGTATGAGGAGCATGAAACGGTCTGAAAAATAGGAGGAGCCTGAACCGGGGTTCAAAAACATGAAGAGCCTGAAAAGGTGTGAAAAATATGAAGAGCTTCAAAAGGTGTGAAATACATGAGGAGCATGAAACTCTCTGAAAAATAGGAGGAGCATGAAGCCGTGTTCAAAAACATGAAGAGCTTGAAAATGTGTGAAAAATTTGAAGAGCTTCAAAAGGTGTCGAAATTGAGAAGAGCATGAAACGGTCTGAAAAATAGGAGGAGCATGAAGGGGTGTTGAAAAAAAAGAAGAGACTGAAAAGGTGTGAAATATATGAAGAGCTTCAAAAGGTGTCAAAAATATGTGGAGAATGAAACGGTCTGAAAAATAGGAGGAGCATGAAGCTGTGTCGAAAAACATGAAGAGCCTGAAAACGTGTGAAAAATAGGAAGAGATTCAAAAGGTGTCATAAATATGAGGAGCATGAAACGGTCTGAAAAATAGGAGGAGCATGAAACGGTGATCAAATACATGAAGAGCCTGAAAAAGTGTGTAAAATATGAAGAGCTTCAAAAGCTGTGAAATACATGAGGAGCATGAAACTCTCTGAAAAATAGGAGGAGCATGAAGCGGTGTTCAAAAACATGAAGAGCCTGAAAAGTTGTGAAAAATATGAAAAGCTTCAAAAGGTGTCAAAAATGAGATGAGCATTAAATGGTCTGAAAAATAGGAATAACATGAAACGGTGTTGAAATTCATGAAGAGCCTGAAAAACTGTGAAAAATATAAAGAGCTTCAAAAGGTGTCAAAAATATGAGGAGCATGAAACGGTCTGATAAATAGGAGGGGCATGAAGCTGTGTTCCAAAACATGAAGATCTTGAAAAGGTGTGAAAAATATGAAGAGCTTCATAAGGTGTGAAAAATATGAGGAGCATGAAACGGACTGAAAAATAGAAGCAGCATGAAACGGTGTTGAAAAATATGAAGAGCCTGAAAACGTATGAAAAATATGAAGAGCTTCAAAAGGTGTGAAAAATATAAAGAGCTTCAAAGGTGACAAAAATGAGATGAGCATGATACGGTCTGAAAAATAGGATGAGCGTGAAGTGGTGGTGAAACACATGAAGAGCCTGAAAAGGTGTAAAAAATATGAAGAGTTTCCAAATGTTTCACAAATATGAAGAGCCTGAAAACGTGTGAAAAATATGAAGAGCTTCAAAAGGTGTGAAAAATATAAAGAGCTTCAAAGGTGACAAAAATGTGATGAGCATGATACGGTCTGAAAAACAGGAGGATCATGAAGCGGTGTTCAAAAACATGAAGGGCCTGAAAAGGTGTGAAAAATATGAAGAGCTTCAAAAGGTGTCAAAAATATGAGGAGCATGAAACGGTCTGAAAAATAGGAGGAGCATGAAACGGTGATCAAAAACATGAAGAGCCTGAAAAGGTGTGAAAAATATGAAGAGCTTCAAAAGGTGTGAAATACATGAGGAGCATGAAACGGGCTGAAAAATAAGAGAAGCATGAAGTGCTGTGGAAAAACATGAAGAGCCTGAAAAGCTGTGAAAAATATGAAGAGCTTCAAAAGGTGTGAAATACATGAGGAGCATGAAATGGGCTGAAAAATACGAGAAGCATGAAGTGGTGTTTAAAAATATGAAGAGCCTGAAAAGGTGTGAAAAATATGAAGAGCTTCAAAAGGTGTGAAATATGAGGAGCATGAAACGGTCTGAAAAATAGGAGGAGCATGAAGCGGTGTTCAAAAACATGAAGAGCCTGAAAAGATGTGAAAAATATGAAGAGCTTAAAATGGTGTGAAAATTATGAGGAGCATGATATGGTTTGAAAAATAGGATTAGCATGAAGCGGTGTTCAAAAACATGAAGAGCCTGAAAAGGTGTGAAAAATATGAAAAGCTTCAAAAGGTGTCAAAAATGAGATGAGCATGAAACGGTCTGAAAAATAGGAGGTGCATGAAGCGTTGTTGAAAAACATGAAGAGCCTGAAAATGTGTGAGAAATATGAAGAGCTTAAAAAGGTGTCAAAAGAATGAGGAGCATGAAACGGTCTTACAAATACAAGGAGCATGAAGCGGTGTTGAAAAACATGAATAGCCTGAAAACGTGTGAAATATATGAAGAGCTTAAAAATGTGTCAATTATATGAGCAGCATGAAACGGTCTGAAAAATAGGAGGATCATGCAACGGTGTTGAACAACATGAAGAGCCTGAAAAGGTGTGAAAAATATAAAGAGCTTCCGAAGTTGTCAAAAATATGAGGAGCATGAAACGGTCTGAAAAATAGGAGGAGCATGAAGCTGTGTTCAAAAACATGAAGAGCCTGAAAATGTGTGAAAAATATGAAGAGCTTCAAAAGGTGTGAAAAATATGAGGAGTAAGAAACGGTCTGAAAAATAGGAGGAGCATGAAGTTGTGTTCAAAAACATGAAGAGCCTGAAAAAGTGTGAAAAAAATGAAGACATTCAAAAGGTGTAAAAAATATGAGGAGCATGAAATGGTCTGAAAAATAGGAGGGGCAACAAGGGGTGTTGAAATACATGAAGAGCCTGAAAAGGTGTGAAAAATATGAAGAGCTTCAAAACGTGACAAAATTATGAGGAGCACGAAATGGTCTTAAAAATACGAGAAGCCTGAAGTGGTGTTGAAAAACATGAATAGCCTGAAAATGTGGGAAATATATGAAGAGCTTAAAAATGTGTGAAATATATGAGGAGCATGAAACGGTCTGAAAAATAGGAGGAGCATGAAGCGGTGTTCAAAAACATGAAGAGCCTGAAAAGGTTTGAAAAATATGAAGAGCTTCAAAAGTTGTCAAAAATATGAGGAGCATGAAACGGTCTGAAAAATAGGAGGAGAATGAAATGCTGTTGAAGAACATGACGAGACTGACTAGGTGTGAGAAATATGAAGAGCTTCAAAAGGTGTCAAAAATATGAGGAGCATGAAATGGTCTGAAAAATAGGAGGGGCAACAAGGGGTGTTGAAATACATGAAGAGCCTGAAAATGTGTGAAAAATATAAAGAGCTTCAAAAGATGTGAAAAATATGAAGAGCTTCAAAAGGTGTCAAAAATATGAGGAGCATGAAACTGTCTGAAAAATTGGAGGAGCATGAAGCGGTGTTGAAAAACATGAAGAGCCTGAAAAGGTGTGAGAAATATGAAGAGCTTCAACCGGTGTCAAAAATATGATTAGCATCAAACGGTCTGAAATATAGGAGGAGCATGAAGCGGTGTTGAAAAACATGAATAGCCTGAAAATGTGTGAAATATATGAAGAGCTTAAAAATGTGTCAAATATATGAGGAGCATCAAACGGTCTGAAAAATAGGAGGATGATGAAACGGTGTTGAAAAACAAGAAGAGCCTGAAAAGGTGTGAAAAATATGAAGAGCTTAAAAAGGAGTAAAAAATATGAGGAGCATGAAACGTTCTGAAAAATAGGAGGAGAATGAAGCTGTTTTCAAAATCATGAAGAGCCTATAAATTTGTGAAAAATATGAAGAGCTTCAAAAGGTGTAAAAATTTGAACAGCAGGAAACGGTCTGAAAAACAGGAGGAGCATGAAGTGATGTCCAACAACATGAAGAGCCTGAAAAGGTGTGAAAAATATGAAGAGCTTCAAAATGTGTCAAAAATATGAGGAGCATGAAATGGTCTGAAAAATAGGAGGAGCATGAGGCGGTGTTCAAAAACATGAAGAGCCTGAAAAGGTGTGAAAAATATGAAGAGCTTAAAAAGGTGTCAAAAATATGAGGAGCATGAAACGGTCTGAAAAATAGGAGGAGAATGAAGATGTTTTCAAAATCATGAAGAGCCTATAAATTTGTGAAAAATATGAAGAGCTTCAAAAGGTGTAAAAATTTGAAGAGCAGGAAACGGTCTTAAAAGCAGGAGGAGCATGAAGTGGTGTCCAGAAACATGAAGAGCCTGAAAGGGGGTGAAAAATATGAAGAGCTTCAAAATGTGTCAAAAATATGAGGAGCATGAAATGCTCTGAAAAATAGGAGGAGCATGAGGCGGTGTTCAAAAACATGAAGAGCCTGAAAATGTGTGAAAAATATGAAGAGCTTCAAAAAGTGTCAAAAATATGAGGAGCATGAAACGGTCTGAAAAATAGGGGGAGCATGAAACGGTGATCAAATACATGAAGAGCCTGAAAAGGTGTGAAAAATATGAAGACCTTCAAAAGGTGTGAAATTCATGAGGAGCATGAAATGAGCTGAAAAATAGCAGAAGCATGAAGTGGTGTGGAAAAACATGAAGAGCCTGTAAAGGTGTGAAAAATATGAAGAGCTTAAAAAGGTGTGTAATACATTTGGAGCATGAAACTCTCTGAAAAATAGAAGGAGCATGAAGTAGTGTTCAAAAACATGAAGAGCCTGAAAAGGTGTGAAAAATATGAAGAGCTTAAAAAGGTGTGAAAAATATGAGGAGCATGATATGGTTTGAAAAATAGGATTAGCATGAAGCGGTGTTCAAAAACATGAAGAGCCTGAAAAGGTGTGAAAAATAAGAAAAGCTTCAAAAGGTGTCAAAAATGAGATGAGCATGAAACGTTCTGAAAAATAGGAGGTTCATGAAGCGTTGTTGAAAACCATATAGAGCCTGAAAAGCTGTGAGAAATATGAAGAGCTTCAAAATGTGTCAAAAAAATGAGGAGCATGAAACGGTCTGAAAAATAGGAGGAACATGAAGCGGTGTTGAAAAAATGAAGAGCCTGAAAAGGTGTGAAAAATATAAAGAGCATCAAAAGGTATCAAAAATATGAGGAGCTTCAAACGGTCTGCAAAAACGGAGGAGCATGAAGTGGTGTTGAAAAACTTGAAGAGCCTGAGAAGGTGTGAAAAACATGAAAAGCTTCAAAAGATGTCAAAAATATGAGGAGCATGAAACGGTCTGAAAAATATGAGGAGCATGAAGCGGTGTTCAAAAACATGAAGATCCTGAAAAGGTGTGAAAAATATAAAGAGCTTCAAAAGGTGTGAAATATATGAGGAGCATGAAACGGTCTGAAATATAGGAGGAGCATGAAGCGCTGTTCAAAAACAGGAAGAGCGTGAAAAGTTTTGAAAAATATGAAGAGCTTCAAAAGGTGTGAAATACAAGAGGAGCATGAAACTTGCTGAAAAATAGGAGAAGCATGATGTGGTGTGGAAAAACATGAAGAGCCTGAAAAGGTGTGAAAAATATGAAAAGCTTCAAAAGGTGTCAAAAATGAGATGAGCATGAAACGTTCTGAAAAATAGGAGGTGCATGAAGCGTTGTTGAAAAACATGAAGAGCCTGAAAAGGTGTGAGAAATATGAAGAGCTTAAAAAGGTGTCAAAAATATGAGGAGCATGAAACGGTCTGAAATATAGGAGGAGCATGAAGCGCTGTTCAAAAACAGGAAGAGCGTGAAAAGTTTTGAAAAATATGAAGAGCTTCAAAAGGTGTGAAATACAAGAGGAGCATGAAACTTGCTGAAAAATAGGAGAAGCATGATGTGGTGTGGAAAAACATGAAGAGCCTGAAAAGGTGTGAAAAATATGAAAAGCTTCAAAAGGTGTCAAAAATGAGATGAGCATGAAACGTTCTGAAAAATAGGAGATGCATGAAGCGTTGTTGAAAAACATGAAGAGCCTGAAAAGGTTTGAGAAATATGAAGAGCTTAAAAAGGTGTCAAAAATATGAGGAGCATGAAACGGTCTTAAAAATACAAGGAGCATGAAGCAGTGTTGAAAAACATGAATAGCCTGAAAATGTGTGAAATATATGAAGAGCTTAAAAGTGTGTCAAGTATATGAGGAGCATGAAACGGTCTGAAAAATAGGAGGATCATGCCACAGTGTTGAAAAACATGAAGAGCCTGAAAATGTGTGAAAAATATGAAGAGCTTCCAAAGTTGTCAAAAATATGAGGAGCATGAAACGGTCTGAAAAATAGGAGGAGCATGAAGCTGTGTTCAAAAACATGAAGAGCCTGAAAATGTGTGAAATATATAAAGAGCTTCAAAAAGTGTCAAAAATATGAGGAACATGAAACGGTCTGAATAATAGGAGGAGAATGTAACGGTGATCAAAAACATGAAGAGCCTGAAAAGGTGTGATATATATAAAGAGCTTCAAAAATTGTCAAAAATATGAGGAGCATGAAACGGTCTGAAAAATAGGAGGAGAATGTAACGGAGATCAAAAACATGAAGAGCCTGAAAAGGTGTGAAAAATATGAAGAGCTTCAAAAGGTGTCAAAAATGAGATGAGCATGAAACGGTCTGAAAAATAGGAGGAGCATGAAGCGGTGTTCAAAAACTTGAAGAGCCTGAAACGTTGTGAAAAATATGAAAAGCTTCAAAAGGTTTCAAAAATGAGATGAGCATGAAACGGTCTGAAAAATAGGAGGAGCATGAAGTGGTGTTGAAAAAATGAAGAGCCTGAAAAGGTGTGAAAAATATGAAGATCATCAAAAGGTATCAAAAATATGAGGAGCATGAAACGGTCTGCAAAAAAGGAGGAGCATGAAGTGGTGTTGAAAAACTTGAAGAGCCTGAAAAGGTGTGAAAAATATGAAAAGCTTCAAAAGATGTCAAAAATATGAGGAGCATGAAACGGTCTGAAAAATAGGAGGAGCATGAAGCGGTGTTCAAAAACATGAAGAGCCTGAAAAGGTGTGAAAAATATGAAGAGCTTCAAAAGGTGTGAAATATATGAGGAGCATGAAACGGGCTGAAAAATAGGAGAAGCATGAAGTGGTGTAGAAAAACATGAAGAGCCTGAAAAGGTGTGAAAAATATGAAGAGCTTCAAAAGGTGTGAAAAATATGAGGAGCATGAAACGGTCTGAAAAATAGAAGCAGCATGAAACGGTGTTGAAAAACATGAAGAGCCTGAAAAGGTGTGAAAAATATGAAGAGCTTCAAAAGGTGTGAAATAAATGAGGAGCATGAAACTGTTTGAAAAATAGGAGAAGCATGAAGTGGTGTAGAAAAACATGAAGAGCCTGAAAAGGTGTGAAAAATATGAAGAGCTTCAAAAGGTGTGAAAAATATGAGGAGCATGAAACGGTCTGAAAAATAGAAGCAGCATGAAACGGTGTTGAAAAACATGAAGAGCCTGAAATGGTGTGAAAAATATGAAGAGCTTAAAAATGTGTCAAGTATATGAGGACCATGAAACGGTCTGAAAAATAGGAGGATCATGCAACAGTGTTGAAAAACATACAGAGCCTGAAAAAGTGTGAAAAATATGAAGAGCTTCCAAAGTTGTCAAAAATATGAGGAGCATGAAACGGTCTGAAAAATAGGAGGAGCATGAAGCTGTGTTCAAAAACATGAAGAGCCTGAAAATGTGTGAAATATATAAAGAGCTTCAAAAAGTGTCAAATATATGAGGAACATGAAACGGTCTGAATAATAGGAGGAGAATGTAACGGTGATCAAAAACATGAAGAGCCTGAAAAGGTGTGAAATATATAAAGAGCTTCAAAAAGTGTCAAAAATATGAGGAGCATGAAACGGTCTGAATAATAGGAGGAGAATGTAACGGTGATCAAAAACATGAAGAGCCTGAAAAGGTGTGAAAAATATGAAAAGCTTCAAAAGGTGTCAAAAATGAGATGAGCATGAAACGGTCTGAAAAATAGGAGGAGCATGAAGCGGTGTTCAAAAACTTGAAGAGCCTGAAAAGTTGTGAAAAATATGAAAATCTTCAAAAGGTGTCAAAAATGAGATGAGCATGAAACGGTCTGAAAAATAGGAGGAGCATGAAGCGGTGTTCAAAAACATGAAGAGCCTGAAAAGTTGTGAAAAATATGAAAAGCTTCAAAAGGTGTCAAAAATGAGATGAGCATGAAACGGTCTGAAAAATAGTAGGAGCATGAAGCGGTGTTCAAAAACTTGAAGAGCCTGAAACGTTGTGAAAAATATGAAAAGCTTCAAAAGTTTTCAACAATGAGATGAGCATGAAACGGTCTGAAAAATAGGAGGAGCATGAAGTGGTGTTGAAAAAATGAAGAGCCTGAAAAGGTGTGAAAAATATGAAGATCATCAAAAGGTATCAAAAATATGAGGAGCATGAAACGGTCTGCAAAAAAGGAGGAGCATGAAGTGGTGTTGAAAAACTTGAAGAGCCTGAAAAGGTGTGAAAAATATGAAAAGCTTCAAAAGATGTCAAAAATATGAGGAGCATGAAACGATCTGAAAAATAGCAGGAGCATGACGCGGTGTTCAAAAACATGAAGAGCCTGAAAAGGTGTGAAAAATATGAAGAGCTTCAAAAGGTGTGAAATACATGAGGAGCATGAAACGGGCTGAAAAATAGGAGAAGCATGAAGTGGTGTAGAAAAACATGAAGAGCCTGAAAAGGTGTGAAAAATATGAAGAGCGTCAAAAGGTGTGAAAAATATGAGGAGCATGAAACGGTCTGAAAAATAGAAGCAGCATGAAACGGTGTTGAAAAACATGAAGAGCCTGAAAAGGTGTGAAAAATATGAAGAGCTTCAAAAGGTGTGAAATAAATGAGGAGCATGAAACGGGCTGAAAAATAGGAGAAGCATGAAGTGGTGTAGAAAAACATGAAGAGCCTGAAAAGGTGTGAAAAATATGAAGAGCTTCAAAAGGTGTGAAAAATATGGGGCGCATGAAACGGTCTGAAAAATAGAAGCAGCATGAAACGGTGTTGAAAAACATGAAGAGCCTGAAATGGTGTGAAAAATATGAAGAGCTTCAAAAGGTGTGAAAAATATGAAGAGCCTCAAAATGTGTCAAAAATTTGATGAGCATGAAACGGTCTGAAAAATAGGAGGAGCATGAAGCGGTGTTGAAAAACATGAAGAGCCTGAAAAAGTGTGAAAAATATGAAGAGCTTAAAAGGTGTGAAAAATATGAGGAGCATGATATGGTTTGAAAAATAGGATTAGCATGAAGCGGTGTTCAAAAACATGAAGAGCCTGAGAAGGTGTGAAAAATATGAAAAGATTCAAAAGGTGTCATAAATGAGATGAGCATGAAACGGTCTGACAAATAGGAGGTGGATGAAGCGTTGTTGAAAAACATGAAGAGCCTGAAAATGTGTGAGAAATACGAAGAGCTTAAAAAGGTGTGAAAAATATGAAGAGCTTAAAAAGGTGTCAAAAATATGAGGAGCATGAAACGGTCTTAAAAATACAAGGAGCATGAAGCGGTGTTGAAAGACATGAATAGCCTGAAAATGTGTGAAATATATGAAGAGCTTAAAAATGTGTCAAGTATATCAGGAGCATGAAACGGTCTGAAAAATAGGAGGATCATGCAACAGTGTTGAAAAACATGAAGAGCCTGAAAAGGTGTGAAAAATATCAAGAGCTTCAAAATGTGTCAAAAATATGAGGAGCATGAAACGGTTTGAAAAATAGGAAGAGCATGAAGTGGTGTTGACAAACATGAAGAGCCTGAAAAGGTGTGAAAAATATGTAGAGCTTCAAAATGTGTCAAAAATATGAGGAGCATGAAACGGTATGAAAAATAGGAGGAGCATGAAGCTGTGTTCAAAAACATGAAGAGCCTATAAAAGTGTGAAAAATATGAATAGCTTCAAAAGGTGTCAAAAATTTGAGGAGCAGGAAACGGTCTGAAAAACAGGCGGAGCATGAAGCGGTGTTCAAAAACATGAAGAGCCTGAAAAGGTGTGACAAATATGAAGAGCTTCAAAATGTGTCAAAAATATGAGGAGCATGAAACGGTCTGAACAATAGGAGGAGCATGAAACGCTGTTCAAAAACATGAAGAGCCTGAAAAGGTGTGAAAAATATGAAGAGCTTCAAAACGTGTCAAAAATATGAGGATCATGAAACGGTCTGAAAAATAGAAGCAGCTTGAAGCGGAGTTCAAAAACATGAAGAGCCTGAAAAAGTGTGAAAAATATGAAGAGCTTCAAAAGGTGTGAAAAATATGAAGAGCTTCAGAAAGTGTCAAATATGAGATGAGCATGAAACGGTCTGAAAAATAGGAGGAGCATGAAGCGGTGTTGAAAAACATCAAGAGCCTGAAAAAGTGTGAAAAATATGAAGAGCTTAAAAAGGTGTGAAAAATATGAAGAGCTTCAAAAGGTGTCAAATGTATGAGGCACATGAAACGGTCTGAAAAATATGACCAGCCTGTAACGGTGTGGAAAAACATGAAGAGCCTGAAAATGTGTGAAAAATATGAAGAGCTTCAAAAGGTTTCAAAATTATGAGGTGCATGAAACGGTCTTAAAAATAGGAAGAGCATGAAGCGGTGTTGAAAAACATGATGAGCCTGAAAAGGTGTGAAATAAATGAAGAATTTCAAAAGGTGTCAAAAATAGGAGGAGCATGATACTGTTTGAAAAATAGGAGGAGCATGAATTGGTGTTGAAATACATGAGGAGCCTCAAAAGGTGTGAAATATATGAAGAGCATCAAAAGGTGTCAAAAATATGAGGAGCATGAAACGGTCTGAAAAATAGGAGGAGCATGAAACGGTGTTCAAAAACATGAATAGCCTGAAAAGGTGTGAAATATATGAAGAGCTTCAAAAGTTTTCAAAAGTATGAGGAGCATGATACGGTCTGAAAAATAAGAGGAGCATGAAGCGGTGTTGAAAAATGAAGAGCCTGAAAAGGTGTGAAAAACAGGAAGAGCTTCAAAAGCTGTCAAAAATAAGAGGCGCAAGAAACGGTCTGAAAAATAGGAGTGGCAAGAAGCAGTGTTGAAAAACATGAAGAGCCTGAAAAGGTGTGAAAAATATGAAGAGCTTCAAAAGGTGTGAAAACTATGAAGAGCTTCAAAAGGTGTCAAAAATATGAGGAGCATGAAACGGTCTGAAAAATAGGAGAAGCATGAAACCATGTTCAAAAACATGAAGAGCCTGAAAATGTGTGAAAAATATGAAGAGCTTCAAAAAGTGTCAGAAATATGAAGAGCAGGGAACGGTCTGAAAAATAGGGGGAGTATGAAGCAGGGTTCAAAAACATGAAGAGCCCGAAAAGGTGTCAAAATTATGAGGAGCATGACACGGTCTGAAAAATAGGAGAATCATGAAATGGTGTTCAAAAACATGAAGAACCTGAAAATTTGTGAAAAATATGAAGAGCTTCAAAAGGTCTGAAAAATATCAGGAGCCTGAAACGGTGTTCAAAAAATTGAAGACACTGAAAATGTGTGAAAAATATGAAGAGCTTCAAAAGGTGTCAAAAATATGAGGTGCATGAAACGGTCTGAAAAATAGGAGAAGCATGAAACCATGTTCAAAAATATGAAGAGCCTGAAAATGTGTGAAAAATATGAAAAGCTTCAAAAGGTTTGAAAAAAATGAGGAGCATGAAACGGTGTTCAAAAACATGAAGAGACTGAAAATGTGAGAAATATATGAAGAGCTTCAAAAGGTGTCAAAAATATGAGGAGCTTGAAACGGTCTCAAATATAGGAGGAGAATGAAACGGTGTTGACAAACATGTAGATCCTGAAAAGGTGTGAACAATATGCAGAGCCTCAAAAGGAGTGAAAAATATGAGGAGCATGAAACGGTCTGAAAAATAGGAGGAGCATGAAACGCTGTTCAAAACCATGAAGAGACTGAAAAGCTGTGAAATACATGAAGAGCTTCAAATGGTGTCAAAAATATGAGGAGCATGAAACGGTCAGACAAATAGGAGGAGCATGAAACGGTGTTCAAAAACATAAAGAGCCTGAAAAGGTGTGAAAAATATGAAGAGTTTGAAGGTGTGAAAAATATGAGGAGCATGAAACCATCTGAAAAATAGGAGGAGCATGACACGGGGTTGAAAAACATGAAGATCATGAAAAGGTGTGAAAAATATGAAGAGATTCAAAAGCTGTCAAAAATATGAGGAGCCTGAAACTGTCTGAGAAATAGGAGGAGCATGAAGTGGTGTTGAAAAAGATGAAGAGCCTGAAAAGGTGTGAAAAATGTGAAGAGCTTCAAAAGGTGTCAAAAATATGAGGAGCATGAAACGTTCTGAAAGAAGGAGGAGCATGAAGTGGTGTTAAAAAACTTGAAGAGCCTGAAAAGGTGTGAAAAATATGCAAAGCTTCAAAAGGTGTCAAAAATGAGAGGAGCATGAAATGGTCTGAAAAATAGGAGGAGCATGAAGTCGAATTCATAAATATGAAGAGCCTGAAAAGTTGTGAAAAATAAGAAGAGCTTCAAAAGGTGTGAAAAATATGAGGAGCATGATACGGTCTGAAAAATAGGAGGAGCATGAAGCGGTGTTCAAAAATATGAAGAGTCTGAAAAGGTGTGAAAAATATGAAGAGCTTCAAAAAGTGTGAAATACATTAGGAAGATTAAACGGTCTGAAAAATAGGAGGAGCATGAAGCGATGTTCAGAAACATGAAGAGCCTGAAAAGGTGTGAAAAATATGAAGAGCATCAAAAGATGTCAAAAATATGAGGAGCATGAAACGGTCTGAAAAATAGGAGGAGCATGAAGCAGTGTTCAAAAATATGAAGAGTCTGATAAGGTGTGAAAAATATGAAGAGTTTCAAAAGGTGTCACAAATATGAGGAACAAGAAATGGTCTGAAAAATAAGAGAAGCATGAAACGGTGTTCAAAAATATGAAGAGCCTGAAAAGGTGTGAAAAATATGAAGAGCTTCAAACGGTGTGAAATACATGAGGAGCATGAAACTCTCTGAAAAATAAGAGGAGCATGAAGCGGTGTTCAAAAACATGAAGAGCCTGAAAAGTTGTGAAAAATATGAAGAGCTTCAAAATGTGTGAAAAAAAAGAAGAGCTTCAAAAGGTGTCAAAAATATGAGGAGCATGAAACTCTCTGAAAAATAAGAGGAGCATGAAGTGGTGTTCAAAAACATGAAGAGCCTTAAAAGGTATGAAAAATATGAAGAGCTTTAAAGGTGTGAAAATTATGAGGAGCATGAAACCGTCTGAAAAATAGAGGAGCATGACACTGTGATGAAAAACATGAAGAGCCTTAAATTGTGTGAAAAATATGAAGAGTTTGAAGGTGTGAAAAATATGAGGAGATGAAACCATCTGAAAAATAGGAGGAGCATGACACGGGGTTGAAAAACATGAAGATCATGAAAAGGTGTGAAAAATATGAAGAGATTCAAAAGCTGTCAAAAATATGAGGAGCCTGAAACTGTCTGAGAAATAGGAGGAGCATGAAGTGGTGTTGAAAAAGATGAAGAGGCTGAAAAGGTGTGAAAAATATGAAGAGCTTCAAAAGGTGTCAAAAATATGAGGATCATGAAATGATCTGAAAAATATGAGGAACATGAAACGGTCTGAAAAATAGGAGGAGCATGAAACGGTGTTCAGAAACATGAACAGCTTGAAAAGGTGTGAAAAATATGAAGAGTTTCAAAAGGTGTCAAAAATATGAGGAGCATGAAAGGGTCTGAAAAATAGGAGGAGCATGAAGCGATGTTCAAAAACATGAAGAGCCTGAAAAAGTGTGAAAAATATGAAGAGCTTCAAAAGGTGTCAAAAATATGAGGAGCATGAAACGCTCTGAAAAAAGGAGGAGCATGAAGTGGTGTTAAAAACTTGAAGAGCCTGAAAAGTTGTGAAAAATATGAAGAGCTTCAAAAGGTGTGAAAAATATGAGGAGCATGATGCGGTCTGAAAAATAGGAGGAGCATGAAGCGGTGTTCAAAAACATGAAGAGCCTGAAAAGTTGTGAAAAATATGCAAAGCTTCAAAAGGTGTCAAAAATGAGAGGAGTATGAAATGGTCTGAAAAATAGGAGGAGCATGAAGTCGAGTTCATAAATATGAAGAACCTGAAAAGGTGTGAAAAATATGAAGAGCTTCAAAAGGTGTGAAAAACATGAGGAGCATGATACGGTCTGAAAAATAGGAGGAGCATGAAGCGGTGTTCAAAAACATGAAGACCCTGAAAAGTTGTGAAAAATATGCAAAGCTTCGAATGGTGTCAAAAATGTGATGAGCATGAAACGGTCTGAAAAATAGGAGGAGCATGAAGTCGAGTTCATAAATATGAAGAGCCTGAAAAGGTGTGAAAAATATGAAGAGCTTCAAAAGGTGTGAAAAATATGAGGAGCATGATGCGGTCTGAAAAATAGGAGGAGCATGAAGCGGTGTTCAAAAACATGAAGAGCCTGAAAAGTTGTGAAAAATATGCAAAGCTTCAAAAGGTGTCAAAAAGGAGACGAGCATGAAATGGTCTGAAAAATAGGAGGAGCATGAAGTCGAGTTCATAAATATGAAGAGCCTGAAAAGGTGTGAAAAATATGAAGAGCTTCAAAAGGTGTGAAAAACATGAGGAGCATGATACGGTCTGAAAAATAGGAGGAGCATGAAGCGGTGTTCAAAAACATGAAGAGCCTGAACAGTTGTGAAAAATATGTAAAGCTTCGAATGGTGTCAAAAATGTGATGAGCATGAAACGGTCTGAAAAATAGGAGGAGCATGAAGCGGTGTTGAAAAACATGAAGTGCCTGAAAAGCTGTGAAAAATATGAAGAGCTACAAAAGGTGTCAAAAATATGAGGAGCATGAAACGGTCTGAAAACGAAGAGGAGCATGAAGGGGTGTTCAAAAACATGAAGAGCCTGAAAAGCTGTCAAAAATATGAAGAGCTTCAAAAGGTGTCAAAAATATGAGAAGTATGAAACGGTCTGAAAAATAGGAGGAGCATGAAGCGGTGTTCAAAAACATGAAGAGCCTGAAAAGTTGTGAAAAATATGAAAAGCTTCAAAAGGTGTCAAAAATGAGATGAGCATGAAACGGTCTGAAAAATAGGAGGAGCATGAAGCGGTGTTCAAAAACTTGAAGAGCCTGAAACGTTGTGAAAAATATGAAAAGCTTCAAAAGGTTTCAAAAATGAGATGAGCATGAAACGGTCTGAAAAATAGGAGGAGCATGAAGCGGTGTTCAAAAACATGAAGAGCCTGAGAAGGTGTGAAAAATATGAAAAGATTCAGAAGGTGTCAAAAATACGAGGAGCATGAAACGGTCTTAAAAATACGAGGAGCATGAAGCGTTGTTCAAAAATATGAAGACCCTCAAAATATGTGAAAAATATGAAGAGCTTCAAAAGGTGTAAAAATTATGAGTAGTATGAAAAGGTCTGAAAAATAGGAGGAGCATGAAGTGATGTTCAAAACATGAAGAGCCAGAAAAGGTGTGAAAAATATGAAGAGCTTCAAAATGTGTCAAAAATATGAGGAGCATGAAACGGTATGAAAAATAGGAGGAGCATGAAGCTGTGTTCAAAAACATGAAGAGCCTATAAAAGTGTGAAAAATATGAATAGCTTCAAAAGGTGTCAAAAATTTGAGGAGCAGGAAACGGTCTGAAAAACAGGCGGAGCATGAAGCGGTGTTCAAAAACATGAAGAGCCTGAAAAGGTGTGAAAAATATCAAGAGCTTCAAAATGTGTCAAAAATATGAGGAGCATGAAACGGTTTGAAAAATAGGAAGAGCATGAAGTGGTGTTGACAAACATGAAGAGCCTGAAAAGGTGTGAAAAATATGTAGAGCTTCAAAATGTGTCAAAAATATGAGGAGCATGAAACGGTATGAAAAATAGGAGGAGCATGAAGCTGTGTTCAAAAACATGAAGAGCCTATAAAAGTGTGAAAAATATGAATAGCTTCAAAAGGTGTCAAAAATTTGAGGAGCAGGAAACGGTCTGAAAAACAGGCGGAGCATGAAGCGGTGTTCAAAAACATGAAGAGCCTGAAAAGGTGTGACAAATATGAAGAGCTTCAAAATGTGTCAAAAATATGAGGAGCATGAAACGGTCTGAACAATAGGAGGAGCATGAAACGCTGTTCAAAAACATGAAGAGCCTGAAAAGGTGTGAAAAATATGAAGAGCTTCAAAACGTGTCAAAAATATGAGGATCATGAAACGGTCTGAAAAATAGAAGCAGCTTGAAGCGGAGTTCAAAAACATGAAGAGCCTGAAAAGCATTGAAAAATATGAAGAGCTTCAAAAGGTGTGAAATACATGAGGAGCATGAAACTCTCTGAAAAATAGAAGGAGCATGAAGCGGTGTTCAAAAACATGAAGAGCCTGAAAAAGTGTGAAAAATATGAAGAGCTTCAAAAGGTGTGAAAAATATGAAGAGCTTCAGAAAGTGTCAAATATGAGATGAGCATGAAACGGTCTGAAAAATAGGAGGAGCATGAAGCGGTGTTGAAAAACATCAAGAGCCTGAAAAAGTGTGAAAAATATGAAGAGCTTAAAAAGGTGTGAAAAATATGAAGAGCTTCAAAAGGTGTCAAATGTATGAGGAACATGAAACGGTCTGAAAAATATGACCAGCCTGTAACGGTGTGGAAAAACATGAAGAGCCTGAAAATGTGTGAAAAATATGAAGAGCTTCAAAAGGTTTCAAAATTATGAGGTGCATGAAACGGTCTTAAAAATAGGAAGAGCATGAAGCGGTGTTGAAAAACATGATGAGCCTGAAAAGGTGTGAAATAAATGAAGAATTTCAAAAGGTGTCAAAAATAGGAGGAGCATGATACTGTTTGAAAAATAGGAGGAGCATGAATTGGTGTTGAAATACATGAGGAGCCTCAAAAGGTGTGAAATATATGAAGAGCATCAAAAGGTGTCAAAAATATGAGGAGCATGAAACGGTCTGAAAAATAGGAGGAGCATGAAACGGTGTTCAAAAACATGAATAGCCTGAAAAGGTGTGAAATATATGAAGAGCTTCAAAAGTTTTCAAAAGTATGAGGAGCATGATACGGTCTGAAAAATAAGAGGAGCATGAAGCGGTGTTGAAAAATGAAGAGCCTGAAAAGGTGTGAAAAACA
Organism: Dama dama; assembly: GCF_033118175.1. Taxonomy (NCBI): domain Eukaryota; kingdom Metazoa; phylum Chordata; class Mammalia; order Artiodactyla; family Cervidae; genus Dama; species Dama dama. Next base: position 3,287,172 of record NW_026870927.1, read on the forward strand.
GGAAGAGCTTCAAAAGCTGTCAAAAATAAGAGGCGCAAGAAACGGTCTGAAAAATAGGAGTGGCAAGAAGCAGTGTTGAAAAACATGAAGAGCCTGAAAAGGTGTGAAAAATATGAAGAGCTTCAAAAGGTGTGAAAACTATGAAGAGCTTCAAAAGGTGTCAAAAATATGAGGAGCATGAAACGGTCTGAAAAATAGGAGAAGCATGAAACCATGTTCAAAAACATGAAGAGCCTGAAAATGTGTGAAAAATATGAAGAGCTTCAAAAAGTGTCAGAAATATGAAGAGCAGGGAACGGTCTGAAAAATAGGGGGAGTATGAAGCAGGGTTCAAAAACATGAAGAGCCCGAAAAGGTGTCAAAATTATGAGGAGCATGACACGGTCTGAAAAATAGGAGAATCATGAAATGGTGTTCAAAAACATGAAGAACCTGAAAATTTGTGAAAAATATGAAGAGCTTCAAAAGGTCTGAAAAATATCAGGAGCCTGAAACGGTGTTCAAAAAATTGAAGACACTGAAAATGTGTGAAAAATATGAAGAGCTTCAAAAGGTGTCAAAAATATGAGGTGCATGAAACGGTCTGAAAAATAGGAGAAGCATGAAACCATGTTCAAAAATATGAAGAGCCTGAAAATGTGTGAAAAATATGAAAAGCTTCAAAAGGTTTGAAAAAAATGAGGAGCATGAAACGGTGTTCAAAAACATGAAGAGACTGAAAATGTGAGAAATATATGAAGAGCTTCAAAAGGTGTCAAAAATATGAGGAGCTTGAAACGGTCTCAAATATAGGAGGAGAATGAAACGGTGTTGACAAACATGTAGATCCTGAAAAGGTGTGAACAATATGCAGAGCCTCAAAAGGAGTGAAAAATATGAGGAGCATGAAACGGTCTGAAAAATAGGAGGAGCATGAAACGCTGTTCAAAACCATGAAGAGACTGAAAAGCTGTGAAATACATGAAGAGCTTCAAATGGTGTCAAAAATATGAGGAGCATGAAACGGTCAGACAAATAGGAGGAGCATGAAACGGTGTTCAAAAACATAAAGAGCCTGAAAAGGTGTGAAAAATATGAAGAGTTTGAAGGTGTGAAAAATATGAGGAGCATGAAACCATCTGAAAAATAGGAGGAGCATGACACGGGGTTGAAAAACATGAAGATCATGAAAAGGTGTGAAAAATATGAAGAGATTCAAAAGCTGTCAAAAATATGAGGAGCCTGAAACTGTCTGAGAAATAGGAGGAGCATGAAGTGGTGTTGAAAAAGATGAAGAGCCTGAAAAGGTGTGAAAAATGTGAAGAGCTTCAAAAGGTGTCAAAAATATGAGGAGCATGAAACGTTCTGAAAGAAGGAGGAGCATGAAGTGGTGTTAAAAAACTTGAAGAGCCTGAAAAGGTGTGAAAAATATGCAAAGCTTCAAAAGGTGTCAAAAATGAGAGGAGCATGAAATGGTCTGAAAAATAGGAGGAGCATGAAGTCGAATTCATAAATATGAAGAGCCTGAAAAGTTGTGAAAAATATGAAGAGCTTCAAAAGGTGTGAAAAATATGAGGAGCATGATACGGTCTGAAAAATAGGAGGAGCATGAAGCGGTGTTCAAAAATATGAAGAGTCTGAAAAGGTGTGAAAAATATGAAGAGCTTCAAAAAGTGTGAAATACATTAGGAAGATTAAACGGTCTGAAAAATAGGAGGAGCATGAAGCGATGTTCAGAAACATGAAGAGCCTGAAAAGGTGTGAAAAATATGAAGAGCATCAAAAGATGTCAAAAATATGAGGAGCATGAAACGGTCTGAAAAATAGGAGGAGCATGAAGCAGTGTTCAAAAATATGAAGAGTCTGATAAGGTGTGAAAAATATGAAGAGTTTCAAAAGGTGTCACAAATATGAGGAACAAGAAATGGTCTGAAAAATAAGAGAAGCATGAAACGGTGTTCAAAAATATGAAGAGCCTGAAAAGGTGTGAAAAATATGAAGAGCTTCAAACGGTGTGAAATACATGAGGAGCATGAAACTCTCTGAAAAATAAGAGGAGCATGAAGCGGTGTTCAAAAACATGAAGAGCCTGAAAAGTTGTGAAAAATATGAAGAGCTTCAAAATGTGTGAAAAAAAAGAAGAGCTTCAAAAGGTGTCAAAAATATGAGGAGCATGAAACTCTCTGAAAAATAAGAGGAGCATGAAGTGGTGTTCAAAAACATGAAGAGCCTTAAAAGGTATGAAAAATATGAAGAGCTTTAAAGGTGTGAAAATTATGAGGAGCATGAAACCGTCTGAAAAATAGAGGAGCATGACACTGTGATGAAAAACATGAAGAGCCTTAAATTGTGTGAAAAATATGAAGAGTTTGAAGGTGTGAAAAATATGAGGAGATGAAACCATCTGAAAAATAGGAGGAGCATGACACGGGGTTGAAAAACATGAAGATCATGAAAAGGTGTGAAAAATATGAAGAGATTCAAAAGCTGTCAAAAATATGAGGAGCCTGAAACTGTCTGAGAAATAGGAGGAGCATGAAGTGGTGTTGAAAAAGATGAAGAGGCTGAAAAGGTGTGAAAAATATGAAGAGCTTCAAAAGGTGTCAAAAATATGAGGATCATGAAATGATCTGAAAAATATGAGGAACATGAAACGGTCTGAAAAATAGGAGGAGCATGAAACGGTGTTCAGAAACATGAACAGCTTGAAAAGGTGTGAAAAATATGAAGAGTTTCAAAAGGTGTCAAAAATATGAGGAGCATGAAAGGGTCTGAAAAATAGGAGGAGCATGAAGCGATGTTCAAAAACATGAAGAGCCTGAAAAAGTGTGAAAAATATGAAGAGCTTCAAAAGGTGTCAAAAATATGAGGAGCATGAAACGCTCTGAAAAAAGGAGGAGCATGAAGTGGTGTTAAAAACTTGAAGAGCCTGAAAAGTTGTGAAAAATATGAAGAGCTTCAAAAGGTGTGAAAAATATGAGGAGCATGATGCGGTCTGAAAAATAGGAGGAGCATGAAGCGGTGTTCAAAAACATGAAGAGCCTGAAAAGTTGTGAAAAATATGCAAAGCTTCAAAAGGTGTCAAAAATGAGAGGAGTATGAAATGGTCTGAAAAATAGGAGGAGCATGAAGTCGAGTTCATAAATATGAAGAACCTGAAAAGGTGTGAAAAATATGAAGAGCTTCAAAAGGTGTGAAAAACATGAGGAGCATGATACGGTCTGAAAAATAGGAGGAGCATGAAGCGGTGTTCAAAAACATGAAGACCCTGAAAAGTTGTGAAAAATATGCAAAGCTTCGAATGGTGTCAAAAATGTGATGAGCATGAAACGGTCTGAAAAATAGGAGGAGCATGAAGTCGAGTTCATAAATATGAAGAGCCTGAAAAGGTGTGAAAAATATGAAGAGCTTCAAAAGGTGTGAAAAATATGAGGAGCATGATGCGGTCTGAAAAATAGGAGGAGCATGAAGCGGTGTTCAAAAACATGAAGAGCCTGAAAAGTTGTGAAAAATATGCAAAGCTTCAAAAGGTGTCAAAAAGGAGAGGAGCATGAAATGGTCTGAAAAATAGGAGGAGCATGAAGTCGAGTTCATAAATATGAAGAGCCTGAAAAGGTGTGAAAAATATGAAGAGCTTCAAAAGGTGTGAAAAACATGAGGAGCATGATACGGTCTGAAAAATAGGAGGAGCATGAAGCGGTGTTCAAAAACATGAAGAGCCTGAACAGTTGTGAAAAATATGTAAATCTTCGAATGGTGTCAAAAATGTGATGAGCATGAAACGGTCTGAAAAATAGGAGGAGCATGAAGCGGTGTTGAAAAACATGAAGTGCCTGAAAAGCTGTGAAAAATATGAAGAGCTACAAAAGGTGTCAAAAATATGAGGAGCATGAAACGGTCTGAAAACGAAGAGGAGCATGAAGGGGTGTTCAAAAACATGAAGAGCCTGAAAAGCTGTCAAAAATATGAAGAGCTTCAAAAGGTGTCAAAAATATGAGAAGTATGAAACGTTCTGAAAAATAGGAGGAGCATGAAGCGGTTTTGAAAAACATGAAGAGCCTGGAAACGTGTGAAAAATATGAAGAGCTACAAAAGGTGTCAAAAATATGAGGAGCATGAAACGGTCTGAAAAATAGGAGGAGAATGAAGCACTGTTGAAAAACATGAAGAGCCTGAAAAGGTGAGAAAAAAATGAAGAGTTTCAAAACGTGTCAAAAATATGAGGAGCATGAAACGGTCTGAAATAGGAGGAGCATGAAATGGTGTTGAGAAACATGAAGAGCCTGAAAAGGTTTCAAAAATATGAAGAGTTTCAAATGGTGTCAAAATTATGGGGAGCATTAAACGTTCTAAACATAGGAGGAGCATGAAGTGGTGTTGAAAAATATGAAGAGCCAGAAAAGGTGTGAAAAATATGAAGAGCTCCAAAAGGTGTGAAAAATATGAGGAGCATGGAACGTTCTGAAAAATAGGAGGAGCATGAAACGATGTTCAAAATCCTGAAGAGCCTGAAAAGCTGTGAAATATATGAAGAGCTTCAAAAGGTGTCAAAAATATGAGGAGCATGAAACTGTCTGAAAAATATGAAGAGTTTCAATAGTTGTCAAAATATGAGGAGCATGAAATGGTGTTCAAAAACATGAAGAGCCTGTAAAGGTGTTAAAATATGAAGAGTTTCAAAAGGTCTCAAAAATATGAGGAGCATGAAACGGTCTCAAAATTAGGAGGAGCATGAAGTGGTGTTCAAAAACATGAAGAGCCTTAAAAGGTATGAAAAATATGAAGAGCTTTAAAGGTGTGAAAATTATGAGGAGCATGAAACCGTCTGAAAAATAGAGGAGCATGACATTGTGATGAAAAACATGAAGAGCCTTAAATTGTGTGAAAAATATGAAGAGTTTGAAGGTGTGAAAAATATGAGGAGCATGAAACCATCTGAAAAATAGGAGGAGCATGACACGGGGTTGAAAATCATGAAGATCATGAAAAGGTGTGAAAAATATGAAGAGATTCAAAAGCTGTCAAAAATATGAGGAGCCTGAAACTGTCTGAGAAATAGGAGTAGCATGAAGTGGTGTTGAAAAAGATGAAGAGCCTGAAAAGGTGTGAAAAATATGAAGAGCTTCAAAAGGTGTCAAAAATATGAGGATCATGAAATGATCTGAAAAATATGAGGAACATGAAACGGTCTGAAAAATAGGAGGAGCATGAAACGGTGTTCAGAAACATGAAGAGCCTGAAGAGGTGTGAAAAATATAAAGAGCTTCAAAAGTGTGACAAAAATATGAGGAGCATGAAACGGTCTGAAAAAGAGGAAGAGCATGAAGTGGTGTTGAAAAACACGACGAGCCTGAAAAGGTGTGAAATATATGAAGAGCTTCAAAAGGTGTGAAATACATTAGGAACACGAAACGGTCTGAAAAATAGGAGGAGCATGAAGCGGTGTTCAAAAACATGAACAGCTTGAAAAGGTGTGAAAAATATGAAGAGTTTCAAAAGGTGTCAAAAATATGAGGAGCATGAAAGGGTCTGAAAAATAGGAGGAGCATGAAGCGATTTTCAAAAACATGAAGAGCCTGAAAAAGTGTGAAAAATATGAAGAGCTTCAAAAGGTGTCAAAAATATGAGGAGCATGAAACGCTCTGAAAAAAGGAGGAGCATGAAGTGGTGTTAAAAACTTGAAGAGCCTGAAAAGTTGTGAAAAATATGAAGAGCTTCAAAAGGTGTGAAAAATATGAGGAGCATGATGCGGTCTGAAAAATAGGAGGAGCATGAAGCGGTGTTCAAAAACATGAAGAGCCTGAAAAGTTGTGAAAAATATGCAAAGCTTCAAAAGGTGTCAAAAATGAGAGGAGCATGAAATGGTCTGAAAAATAGGAGGAGCATGAAGTCGTGTTCATAAATATGAAGAGCCTGAAAAGGTGAGAAAAATATGAAGAGCTTCAAAAGGTGTGAAAAACATGAGGAGCATGATACGGTCTGAAAAATAGGAGGAGCATGAAGCGGTGTTCAAAAACATGAAGAGCCTGAAAAGTTGTGAAAAATATGCAAAGCTTCGAATGGTGTCAAAAATGTGATGAGCATGAAACGGTCTGAAAAATAGGAGGAGCATGAAGCGGTGTTGAAAAACATGATTGCCTGAAAAGCTGTGAAAAATATGAAGAGCTTCAAAAGGTGTCAAAAATATGAGAAGTATGAAACGTTCTGAAAAATAGGAGGAGCATGAAGTGGTTTTGAAAAACATGAAGAGCCTGAAAACGTGTGAAAAATATGAAGAGCTACAAAAGGTGTCAAAAATATGAGGAGCATGAAACGGTCTGAAAACGAAGAGGAGCATGAAGGGGTGTTCAAAAACATGAAGAGCCTGAAAAGCTGTGAAAAATATGAAGAGCTTCAAAAGGTGTCAAAAATATGAGAAGTATGAAACGTTCTGAAAAATAGGAGGAGCATGAAGCGGTGTTGAAAAACATGAAGAGCCTGAAAACGTGTGAAAAATATGAAGAGCTACAAAAGGCGTCAAAAATATGAGGAGCATGAAACGGTGTGAAAAATAGGAGGAGAATGAAGCACTGTTGAAAAACATGAAGAGCCTGAAAAGGTGAGAAAAAAATGAAGAGTTTCAAAACGTGTCAAATATATGAGGAGCATGAAACGGTCTGAAATAGGAGGAGCATGAAATGGTGTTGAGAAACATGAAGAGCCTGAAAAGGTTTCAAAAATATGAAGAGTTTCAAAAGGTGTCAAAATTATGGGGAGCATTAAACCTTCTAAACATAGGAGGAGCATGAAGTGGTGTTTCAAAATATGAAGAGCCAGAAAAGGTGTGAAAAATATGAAGAGCTCGAAAAGGTGTGAATAATATGAGGAGCATGGAACGTTCTGGAAAATAGGAGGAGCATGAAACGATGTTCAAAATCCTGAAGAGCCTGAAAAGCTGTGAAATATATGAAGAGCTTCAAAAGGTGTCAAAAATATGAGGAGCATGAAACTGTCTGAAAAATATGAAGAGTTTCAATAGTTGTCAAAATATGAGGAGCATGAAATGGTGTTCAAAAACATGAAGAGCCTGTAAAGGTGTTAAAATATGAAGAGCTTCAAAAGGTGTCAAAAATATGAGGAGCATGAAACGGTCTGAAAAATAGGAGGAGCATGAAGTGGTGTTCAAAAACATGAAGAGCCTTAAAATGTGTGAAAAATATGAAGAGCTTTAAAGGTGTGAAAATTATGAGGAGCATGAAACCGTCTGAAAAATAGGAGGAGCATGACACTGTGATGAAAAACATGAAGAGCCTTAAATTGTGAAAAATATGAAGAGTTTGAAGGTGTTAAAAATATGAGGAGCATGAAACCATCTGAAAAATAGGAGGAGCATGACACGGGGTTGAAAAACATGAAGATCATGAAAAGGTGTGAAAAATATGAAGAGATTCAAAAGCTGTCAAAAATATGAGGAGCCTGAAACTGTCTGAGAAATAGGAGTAGCATGAAGTGGTGTTGAAAAAGATGAAGAGCGTGAAAAGGTGTGAAAAATATGAAGAGCTTCAAAAGGTGTCAAAAATATGAGGAGCATGAAACTTTCTGAAAAAAGGAGGAGCATGAAGTGGTGTTAAAAAACTTGAAGAGCCTGAAAAGGTGTGAAAAATATGAAGAGTTTCAAAAGGTGTGAAAAATATGAGGAGCATGATGCGGTCTGAAAAATAGGAGGAGCATGAAGCGGTGTTCAAAAACATGAAGAACCTGAAAAGTTGTGAAAAATATGCAAAGCTTCAAAAGGTGTCAAAAATGAGAGGAGCATGAAATGGTCTGAAAAATAGGAGGAGCATGAAGTCGAGTTCATAAATATGAAGAGCCTGAAAAGTTGTGAAAAATATGAAGAGCTTCAAAAGGTGTGAAAAATATGAGGATCATGATACGGTCTGAAAAATAGGAGGAGCATGAAGCGGTGTTCAAAAACATGAAGAGCCTGAAAAGTTGTGAAAAATATGCAAAGCTTCGAATGGTGTCAAAAATGTGATGAGCATGAAACGGTCTGAAAAATAGGAGGAGCATGAAGCGGTGTTGAAAAACATGAAGTGCCTGAAAAGCTGTGAGAAATATGAAGAGCTTCAAAAGGTGTCAAAAATATGAGAAGTATGAAACGTTCTGAAAAATAGGAGGAGCATGAAGCGGTTTTGAAAAACATGAAGAGCCTGAATACGTGTGAAAAATATGAAGAGCTACAAAAGGTGTCAAAAATATGAGGAGCATGAAACGGTCTGAAAACGAAGAGGAGCATGAAGGGGTGTTCAAAAACATGAAAAGCCTGAAAAGCTGTGAAAAATATGAAGAGCTTCAAAATGTGTCAAAAATATGAGAAGTATGAAACGTTCTGAAAAATAGGAGGAGCATGAAGCGGTTTTGAAAAACATGAAGAGCCTGAAAACGTGTGAAAAATATGAAGAGCTACAAAAGGTGTCAAAAATATGAGGAGCATGAAACGGTCTGAAAACGAAGAGGAGCATGAAGGGGTGTTCAAAAACACGAAGAGCCTGAAAAGCTATGAAAAATATGAAGAGCTTCAAAAGGTGTCAAAAATATGAGAAGTATGAAACGTTCTGAAAAATAGGAGGAGCATGAAGCGGTTTTGAAAAACATGAAGAGCCTGAAAACGTGTGAAAAATATGAAGAGCTACAAAAGGTGTCAAAAATATGAGGAGCATGAAACGGTCTGAAAAATAGGAGGAGAATGAAGCACTGTTGAAAAACATGAAGAGCCTGAAAAGGTGAGAAAAAAATGAAGAGTTTCAAAACGTGTCAAAAATATGAGGAGCATGAAACGGTCTGAAATAGGAGGAGCATTAAATGGTGTTGAGAAACATGAAGAGCCTGAAAAGGTTTCAAAAATATGAAGAGTTTCAAAAGGTGTCAAAATTATGGGGAGCATTAAACGTTCTAAACATAGGAGGAGCATAAAGTGGTGTTGAAAATATGAAGAGCCAGAAAAGGTGTGAAAAATATGAAGAGCTCCAAAAGGTGTGAAAAATATGAGGAGCATGGAACGTTCTGAAAAATAGGAGGAGCATGAAACGATGTTCAAAATCCTGAAGAGCCTGAAAAGCTGTAAAATATATGAAGAGCTTCAAAAGGTGTCAAAAATATGAGGAGCATGAAACTGTCTGAAATAAAGGAGGAGCATGAAGCGGTGTTGAAAAACATAAAGAGCCTGAAAAGATGTGAAAAATATGAAGAGCTTCAAACGGTGTCAAATATATGAGGAGCATGAAACGGTCTGAAAAATAGGAGGAGCATGAAGCCGTGTTCAAAAACATGAAGAGCCTGAAAAGGTGTGAAAATTATGAAGAGCTTCAAAAGATGTCAAAAATATAAGGAGCATGAAACGGTCTGAAAAATAGGAGGAGAATGAAGCGGTGTTGAAAAACATGAAGAGCTTGAAAAAGTGTGAAAAATATGAAGAGCATCAAAAGGTGTCAAAACATGAGGAGCAAGAAACGGTCTGAAAAATAGGAGGAGCATGGAACGGTCTGAAAAATAGGAGGAGCATGAAGCCGTGTTCAAAAACATGAAGAGCCTCAAAAGGTGTGAAAAATATGAAGAGATTCAAAAGGTGTCAAAAATGAGATGAGCATGAAACGGTCTGAAAATTCGGAGGAGCATGAAGTGGTGTTGAAAATATGAAGAGCCCGAAAAGGTGTGAAAAATATGAAGAGCTCCAAAAGGTGTGAAAAATATGAGGAGCATGGAACGTTCTGAAAAATAGGAGGAGCATGAAACGATGTTCAAAATCCTGAAGAGCCTGAAAAGCTGTAAAATATATGAAGAGCTTCAAAAGGTGTCAAAAATATGAGGAGAATGAAACTGTCTGAAATAAAGGAGGAGCATGAAGCGGTGTTGAAAAACATAAAGAGCCTGAAAAGATGTGAAAAATATGAAGAGCTTCAAAAGGTGTCAAATATATGAGGAGCATGAAACGGTCTGAAAAATAGGAGGAGCATGAAGCCGTGTTCAAAAACATGAAGAGCCTGAAAAGGTGTGAAAATTATGAAGAGCTTCAAAAGATGTCAAAAATATAAGGAGCATGAAACGGTCTGAAAAATAGGAGGAGAATGAAGCGGTGTTGAAAAACATGAAGAGCTTGAAAAAGTGTGAAAAATATGAAGAGCATCAAAAGGTGTCAAAACATGAGGAGCAAGAAACGGTCTGAAAAATAGGAGGAGCATGAAACGGTCTGAAAAATAGGAGGAGCATGAAGCCGTGTTCAAAAACATGAAGAGCCTCAAAAGGTGTGAAAAATATGAAGAGATTCAAAAGGTGTCAAAAATGAGATGAGCATGAAACGGTCTGAAAATTCGGAGGAGCATGAAGTGGTGTTGAAAATATGAAGAGCCCGAAAAGGTGTGAAAAATATGAAGAGCTCCAAAAGGTGTGAAAAATATGAGGAGCATGGAACGTTCTGAAAAATAGGAGGAGCATGAAACGATGTTCAAAATCCTGAAGAGCCTGAAAAGCTGTAAAATATATGAAGAGCTTCAAAAGGTGTCAAAAATATGAGGAGAATGAAACTGTCTGAAATAAAGGAGGAGCATGAAGCGGTGTTGAAAAACATAAAGAGCCTGAAAAGATGTGAAAAATATGAAGAGCTTCAAAAGGTGTCAAATATATGAGGAGCATGAAACGGTCTGAAAAATAGGAGGAGCATGAAGCCGTGTTCAAAAACATGAAGAGCCTGAAAAGGTGTGAAAATTATGAAGAGCTTCAAAAGATGTCAAAAATATAAGGAGCATGAAACGGTCTGAAAAATAGGAGGAGAATGAAGCGGTGTTGAAAAACATGAAGAGCTTGAAAAAGTGTGAAAAATATGAAGAGCATCAAAAGGTGTCAAAACATGAGGAGCAAGAAACGGTCTGAAAAATAGGAGGAGCATGAAACGGTCTGAAAAATAGGAGGAGCATGAAGCCGTGTTCAAAAACATGAAGAGCCTCAAAAGGTGTGAAAAATATGAAGAGATTCAAAACGTGTCAAAAATGAGATGAGCATGAAATGGTCTGAAAAATCGGAGGAGCATGAAGTGGTGTTGCAAACATGAATAGCCTGAAAAGGTGTGAAAAATATGAAGAGCATCAAAAGGTGTCAAAACATGAGGAGCAAGAAACGGTCTGAAAAATAGGAGGAGCATGAAAAGGTGTTCAAAAACAGGATGAGCCTGAAAAGGTGTGAAAAATATGAAGAGCTACAAAATGTGTGAAATACATGAGAAGCATTAAACGGTCTGATAAATAGGAGGAGCATGAAGCAGTGTTCAAAAACATGAAGAGACTGAAAAGGTGTGAAAAATATGAAGAGCTTCAAAAGGTGTGAAATAAATGAGGAGCATGAAACATTCTGAAAAATAGGAGGAGCATGATGCGGTGTTCAAAAACATGAAGAGCCTGAAAAGGTGTGAAAAATATGAAGAGCTTCAAAAGGTGTGAAATACATGAGGAGCATGAAACATTCTGAAAAATAGGAGGAGCATGATGCGGTGTTCAAAAACTTGAAGAGACTGAAAACTTGTAAAATATGAAGAGCTTCAAAAGGTTTGAATAATATGAAGATTTTCGAAAGGTGTCAAAAATGAGATGAGCATGAAACGGTCTGAAAAATAGGAGGAGCATGAAGTGGTGTTGAAAAAAATGAAGAGCCTGAAAAGGTGTGAAATATATGAAGAGCTTCAAAAGGTGTGAAAAATATGAGGAGCGTGATATGGTCTGAAAAATAGGAGGAGCGTGAAGTGGTTGTGAAAAACATGAAGAGCCTGAAAAGGTGTGCAAAATATGGAGAGCTTCAAAAGGTGTGAAATACATGAGGAGCATGAAAAGGTCTGAAAAAGAAGAGGAGCGTGAACTGGTGTTCAAAAACATGCAGAGACTGAAAAGGTGTGAAAAATATGAAGAGAATCAAAAAGTGTCAAAGATTAGATTAGCATGAAAGGGTCTGAAAAATAGGAGGAGCATGATGCGGTTGTGAAAAACATGAAGAGCCTGAAAAGTTGTGAAAAATATGAAGAGCTCAAAATGTGTCAAAAATATGAGGAGCATGAAATGGTCTGCAAAAAAGGAGGAGCATGAAGTGGTGTTGGAAAACATGAAGAGCCTGAAAAGGTGTGAGAAATATGAAGAGCTTCAAAAGGTGTTAAAAATATGAGTAGCATGAAATGGTCTGCAAAAAAGGAGGAGCATGAAGTGGTGTTGAAAAACATGAAGAGCCTGAAAAGGTGTGAAAAATATGAAAGCTTCAAAAGGTGTCAAAATTATGAGGAGCATGAAACGGTCTGAAAAATAGGAGGAGCATGAAGTGCTGTTGAAAATCATAAAGAGCCTGAAAAGTTGTGAAAAATATGAAGAGCTTCAAAAGATGTGAAAAACATGAAGAGCTTCAAAAGGTGTCAAAATGAGATGAGCATGAAACGGTCTGAAAAATAGGAGGAGCATGAAGTCGTGTTGAAAAAAAGGAAAAGTCTGAAAAGGTGTGAAATATATGAAGAGCTTCAAAAGGTGTCAAAAATATGAGGAGAATGAAACGGTCTGAAAAATAGGAGGAGAATGAAGCGATGTTGAAAAACATGAATTGTCTGAAAACGTGTGGAAAATATGAAGAGCTTCATAAATGTGAAAAATATGAAGAGCTTCAAAAGGTGTTAAAATGACATGAGCATGAAACGATCTGAAAAATTGGAGGAGTATGAAGCGGTGTTGAAAAAAGTGAAGAGCCTGAAAACGTGTGAAATATATGAAGAGCTTCAAAACGTGTGAAAGTATGAAGAGCTTCCAAAGGTGTCAAAAATGATATGAGCTTGAAACGGTCTGAAAAATAGGAGGACTATGAAGTGGTGGTGAAAAATATGAACAGCCTGAAAAGGTGTGAAATATATGAAGAGCTTCAAAAGGTTTCAAAAATATGAGGAGCATGAAACGGTCTGAAAAAAAGGAGGAGCATGAAGCGGTGTTCAAAAATATGAAGAGTCTGAAAAGGTGTGAAAATTATGAAGAGCTTCAAAAGGTGTCAAAAATATGAGGAAAATGAAACGGTCTGAAAAATAGGAGGAGCATGAAGTGTTTTTAAAATGCATGAAGAACCAGAAAAGGTGTGAAAAATATGAAGAGCTTCAAAATGTGTTAAAAATATGAGGAGCATGAAACGGTCTGAAAAATAGGAGGAGCATGAAACGTTGTTCAAAAACATGAAGAGCCTGAAAAGGTGTGAAAATTAGTAAGAGCTTCGAAAGGTGTGAAAAATATGAGGAGCATGAAAAGGTCTGAAAAATAGGAGGAGCATGAAGTGGTGTTGAAAAACATGAAGAGCCTGAAAACGTGTGAAAAATATGAGGAGATTCAAAAGGTGTGAAAAATCTGAAGACCTTCAAAAGTTCTCAAAAATGAGATGAGCATGAAGCGGTCTGAAAAATAGGAGGAGCATGAAGTGTTGTTGGAAAACATGAAGAGCCTGAAAAGGTGTGAAATATATGAAGAGCTTCAAAAGGTATCAAAAATATGAGGAGCATGAACCGGTCTGAAAAATCCGAGGAGCATGAAGTGTTGTTGAGAAACATGAAGAGCCTTAAAAGGTGTGAAATATATGAAGAGCTACAAAACGTGTCAAAATATGAGGAGCATGAACAGGTCTGAAAATTAGGAGGAGCATGAAGTGGTGTTGAAAAACATGAAGAGACTGAAAAGGTGTGAAAAATACGAAGAGCTTCAAAAGGTGTGAAAAAATGAGGAGCATTAAGCAGTCTGAAAAATAGGAGGAGCATGAAGTGGTGTTGAAAAACATGAAGTGCCTGAAAAGTTGTGAAATATATGAAGAGCTTCAAAAGGTGTGAAAAATATGAGGAGCTTCAAAAGGTGTCAAAAATATGAGGAGCCTGAAACGGTCTGAAAAATAGGAGGAGCATGATAAGGTGTTCAAAAACATGAAGAGCCCGAAAAGATGTGAAAAATATGAAGAGCTTGAAAAGATGTGAAATACATGTGGAGCATGAAACGGTCTGAAAAATACAAGAAGCATGAATAGGTGTTCAAAAACATGAAGAGCCTGAAAAGATGTGAAAAATATGAAGAGCTTCAAAAGGTGTCAAATATATGAGGAGCATGAAACGGTCTGAAAAATAGGAGGAGCATTAAGCAGTCATCCAAAACATGAAAAACCTGAAAAGTTTTGAAAAATATGAACAGCTTCAAAAGGTGTGAAAAATATGAGGAACATGAAACGGTCTGAAAAATAGGAGGAGCATGAAACGGTCTGAAAAATAGGAGGAGCATGAAACGGTGTTGAAAAACATGAAGAGCCTGAAAAGATGTGAAAAATAGGAAGAGCTTCACAAGGTGTCAAATATATAAGGAGCATGAAACGGTCTGAAAAATAGGAGGAGCATGAAGCAGTCGTCAAAAACATGAAGAGCTGAAAAGTTGTGAAAAATATGAAGAGCTACAAAAGGTGTCAAAAATATAGGAGAATGAAACGGTCTGAAAAATAAGAGGAGCATGAAACGGTGTTCAAAACATGAAGAGCTGAAAAGGTGTGAAAAATATGAAGAGCTTCAAAAGGTGTCAAAAATATGAGGAGTATGAAACGGTCTGAAAAATAGCAGGAGCATGAAGCGGTGGTGAAAAACATGAAGAGTCTGAAAACGTGTGAAAAATATGAAGAGCTTCAAAAATGTGAAAAATATGAAGAGTTTTAAAGGTGTTAAAAAATATGAGGAGCATGCCACGGTCTCTAAAATAGGGGGAGCATGAAGCGGTGTTGAAAAACATGAAGAGCCTGAGAAGGTGTGAAAAATGTGAAGAGCTTCAAAAGGTGTCAAAAATATGAGGAGCATGAAACGGTCTGAAAAATACTAGGAGCATGAAGCAGTGTTGAAAAACATTAAGAGCCTGAAAAGGTGTGAACAATAAGAAGAGCTTCAAAAGGTGTGAAAAATACGAAGAGCTTCAAAATGTGTCAAAAATGAGATGAGCATGAAACGGTCTGAAAAATAGGAGGAGCATGAAGTGGTGGTCAAAAATATGAAGAGCCTGAAAAGGTGTGAAAATTATGAAGAGCTTCAAAGGTGTCAAAAATATGAGGAGCATGAAACGGTCGCAAAAATAGGAGGAGCATGAAGCGATGTTTAAAAACATGAAGAGCCTGAAAAGGTTTGAAATATATGAAGAGTTTAAAAAGTTGTCAAAAATATGAGGAACATGAAACGGTCTGAAAAATAGGAAGAACATGAAACGGTGTTCAAAAATATGAAGAGCCTGGAATGGTGTGAAAAATATGAAGAGCCCCATAAAGTGTCAAAAATATGAGGAGCATGAAACGTTCTCAAAAACAGGAGCAGCATGAAAAGGTGTTCAAAAACATGAAGAGCCTGAAAACGTGTGAAAAATAGGAAGAGCCTCAAAAGGTGTGAAAAATATGAAAAGCTTCAAAAGCTGTCAAAAATGAGATGAGCATGAAGCGGTCTGAAAAATAGGAGGATCAAGAAACGGTGTTGAAAAACATGAAGAGCCTGAAAATGTGTGAAAAATATGCGAGCTTTGAAAGGTGTCAATAATAAGAGGTGCATGAAACAGTCTGAAAAATAGGAGGAGCATGAAACTGTCTGAAAAATAGGAGAAGCATGAAGCGGAGTTGAAAAACATGAAGAGCATGAAAAGGTGTGAAAAATATGAACAGCTTCAAAAGGTGTCAAATATATGAGGAGCATGAAACGGTCTCAAAAATAGGAGGAGCATGAAGCAGTGTTCAAAAATATGGAAAGCCAGAAAAGTATGAAATATATGAAGAGCTTCAAAAGTTGTCAAAAATATGTGGAGCATGAAACGGTCTGAAAAATAGGAGGAACATGAAGCGGTATTCAAAAACATGAAGAGCCTGAAAAGGTGTGAAAAATATGAAGAGCTCCAAAAGTTGTCAAAAATATGTGTAGCGTAAAACCGTCTCAAAAATAGGAGGAGCGTGAAGCGGTGATGAATAACATGAAGAACGTAAAAACGTGTGAAAAATATGAAGAGCTTCAAAAGGTGTCAAAAATATGAGGAGCATGAAACGGTCTCAAAAATAGGAGGAGCATGAAGCGGTGTAGAAAACATGAAGAGCCTGAAAATGTGTGACAAATATGAAGAGCTTCAAAAGGTGTCAAAAATATGACGAGCATGAAACGGCCTGAAAAAGAGGAGTAGCCTGAAGTGGTGTTGAAAATCATGAAGAGCCTGAAAAGGTGTGAAAAATATGAAGAGCTACAAAAGGTGTCAAAAATATGAGGAGCATGAAACGGTCTGAAAAATAGGAGGATCATGAAGCGGTATTGAAAAACATGAAAAGCCTGAAAAGGTGTAAAAACATGAAGAGCTTCAAAAGGTGTCAAAAATATGAGGAGCATGAAACGGTCTCAAAAATAGGAGGAGAAGAAGCGGTGTTCAAAAACATGAAGAGCCTGAAAAGGTGTGAAAAATATGAAGAGCTTCAAAAGGTGTCAATAATAATAGGTGCATGATACAGTCTGAAAAATAGGACGAGCAAGAAACTGTCTGAAAAATAGGAGGAGCAAGAAGCGGTCTTGAAAAAGATGAACAGCCAGAAAAGGTGTGAAAAATATGAAGAGCTTCCAAAATTGTCAAAAATATGAGGAGCATGAAACCTTCTGAAAAATAGGAGGAGCATGAAACGGTCGGAAAAATTGGAGGAGCTTGAAACGGTGTTGAAAAACATGAAGAGCCTGAAAAAGTGTGAAAAATATGAAGAGCTTCAAAAGGTGTGAAAATAGGAGCAGCTTCAAAAGCTTTCAAAATTTTGAGGAGCATGAAGAGGCCTGAAAAATAGGAGGAGCATGAGGCGGTTTTGAAAAACATGAAGAGCCTGAAAAGGTGTGAAAAATATGAACAGCTTCCAAAATTGTCAAAAATATGAGGAGCATGAAACGGTCTGAAAAATTGGAGGAGTATGAAGCGGTGTTCAAAAACATGGAGAGCCTGAAAAGTTGTGAAAAACATTAAGAGCTTCAAAAGGTGTCAAAATTATGAGGAGCATGAAAAGGTCTGAAAAATAGGAGGAGCACGAAAGGGTGTTCAAAAACATGGAGAGCCTGAAAAGTTGTGAAAAATATGAAGAGCTTCAAAAGGTGTCAAAAATATGAGGAGCATGAAACGGTCTGAAAAATAGGAGGAGCATGAAATGGGGTTGAAAAACATGAAAAGCCTGAAAAGGTGTGAAAAATATGAGGAGCTTCAAAAGGTGTGAAAAATATGAGGAGCATGAAACGGTCTGAAAAATAGGAGTAACATGAAGCTGTGTTCAAAAACATGAATAGCCTGAAAAGGTGTGAAAAGTATGAGGAGGATGAAACGGTCTGAAAATTAGGAGGAGCATGAAGCGGTGTTCAAAAAAAAAAAGAGCCTGAAAAGGTGTTAAAAATATGAAGAGCTTCAAAAGGTGTAAAAAATATGAGGAGCATGAAACGGACTGAAATAGAGAAGCAGCATGAAACGGTGTTGAAAAACATGAAGGCCCTCAAAAGGTGTGAAAAATATGAAGAGCTTCAAAAGGTGTCAAACATATGAAGAGCATGAAACCGTCTGAAAAATAGGAGGATCATGAAGCAGTGTTCAAAAACATGAAGAGCCTGAAAATGTGTGAAAAATATTCAGAACTTCAAAATGTGTCAAATATATGAGGAGAATGAAGGTCTGAAAAATAGGAGAAGGATGAAACGGTGAGTAAAAATATGAAGAGCCTGAAAAGGTGTGAAAAATATGAAGAGCTTCAAAATGTGTGAAATACATGAGGAGCATGAAACAGGCCGAAAAATAGGAGAAGCATGAAATGGTGTGGAAAAACATGAAGAGCCTGTAAAGGTGTGAAAAATATGAAGAGCTTCAAAAGGTGTCAAAAATATGAGGAGCATGAAACGGTCTGAAAAATAGGAGGAGCATGAAGCAGTGTTCAAAAACATGAAGAGCATGAAAACGTGTGAAAAATATGAAGAGCTTCAAAAGGTGTGAAATACATGAGGACTATGAAACGGTCTGAAAAATAGGAGGAGCATGAAGCGGTGTTGAAAAACATGAAGAGCCTTAAAACGAGTGAAAAATATGAAGAGCTTCAAAAGGTGTGAAATACATGAGGATCATGAAACGGGCTCAAAAATAGGAGGAGCATGAAACGGTGTTCAAAAACAGGAAGAGCCTGAAAATTTGTGAAAAATATGAAGAGCTTCAAAAGGTGTCAAATATATGAGCAGCATGAAACGGTCTGAAAAATAGGAGGAGCATGAAATGGTGTTGAAAAAAAAGAAGAGACTGTAAAGGTGTGAAATATATGAAGAGCTTCTAACAGTGTCAAAAATATGAGGAGAATGAAAGCGTCTGAAAAATAGGAGGAGCATGAAACTGTGTTGAAAAACATGAAGAGCCTGAAAATGTGTGACAAATATGAAGAGCTTCAAAAGGTGTCAAAAATATGACGAGCATGAAACGGCCTGAAAAATAGGAGTAGCATGAAGTGGTGTTGAAAAACATGAAGAGCCTGAAAAGGTGTGAAAAATATGAAGAGCTACAAAAGGTGTCAAAAATATGAGGAGCATGAAACGGTCTGAAAAATAGGAGGATCATGAAGCGGTATTGAAAAACATGAAAAGCCTGAAAAGGTGTAAAAACATGAAGAGCTTCAAAAGGTGTCAAAAATATGAGAAGCATGAAACGGTCTGAAAAATAGGAGCAGCATGAAACGGTGTTCAAAAACATGAAGAGCCTGAAAACGTGTGAAAAATATGAAGAGCCTCAAAAGGTGTGAAAAATATGAAAAGCTTCAAAAGCTGTCAAAAATGAGATGAGCATGAAGCGGACTGAAAAATAGGAGTATCAAGAAACTGTGTTGAAAAACATGAAGAGCCTGAAAAGGTGTGAAAAATATGAAGAGACTCAAAAGGTGTCAATAATAAGAGGTGCATGAAACAGTCTGAAAAATAGGAGGAGCTTGAAACTGTCTGAAAAATAGGAAAAGCATGAAGCGGAGTTGAAAAACATGAAGAGCATGAAAAGGTGTGAAAAATATGAACAGCTTCAAGAAGCTGTGCTCAAATACATGAAGAGCCTGAGAAGGTGTGAAAAATATGAAGAGCTTGAAAATGTGTGAAAATTATGAACAGCTTCAAAGGTGTCAAAATTATGAGGAGCATGAAACGGTCTGAAAAATAGCAGGAGCATGAAGCAGTGTTCAAAAATATGGAAAGCCTGAAAAGGTATGAAATATATGAAGAGCTTCAAAAGTTGTCAAAAATATGTGGAGCATGAAACGGTCTGAAAAATAGGAGGAACATGAAACGGTGTTCAAAAATATGAAGAGCCTGGAATGGTGTGAAAAATATGAAGAGCCCCATAACGTGTCAAAAATATGAGGAGCATGAAACGGTCTGAAAAATAGGAGCAGCATGAAACGGTGTTCAAAAACATGAAGAGCCTGAAAAGGTGTGAAAAATATGAACAGCTTCAAAAGGTGTCAAATATATGAGGAGCATGAAACGGTCTGAAAAATAGGAGAAGCATGAAGCTGTGCTCAAATACATGAAGAGCCTGAGAAGGTGTGAAAAATATGAAGAGCTTCAAAATGTGTGAAAAATATGAAGAGCTTCAAAAGGTGTGAAATACATGAGGAGCATGAAACGTCTGAAAATTAAGTGAAGCATGAGGTGGTGTGGAAAAACATGAAGAGCCTGAACAGGTGTGAAAAATATGAAGAGTTTCAAAAGGTGTAAAAAATATGAAGAGCATGAAATGATCTGAAAAATAAGAGGATCATGAAGCGTTTTTCAAAAACATGAAGCGCCTGAAAAGGTGTAAAAAATATGACGAGCTTCAAAATGTGTGAAATACATGAGGAGCATTAAACGGCCTGAAATATAGGAGGAACATCAACCGGTGTTCAAATACAAGAAGAGCCTGAAAAGTTGTGAAAAATATGAAGAGCTTCAAAAGGTGTGAAAAATATGAAGAGCTTCAAAAGGTGTGAATAATATGAGGAGCATGAAACGGTCTGAAAAATAGAAGCAGCATGAAACGTTGTTGAAAAACATGAAGAGCCTGAAAAGGTGTGAAAAATATGAAGAGCTTTAAAAGGTGTCAAGAATATGAGGAGCATGAAACGGTCTGAAAAATAGGAGGAGAATGAATCGGTGTTGAAAAACATAAGGAGCCTGAAAAGGTGTGAAAAATATGAAGAGCTTTAAAAGGTGTGAAAACTATGAGGTGCATGCAACGGTCTGAAAAATAGGAAGAGCATGATGCGGTGTTGAAAAATATGAAGAGCCTGAAAAGGTGTGAAAAATATGAAGAGCTTCAAAAGGTGTCAAAAATATGAGGAGCATGAAACGGTCTGAAAAATAAGAGGAGCATGAAGCGTTGTTGAAAAACATGAAGAGCCTGATAAGGTGTGAAAAATATGAAGATCTTCTAAAGGTGTCAAAATTATGAGGAGCATGAAACGGTCTTAAAAATAGGAGGAGCAAGAAGCGGTGTTGAAAATCATGAAGGGCCTGAAAAGCTGTGAAAAATATGAAGAGTTTCAAAAGGTGTGAAAAATATGAAGAGCTTCAAAAGGTGTCAAAAATGAGATCAACATGAAACCGTCTGAAAAATAGGAGGAGCATGAAGCGGTGATGAAAAATATGAAGAGCCTGAAAAGGTGTGCAAATATGAAGACCTTCTAAATGTGTCAAATATATGAGGAGCATGAAACGGTCTGAAAAATAGGAGGAGCATGAAGCGATGTTGAAAATCATGAAGAGCCTGAAAAGATGTGAATAATATGTAGAGCTTCAAAAGGTGTGAAAATATGAAGAACTTCAAAAGCTGTCAAAATAAGATGATCATGAAACGGTCTGAAAATTAGGAGGAGCATGAAACGGTGTTCAAAAACATGAAGAGCCTGAAAAGGTGTGAAAAATATGAAGAGCTGCAAAACGTGTCAAAAATATGAGGAGCATGAAACGTTCTCAAAAATAGGAGGAGCAGCAAACGGTGTTCAAAAATATGAAGAGCCTGAAAAGGTGTGAAAAATATGAAGAGCATGAAGCGGTGTTCAGAAACATGAAGAGCCTGAAAACTGTGAAAAATATGAAGAGCTTCAAAAAGTGTGAAAAATATGAAGAGCTTCAAAAGTGTGAAAAGTATGAGGAGCATGAAACGGTCTGAAAAAGAGGAGAAGCATGAAACAGTGTGGAAAAAATGAAAAGCATGAGTAGGTGTGAATATTATGAAGAGCTTTAAAAGGTTTGAAAAATATGACGAGCATGAAATTGTCTGAAAAATTGGAGGAGCATGAAGCGGTGTTGAAAAACATGAAGAGCCTGTAAAGGTTTGAAAAATATGAAGAGCTTCAAAAGGTGTGAAAAATATGAAGAGCTTCAAAATTTGTCAAAAATAAGAGGAGAATGACACGGTCTGAAAAATAGGAGGAGCATGAAGCAGTGTTGAAATACATGAAGAGCCTGTAAAGGTTTGAAAAATATGAAGAGCTTCAAAAGGTGTGAAAAATATGAAGAGCTTCAAAATGTGTCAAAAATAAGAGGAGCATGACACGGTCTGAAAAATAAGAGGAGCATGAAGCGGTGTTGAAATACATGAAGAGCCTGAAAAGGTGTGAAAAATATGAAGAGTTTCAAAAGGTGTCAAAAATATGAGGAGCATGAAACTGTCCGAAATATAACAGGAGCATGAAACGGTTTTGAATAACATGAAGAGCCTGAAAATGTGTGAAAAATATGAAGAGTTTCAAAGGGTGTCAAAAATATGTCCAGCATGAACGGTCTGAAAAATAGGAGGAGCATGAAGCGTTGTTGAAAAACTAGAAGAGCCTGAAAAGGTGTGAAAAATATGAAGAGCTTCAAAAATGTCAAAAATGTGAGGAACATGAAACGATCTGAAAAATAGCAGGAGGATGAAACGGTGTTGAAAAACATGAAGAGCCTGAAAAGAGTGAAATATATGAAGAGCTTCAAAAGGTGTCAAAAATATGAGGAGCATGAAGCGGTCTGAAAAACAGGAGGAGCATGAAGCGGTGTTGAAAAACATGAAGAGCCTGAAAAGGTGTGAAATATATGAAGAGCTTCAAAAGGTGTCAAAAATATGAGGAGCATGAAGCAGTCTGAAAAATAGGAGGAGCATAAAACGTTGTTGAAAAACAAGAAGAGCATGAAAAGGTGTGAAACATATCAAGGGCTTCAAAAGGTTTCAAAATTATGACGAGCATGAAACGGCCTGAAAAATACGAGGAGCATGAACCAGTCTGAAAAATAGGAGGAGCATGAAACGGTGTTGAAAAACATGAAGTGCCTGTAAAGGTGTGAAAAATATGACGGGCTTCAAATGGTTTCAAAAATATGAGGAGCATGAAACGGTCTGAAAAATAGGAGGAGCATGAAATGGTGTTGAAAAACATGAAGACCATGAAAAGGTGTGAAAAATATGACGGGCTTCAAATGGTTTCAAAAATATGAGGAGCATGAAACGGTCTGAAAAATAGGAGGAGCATGAAACTGTGTTGAAATCATGAAGAGCCTAAAAAGGTGTGAAAAATACGAAGAGCTTCAAAAGGTGTCAAAAATATGAGGAACATGAAACGGTCTGAAAAACAGGAGGAGCATGAAGCGGTGTTGAAAAACATGAAGCGTCTAAAAAGGTGTGAAAAATTTGAAGATCTTCAAAAGGTGTGAAAAATATGCGGAACATGAAACGGTCTGAAAAATAGAAGGAGAATGAAACGGTGTTGAAAAACATGAAGTGCATGAAAAGGTGTGAAAAATATGGAGACCATCAAAGGGTGTCAAAATATGAGGAGTGTGAAACTTTGTTGAAAAACATGACAAGCATGAAAAGGTGTGAAAAATATGAAGATGTTCAAAAGGTGTCAAAAATATGAGAAGCATGAAATGGTCTGAAAAATATGAGGAGCATGAAACGGTGTTGAAAATACATGAAGAGCATGAAAAGGTGTGAAAAATATGAAGAGCTTCAAAAGCTTTTAAAAATAGGAGAAGCATGAAACGGTCTGAAAAGTAAGAGGAACATGAAACGGTGTGAAAAAACATGAGGAGTTTCTAAAGGTGTCAAAAATATGAGGAGCATGAAACGGTCTGAAAAATATGAGAAGCATGAAACGGTCTGAAATATAAGACGACCATGAAACGTTGAAAAACATGAAGTGCATGAAAAGGTTTGAAAAATATGAAGAGCTTCAAAATGTGTCAAAAATATGAGGAGCATGAAACTGTATGAAAAATACAGGAGCATGAAAAAGTGTTGAGAAACATGAAGAGCATGAAGAGGTGTGAAAAATATGAAGAGCTTCAAAACGTGTCAAATATATGAGGAGCATGAAACTCTCTGAAAAATAGGAGAAGCATGAAAAGTTTTGAAAAACATGAAGCGCATGAAAAGGTGTGAAAAATATGAAGATCTTCAAAAGGGGTCAAAAATATGAGGAGCATGAAACGGTCTGAAATATATGTGGAGCAAGAAACGGTCTGAAAAATATGAGGAGCATGAAAAGGTATGAAAATTAGGAAGAGCAGGAAGCGGTGTTGAAAAGCATGAAGAGCATGAGAAGGTGTTGAATAACATGAAGAGCATGAAAAAGCTTGAAAAATATTAAGATCTTCAAAAGGTGTCAAAAACATGAGGAGCATGAAACGGTCTGAAAAACAGGAGAAGCATGAATCAGTGTTGAAAAACAAGAAGAGCCTGAAAAGGTGTGAAATATATGAAGAGCTTCAAAAGGTGTCAGAAATATGAGGAGCATGAAACAGTCTGAAAAATAGGAGGAGCTTGAAATGGTTTTGAAAAACAAGAAGAGCCTGAAATGGTGTGAAAAATATGAAGAGCTTCAACAGGTGTGTAAAAGATGAGGAGCATGAAACGGTCTGAAAAATAGAAGGAGCATGAAGCTTTGTTGACAAAAATGAAGAACATGAAAAGGTGTGAAAAATATGAAGAGCTTCAAAAGGTGTCAAAAATTTGAGAAGCATGAAACTGTCTGAAAAATACGAGGAGCATGAAGCGATGTTGAAAAATATGAAGAGCCTGAAAAGGAGTGAAATAAATGAAGAGCTTCAAAACGTGTCAAAAATATGAGGAGCATGAAACGGTCTGAAAAATAGGAGGAGCATGAAGCGGTGTTGAAAAATATGAAGACCCTGAATAGGTGTGAAAAATATGAAGAGGTTCAAAAGGTGTCAAAAATATGAGGAGCATGAAACGGTCTGAATAAAAGGAGAAGCATGAAACGATGTTCAAAAACATGAAGAGCCTGAAAAAGTGTGAAAAATATGAAGAGTTTCAAAAAGTGTGAAAAATATGAGGAGCATGAAATGGTCTGAAAAACAGGAGAAGAATGAAGAGGTGTTTAAAAACATGAAGAGCCTGAAAAGATGTGAAATATATGAAGAACTTCAAAAGGTTTCAAAAATATGAGGAGCATGAAACGGTCTGAAACATAGGAGGAGCATGAAGCAGTGTTCAAAAACATGAAGAGCATGAAAAGGTGTGAAGAAAATGAAGAGTTTCAAAAGTTGACATAAATATGAGGAGAATGAAACGGTCTGAAAAATATGAGGAGCATGAAACGGTGTTGAAAAAGATGAAGAGCCTGAAAAGGTGTGAAAAATATGAAGAGCTTCAAAAGGTGTGAAAAATATGAAGAGCTTCAAAAGGTGTCAAATATATGAGGAGCATGAAACGGTCAGAAAAATAGGAGGAGTATGAAGCGATGTTGAAAAATATGAAGAGTCTGAAAAGGTGTGAAATATATGAAGAGCTTCAAAAGGTGTGAAATATAGGAGGAGCATGAAGCGGTGTTCAAAAACATGAAGAGCCTGAAAAGGTGTGAAATATATGAAGAGCTTCAAAAGGTGTGAATTATAGGAGGAGCATGAAGCAGTGTTCAAAAACATGAAGAGCCTGAAAAGGTGTGAAATATATGAAGAGCTTCAAAAGGTGTCAAAAATAAGAGGAGCATGAAGCGGTATTCAAAAACATGAAGAGCTTGAAAAGGTGTGAAATATATGAAGAGCTTCAAAAAGTGTGAAATATAGGAGGAGCATGAAGCGGTGTTCAGAAGCATGAAGAGCCTTAAAAGGTGTGAAATATATGAAGAGCTTCAAAAGGTGTCAAAAAAATGAGGAGCATGCAACGGTCTGAAAAATAGGAGGATCATGAAACTGTCTGAAAAATATGACGAGCATGAAACAGTCTGAAAAATAGGAGGAGCAAGAAGCGGTGTTGAAAAACATGAAGAGCCTGAAAAGGTGTGAAAAATATGAAGAGCTTCAAAATGTGTGAAATACATGAGGAGCATGAAACGGGTTGAAAAATAGGAGAAGCATGAAGTGGTGTGGAAAAACATCAAGAGCCTGAAAAGGTGTGAAAAATATGAAGAGCTTCAAAAGGTGTCAAATACATGAGGAGCAAGAAACGGTCTGAAAAATAGGAGGAAGATGAAGAGGTGTTCAAAAATATGAAGAGCCTGAAAAGGTGTGAAAAATATGAAGAGTTTCAAAAGGTGTGAAAAATATGAGGAGCATGATACGGTCTGAAAAATAGGAGGAGCATGAAGCGGTGTTTAAAACATGAAGAGCCTGAAAAGTTGTGAAAAATATGAAAAGCTTCCAAAGATGTCAAAAATGAGATGAGCATGAAACGGTCTGAAAAATAGGAGGAGAATGAAGCGGTGTTGAAAAAATGAAGAGCCTGAAAAGGTGTGAAAAATATGAAGAGCATCAAAAGGTGTCAAAAATATGACGAGTATGAAACGGTCTGACAAATAGGAGGAGCATGAAGCGGTGTTGCAAAACATGAGGAGCCTGAAAAGGTGTGAAAAATATGAAGAGCTTCAAAAGGTGAAAAAAATATGAGGTGTATGAAACGGTCTGAAAAATAGGAGGATCATGAAGCTGTGTTGAAAAACATGAAGAGCCTGAAAAGGTGTGAAAAATATGAAGAGCTTCAACAGGTATAAAATATATGAGGAGCATGAAACGGTGTTCAAAAACATGAAGAACCTGAAAAGGTGTGAAAAATATGAAGAGCTTCAAAAGGTGTAAAATATATGAGGAGCACGAAACGGTGTTCAAAAACATGAAGAGCCTGAAAAGTTGTGAATAATATGAAGAGCTTCAAAAGGTGTAAAAAAAAATATGAGGAGCATGAAACGGTCTGAAAAATAGGAGGAGCGTGAAGCAGTGTTGAAAAACATGAAGAGCCTGAAAAGGTGTGAAAAATATGAAGAGCTTCAAAAAATGTGAAAAATACGAAGCGCTTCAAAAGGTGTCAAAATTATGAGGAGCCTGAAACGGTCTGAAAAATAGGAGAGGCTTGAAGTTGTGTTGAAAAACATGAAGAGCCTGAAAAGGTGTGAAAAATATGAAGACCTTCAAAAGGTGTCAAAAATATGAGGAGCATGAAACGGTCTGAAATTTCGGAGGAGCATGAAGCGGTGTTCAAAAACATGAAGAGCCTGAAAAGGTGTGAAAAATATGAAGAGCTTCAAAAGCTGTGAATAATATGAAGAGCATGAAACGGTCTGAAAATTAGGAGGAGCATAAAGCGGTGTTCATATACATGAAGAGCCTGAAAAGGTTTGAAAAATATGAAGAGCTTCTCAAGGTGTGAAATACATGAGGAGCATGAAACGGTCTGAAAAATAGGAGGAGCATGAAGCGGTGTTGAAAAACATGAAGAACCTGAAAAGGTTTGAAAAATATGAAGAGCTTCAATAGTTGTTAAAAATAGGAGGAGCATGAAGCATTGTTCAGAAACATGAACAGCGTGATAATGTGTGAAAAATATGAAGAGCTTCAAAAGGTGTCAAAAATATGAGAAGCATGAAATGGTCTGAAAAATAAGAGGATCATGAAACGCTGTTCAAAAAAATGAAGAGACTGAAATGGTGTGAAAAATATGAAAAGCTTCAAAAGGTGTGAAAAATATGAGCAGCATGAAACGTTCAGAAATATAGCAGGAGTATGAAGTGGTGTTGGAAAACATGAAGAGCCTGAAAAAGTGTGAAAAAAAGAAGAGTTTCTAAAAGTGTCAAAAATATGAGGAGCATGAAACGGTCTCAAAAATAGGAGGAGCATGAAGCGGTGTTGAAAAATATGTAGAGCCTGAAAAGGTGTAAAAAATATGAAGAGCTTCAAAAGGTGTCAGAAATATGAGGAGCAATAAACGGTGTGAAAAATAGGAGGACCCTGTGGTGGTGTTCAAAAACATGAAAAGCCTGAAAAGGTGTGAAAAATATGAAGAGCTTCAAAAAGTGTCAAAAATATGAGGAGCATGAAACGGTCTGAAAAATAGGAGGAGCATTAAGTGGTGTTCAAAAACATGAAGAGCCTGAAAAGGTGTGAAATTTATGAAGAGCTTCAAAAGGTGTGAAATACATGAGGAGCATGTAACGTTCTGAAAAACAGGAGGAGCATGAGGCGGTGTTGAAAAACATGAAGAGCCTGAAAAGGTGTGAAAAATATGAAGAGCTTCAAAATGTGTCAAAATATGAAGAGCATGAAACGGTCTGAAAAATAGGAGGAGCATGAAGCGGTGTTCAAAAACCTGAAGAGCCTGAAAAGGTGTCAAATATATGAGGAGCATGAAACGGTCTGAAAAATAGGAGGAACATGAAGCGGTGTTCAAATTCATGAGATGCAGAAAAGGTGTGAAAACTATGAAGAGCTTCAAAAGGTGTCAAAAATATGAAGACCATGAAACTATCTGAAAAATAGGAGGAGAATGAAGCGGTGTTCAAAAACATGAAGTGCCTGAAAAGGTGTGAAAAATATGAAGAGCTTCAAAAGGTGTCAAAATTAGGAGGAGCATGAAACGGTCTGCAAAATAGGAGCACCATGAAGCGGTGTTGACAAACATGAAGACCTGAAAAGGTGTGAAAAATATGAAGAGCTTCAAAAGGTGTCAAAAATATGAGGAGCATGAAACGGTCTGAAAAATAGGAGGAGCATGAAGTGGTGTTCAAAAACATGAAGAGGCTGAAAAGGTGTGAAATATATGAAGAGCTTCAAAAGGTGTGAAAAATATGAGGAGCATGAAACGGTCTGCAAAAAAGGAGGAGCATGAAGTGGTGTTGAAAAACATGAAGAGCTTGAAAAGGTGTGAAAAATATGAAAGCTTCAAAAGGTGTCGAAAATATGAGGAGCATGAAACGGTCTCAAAAATAGGAGGAGCATGAAACGGTGTTCAAAAACATGAAGAGCCTGAAAAGGTGTGAAAAATATGAAGAGCTTCAAAATGTGTCAAAAATATGACGAGCATGAAACCCTCTTAAAAATAGGAGGAGGATGAAGCTGTGTTCAAAAACAAGAAGAACCTGAAAATTTGTGCAAAATATGAAGAGCTTCAAAAGGAGTGAAATACATGAGGAGCATGAAAAGGTGTTCAAAAACATGCAGAGACTTAAAAGGTGTGAAAAGTATGAAGAGCTTCAAAAAGTGCCAAAAATTCGATTAGCATGAAAGGGTCTGAAAAATAGGAGGAGCCTGAGGAGTTGTTGAAAAACATGAAGAGCCTGAAAAAGTGTGAAAAATATGAAGAGCTTCAAAAATATGAAAATTATGAAGAGCTTCAAAAGGTGTGAAAAATATGAAGAGCTTCAAAAGATGTCAAAAATGAGATGAGCATGAAACGGTCTGAAAAATAGGAGGAGCATGAAGTGGTGTTGAAAATCATGAAGAGCCTGAAAAAGTGTGAAATATATGCAGAGCTTCAAAAGGTGTTAAAAATATGAGGAGCATGTAACGGTCTGAAAAATACGAGGAGCATGAAGTTGTGTTGAAAACCATGAAGAGCCTGAAAAGGTGTGAAATATATGAAGAGCTTCAAAAGGTGTAAAAATATGAGGAGCATGAAACGGTCTGAAAAATAGGAGGATCATGAAGCGGTGTTGAAAAACCGGAAGAGCCTGAAAAGGTGTGAAAAATATGAATAGCTTCAAAAGGTGTCAAAAATGAGATGTGCATGAATCGGACTGAAAAATTGGAGGAGCATGAAGTGGTGTTGAAAACTATTAAGAGAATGAAAAGGTGTGCAAAATATGAAGAGCTTCAAAATTTGTCAAATATATGAGGAGCATGAAAAGGTCTGAAAAATAGGAGGAGCATGAAACGGTGTTCAAAAACATGAAGAGCATGAAAAGGTGTAAAAAATATGAAGAGTTTCAAAAGGTGTGAAATACATGAGGAGCATGAAACGTTCTGAAACATAGGAGGACCATGAAGCGGTGTTGAAAAACATGAAGAGCCTGAAAAGGTGTGAAAAATATGAAGAGCTTCAAAAGGTGTCAAAAATATGAGGAGCATGAAATGGTCTGAAAAATAGGAGGGGCATGAAGCGGTGTTCAAAAACATGAAGAGGCTGAAAAGGTGTGAAATATATGAAGAGCTTCAAAAGGTGTGAAAAATATGAGGAGCATGAAACGGTCTGAAAAATAGGAAGAGCCTGAACCGGGGTTCAAAAACATGAAGAGCCTGAAAAGGTGTGAAAAATATGAAGAGCTTCAAAAGGTGTGAAATACATGAGGAGCATGAAACGGTCTGAAAAATAGGAGGAGCATGAAGTGATGTTCAAAAACATGAAGAGCCTGAAAATGAGTGAGAAATATGAAAAGCTTCAAAAGGTGTCAAAAATATGAGGAGCATGAAACCGTCTGAAAAATAGGAGGAGCATGAAGCGGTGTTGAAAAACATGAAGAGCCTGAAAAGGTGTGAAAAATATGAAGAGCTTCAAAAGGTGTCAAAAAGGAGATCTGCATGAAACGGTCTGAAAAATAGGAGGAGCATGAAGTGGTGTTGAAAAAAATGAAGAGCCTGAAAAGGTGTGAAAAATATGAAGAGCTTCAAATGGTGTCAAAAATATGAGGAGCATGAAACGGTTTGAAAAATAGGACGAGCATGAAGCGGTGTTCAAAAACATGAAGAGCCTGAAAAGGTATGCAAAATATGAAGAGCTTCAAAAGGTGTGAAATATATGAGGAGCATGAAACGGTGTTCAAAAACATGCAGAGACTGAAAAGGTGTGAAAAATATGAAGAGCTTCAAAAGATGTCAAAAATGAGATGAGCATGAAACGGTCTGAAAAATAGGAGGAGCATGAAGTGGTGTTGAAAATCATGAAGAGCCTGAAAATGTGTGAAATATATGCAGAGCTTCAAAAGGTGTTAAAAATATGAGGAGCATGTAACGGTCTGAAAAATACGAGGAGCATGAAGTTGGGTTGAAAACCATGAAGAGCCTGAAAAGGTGTGAAATATATGAAGAGCTTCAAAAGGTGTAAAAATATGAGGAGCATGAAACGGTCTGAAAAATAGGAGGATCATGAAGCGGTGTTGAAAAACCGGAAGAGCCTGAAAAGGTGTGAAAAATATGAATAGCTTCAAAAGGTGTCAAAAATGAGATGTGCATGAATCGGACTGAAAAATTGGAGGAGCATGAAGTGGTGTAGAAAAATATTAAGAGCATGAAAAGGTGTGCAAAATATGAAGAGCTTCAAAATTTGTCAAATATATGAGGAGCATGAAAAGGTCTGAAAAATAGGAGGAGCATGAAACGGTGTTCAAAAACATGAAGAGCTTGAAAAGGTGTAAAAAATATGAAGAGTTTCAAAAGGTGTGAAATACATGAGGAGCATGAAACGTTCTGAAACATAGGAGGACCATGAAGCGGTGTTGAAAAACATGAAGAGCCTGAAAAGGTGTGAAAAATATGAAGAGCTTCAAAAGGTGTCAAAAATATGAGGAGCATGAAACGGTCTGAAAAATAGGAGGAGCATGAAGCGGTGTTCAAAAACATGAAGAGGCTGAAAAGGTGTGAAATATATGAAGAGCTTCAAAAGGTGTGAAAAATATGAGGAGCATGAAACGGTCTGAAAAATAGGAGGAGCCTGAACCGGGGTTCAAAAACATGAAGAGCCTGAAAAGGTGTGAAAAATATGAAGAGCTTCAAAAGGTTTGAAAAATATGAAGAGCTTCAAAAGGTGTCAAAAAGGAGATCTGCATGAAACGGTCGGAAAAATAGGAGGAGCATGAAGCGGTGTTGAAAAAAATGAAGAGCCTGAAAAGGTGTGCAAAATATGAAGAGCTTCAAAAGGTGTGAAATATATGAGGAGCATGAAACGGTGTTCAAAAACATGCAGAGACTGAAAAGGTGTGAAAAATATGAAGAGCTTCAAAAGATGTCAAAAATGAGATGAGCATGAAACGGTCTGAAAAATAGGAGGAGCATGAAGTGGTGTTGAAAATCATGAAGAGCCTGAAAATGTGTGAAATATATGCAGAACTTCAAAAGGTGTTAAAAATATGAGGAGCATGTAACGGTCTGAAAAATACGAGGAGCATGAAGTTGGGTTGAAAACCATGAAGAGCCTGAAAAGGTGTGAAA
This sequence comes from Dama dama, assembly GCF_033118175.1. Lineage (NCBI taxonomy): Eukaryota > Metazoa > Chordata > Mammalia > Artiodactyla > Cervidae > Dama > Dama dama. The sequence continues at coordinate 3,318,601 of NW_026870927.1, forward strand.
TATATGAAGAGCTTCAAAAGGTGTAAAAATATGAGGAGCATGAAACGGTCTGAAAAATAGGAGGATCATGAAGCGGTGTTGAAAAACCGGAAGAGCCTGAAAAGGTGTGAAAAATATGAATAGCTTCAAAAGGTGTCAAAAATGAGATGTGCATGAATCGGACTGAAAAATTGGAGGAGCATGAAGTGGTGTAGAAAAATATTAAGAGAATGAAAAGATGTGCAAAATATGAAGAGCTTCAAAATTTGTCAAATATATGAGGAGCATGAAAAGGTCTGAAAAATAGGAGGAGCATGAAACGGTGTTCAAAAACATGAAGAGCTTGAAAAGGTGTAAAAAATATGAAGAGTTTCAAAAGGTGTGAAATACATGAGGAGCATGAAACGTTCTGAAACATAGGAGGACCATGAAGCGGTGTTGAAAAACATGAAGAGCCTGAAAAGGTGTCAAAAATATGAAGAGCTTCAAAAGGTGTCAAAAATATGAGGAGCATGAAACGGTCTGAAAAATAGGAGGAGCATGAAGCGGTGTTCAAAAACATGAAGAGGCTGAAAAGGTGTGAAATATATGAAGAGCTTCAAAAGGTGTGAAAAATATGAGGAGCATGAAACGGTCTGAAAAATAGGAGGAGCCTGAACCGGGGTTCAAAAACATGAAGAGCCTGAAAAGGTGTGAAAAATATGAAGAGCTTCAAAAGGTGTGAAATACATGAGGAGCATGAAACGGTCTGAAAAATAGGAGGAGCATGAAGTGATGTTCAAAAACATGAAGAGCCTGAAAATGAGTGAGAAATATGAAAAGCTTCAAAAGGTGTCAAAAATATGAGGAGCATGAAACGGTCTGAAAAATAGGAGGAGCATGAAGCGGTGTTGAAAAACATGAAGAGCCTGAAAATGTGTTAAAAATATGAAGAGCTTTAAAATGTGTCAAAAATATGAGGAGCATGAAACGGTCTGAAAAATAGGAGGAGCATGAAGCGGTATTGAAAAACATGAAGAGCCTGAAAACGTGTGAAAAATATGAAGAGCTTCAAAAGGTTTGAAAAATATGAAGAGCTTCAAAAGGTGTCAAAAAGGAGATCTGCATGAAACGGTCTGAAAAATAGGAGGAGCATGAAGTGGTGTTGAAAAAAATGAAGAGCCTGAAAAGGTGTGAAAAATATGAAGAGCTTCAAATGGTGTCAAAAATATGAGGAGCATGAAACGGTTTGAAAAATAGGACGAGCATGAAGCGGTGTTCAAAAACATGAAGAGCCTGAAAAGGTGTGCAAAATATGAAGAGCTTCAAAAGGTGTGAAATATATGAGGAGCATGAAACGGTGTTCAAAAACATGCAGAGACTGAAAAGGTGTGAAAAATATGTAGAGCTTCAAAAGATGTCAAAAATGAGATGAGCATGAAATGGTCTGAAAAATAGGAGGAGCCTGAAGTGGTGTTGAAAATCATGAAGAGCCTGAAAAGGTGTGAAATATATGCAGAGCTTCAAAAGGTGTCAAAAATATGAGGAGAATGAAACCGTCTGAAAAATACGAGGAGCATGAAGTGTTGTTGAAAAACATGAAGAGCCTGAAAAGGTGTGAAAAATATGAAGAGCTTCAAAAGGGGTCAAAAATATGAGGAGCATGATATGGTTTAAAAAATAGGATTAGCATGAAGCGGTGTTCAAAAACATGAAGAGCCTGAAAATATGTGAAAAATATGAAAAGCTTCAAAAGGTGTCAAAAATGAGATGAGCATGAAAAGGTCTGAAAAATAGGAGGTGCATTAAGCGGTGTTGAAAAACATGAAGAGCCTGAAAAGGTTTGAGAAATATGAAGAGCTTCAAAAGGTGTCAAAAATATGAGGAGCATTAAACTCTCTGAAAAATAGGAGGAGCATAAAGTGGTGTTGAAAAACATGAAGAGCTTGAAAAGGTGTGAAAAATATGAAAGCTTCAAAAGGTGACAAAATATGAGGAGCATGAAACGGTCTGAAAAATAGGAGGAGCATGAAGTGGTATTCAAAAACATGAAGAGCCTGAAAAGGTGTGAAAAATATGAAGAGCTTCAATATGTGTCAAAAATATGACGAGCATGAAAGCCTCTTAAAAATAGGAGGAGGATGAAGCGGTGTTCAAAAACATGAAGAGCCTGAAAAGGTGTGAAAAATATGAAGAGCTTCAAAATGTGTCAAAAATATGACGAGCATGAAACCCTCTTAAAAATAGGAGGAGGATGAAGCGGTGTTCAAAAACATGAAGAGCCTGAAAATGTGTGCAAAATATGAAGAGCTTCAAAAGGAGTGAAATACATGAGGAGCATGAAAAGGTGTTCAAAAACATGCAGAGACTTAAAAGGTGCGAAAAGTATGAAGAGCTTCAAAAAGTGTCAAAAATTAGATTAGCATGAAAGGGTCTGAAAAATAGGAGGAGCCTGAAGAGGTGTTGAAAAACATGAAGAGGCTGAAAAAGTGTGAAAAATATGAAGAGCTTCAAAAATATGAAAATTATGAAGAGCTTCAAAAGGTGTGAAAAATATGAAGAGCTTCAAAAGATGTCAAAAATGAGATGAGCATGAAATGGTCTGAAGAATAGGAGGAGCCTGAAGTGGTGTTGAAAATCATGAAGAGCCTGAAAAGGTGTGAAATATATGCAGAGCTTCAAAAGGTGTCAAAAATATGAGGAGAATGAAACCGTCTGAAAAATACGAGGAGCATGAAGTGTTGTTGAAAAACATGAAGAGCCTGAAAAGGTGTGAAAAATATGAAGAGCTTCAAAAGGGGTCAAAAATATGAGGAGCATGATATGGTTTAAAAAATAGGATTAGCATGAAGCGGTGTTCAAAAACATGAAGAGCCTGAAAATATGTGAAAAATATGAAAAGCTTCAAAAGGTGTCAAAAATGAGATGAGCATGAAACGGTCTGAAAAATAGGAGGAGCATGAAGTGGTGTTCAAAAACATGAAGAGCCTGAAAAGGTGTGAAAAATATGAAGAGCTTCAAAATGTGTCAAAAATATGACGAGCATGAAACCCTCTTAAAAATAGGAGGAGGATGAAGCGGTGTTCAAAAACATGAAGAGCCTGAAAAGGTGTGAAAAATATGAAGAGCTTCAAAATGTGTCAAAAATATGACGAGCATAAAACCCTCTTAAAAATAGGAGGAGGATGAAGCGGTGTTCAAAAACATGAAGAGCCTGAAAATGTGTGCAAAATATGAAGAGCTTCAAAAGGAGTGAAATACATGAGGAGCATGAAAAGGTGTTCAAAAACATGCAGAGACTTAAAAGGTGCGAAAAGTATGAAGAGCTTCAAAAAGTGTCAAAAATTAGATTAGCATGAAAGGGTCTGAAAAATAGGAGGAGCCTGAAGAGGTGTTGAAAAACATGAAGAGGCTGAAAAAGTGTGAAAAATATGAAGAGCTTCAAAAATATGAAAATCATGAAGAGCTTCAAAAGGTGTGAAAAATATGAAGAGCTTCAAAAGATGTCAAAAATGAGATGAGCATGAAACGGTCTGAAAAATAGGAGGAGCATGAAGTGGTGTTGAAAATCATGAAGAGCCTGAAAAGGTGTGAAATATATGCAGAGCTTTAAAAGGTGTCAAAAATATGAGGAGAATGAAACCGTCTGAAAAATACGAGTAGCATGAAGTGTTGTTGAAAAACATGAAGAGCCTGAAAAGGTGTGAAAAATATGAAGAGCTTCAAAAGGTGTCAAAAATATGAGGAGCAAAACGGTCCGAAAAATAGGAGGATCATGAAGCGGTGTTGAAAAACATGAAGGGCCTGAAAAGGTGTGAAAAATATGAAGAGCTTCAAAAGGTGTCAAAAATATGAGGAGCATGAAACGGTCTGAAATATAGGACGAGCATAAGCGGTGTTCAAAAACATGAACAGCCTGAAAAGGTGTGAAAAATATGAAGACCTTCAAAAGGTGTGAAAAATATGAAGAGCTTCAAAAGGTGTCAAAAATTAGATTAGCATGAAAGGGTGTGAAAAATAGGAGGAGCATGAAGTGGTGTTGAAAAACATCAAGAGCCTGAAAAGGTGTGAAATATATGAACAGCTTCAAAAGGTGTGAAAAATATGAAGAGCTTCAAAAGGTGTCAAAATTATGAGGAGCATGAAACGGTCTGAAAAATAGGAGGAGCATGAAACGGTGTTGAAAAACATGAAGAGCCTGAAAAGGTGTGAAAAATATGAAGAGCTTCAAAAGGTGTGAATTATATGAGGAGCATGAAAAGTTCTGAAATTTAGGAGGACCATGAAGCGGTGTTCAAAAACATAAAGAGCCTGAAAATGTGTGAAAAATGTGAAGAGCTTCAAAAGATGTCAAAAATATGAGGAGCATGAAACATTCTGAAAAATAGGAGGAGCATGAAGCGTTGTTCAAAAACATGAAG